>NW_027273855.1:6860000-7170000 GCF_046630095.1 Trachinotus anak
AAATCTTTGTTTACCTGTCTTAGTAAATCTTCTATAGTTTGACTCCTTCTGGTCCAGAGCTCTGCATCGTTTTTGTTGAAAGCCTCGCTACAGAGTGCAGAGATTTCTGACTGTTCCAAGGTCAAGGCTGATGAATGAAAGCGTCGTCTTTGGAGAAATCTCCTCAGAGAAGCCAAATCAGTGCTCATGCTTTAAAAGCACCTTAACACTCATTTGCCTAAAAGGTCTCAATTAACCTTTTGAATCCTATGTTTCTTTGCTCATTTTTTTTCCCCATCGCCATAGATTCAGACTCGGAGACGGATTTCGATTTTTCTTTGGTGCAAATTGTGTCACTTGGTGGCAAAGGGTTAAACGCCATTGTAGTATATAGGTTGACTCCAGTGTGACTTTTTTTTTTTTTTTTTTTAATAACTCATACAAATATGAATCTCCTCGTGCCTCTGTAGGTTACCTCTGGATACTCCTGCTTCCTGATGCACTCCAGAGGTTGATCATCACTCAGAATTGTCCATAGGGGTGAATGTGAGTGTCTTTATATATCAGCCTTGTGATAGACCTGTCCAGCGTGTACCCCGCCACTCACCCGAATGCTGGACAAGTATGAATCAGTTGAAGCTTCATGTGTGACTCCTGCTGTAAATAATGTGATCACAAACATTCTCTTAATGACATGCATTTATCAGAACTTTTTAATGTGTCTCTATCTGCCAGTGGTGTAACTCTGCTGGTAATATGGCTGCGTATCTGCGTGCACACTACATACATAAGGTACACTCAGTCAGTAAACCCTCATGACATTAGCAGAAGCCGTGCTCCTGTGTTTGTGTGTGGGGGTAGCTACAGTAGAAATAGCTTGAGTCAAACTCCTGTCAAAGGCACCTGTGAACTTGAGAGATGAAAGCATGGTTGTTTTGTGCTGTGTTGTTCTTTCTATCCTTCTGTCATCACGCAACTTCAATAATCTCTTTATGGAGATTATAGAAGCACAACACAGGCCGGAGCTCCAGCGATGTAGGGGCGCTGCACGATGAAATGATGTAAATAAATAATATTAACAAGTGTCACCTCGCCGGGAAAAAAGCTGAAGGAGCTCTGGGGGATTGTGACACATCCCACGTGGCTTTACTGTTTCCACTTGTCAAAAAAAAAAAAAAAAAAAAACTAATCCAGTTGCTTTTCACCTAAGAGCTTAGGTACGCAGTGCTGCTGTTTCAGGATAATTTTTGTCTGGAGTGGACTTAGCATACATCAACCTCATTTTACGCTTCTTATCTTTCCTTCTTCTTCCTTGTCACCTCTTCTTTGATTCTGTTGACTTTGTTTTCGCGCCTTGTTGACAGATTCTGTTCTTTTGTTTGTTGTTTAAACCAAGTGAGGATTTAGCCCTGCAGTGACACAGCTCTTGGCCTTGGTGCTGAACTGACTCCAGGCAAACAGCTTTTTTATTTATTTTTTTTTTTCTTCTTTACTTTTTTTTTTTTCCTACCTGCACCCAGTGTAATCCTCACAGATAAAGCAGCCTCTTCGAACACAGTGGAGTGTAGCAGTTGCTTAGGCAACAGACTATCCCATCTAATCCAACCTGTTCCCATCTCCCCAAAGTCTGAATACCTGACGAATTGAAAGGCCTCCTAAGCTCACTACTTGTTAGCTTTGAGTCTTGGTGAATAACATTTTCACCTAAGATTTCAATAACACCATGTTGGCTTATTCATCGACATTACAGCTGGAGCAGCCTCTAACAGGTCTGACTGCAGGACTGTGTGGAGAAGATTGCATTTAGTTCAAAGGCAATTCAAAAAGCAACAATTTCATGACTTCAGTAACAACATTCACTCATAGCAATGTGTCTAGGAGTTGAGGATTGACTGTAATGACGATAGAGCTGACAGGGCACCAGTGTTTATCTTTGAGTCGTCCCCCCCCCGCAACCAAAAAATGAAAACATTCTTCAATTCAACTCTTAGTTTCTACCTCAGAGAGAAATGATGGGGGAGAGATGATCTGGCCAAGCGTTTTATAATCTTCCCTGGGGTGCTGGGAGCAGCAAAGTGTTGGGGACATAGTATTGATTTATATAAAACTCAATGTTCCCACCGCTGCCCAGATCTGAGTGTGTCTGGACCGTGAGAGTGATAAGGGATTGGACTAATGTGAGTGCAGAGCAGAAGGCCCTTGATGCCAAATGGATAAGCTCAGAGTTTTAACAACCTGAAAGTTTTCACTCTCTCTGCTGCATTTCATTCATTTATTTTTTTTTTCTTCATTGTGTCGTTGTTACAGTGCTGGAACTTGATGAATTGGAGCATTAAGGATTATGTTCTCCCAGAGATGCCCCTAGTGATTTGGGGGGTAAAACCTGGAATATTTCAAGTCACAGTCTGGAGTGGAACAAGCAGCTATTGCATAGATTTTGGCCAGATTTATAAGCCTAATTAGGCCAGCCCACAACAGCACAGACAACTCTGCAGACTTTGCCTTGTCATAGTTTTTTTATCGAGAGTTATCTAAGGGCAGCTGGATCTTGAAAATACTGCTGGGGCAGTTTATGCAGCACTTGAGTTGGTACAAAATCCATATAAATACAGTGTACTGCCTGCAAGGTGCGAGCAAATGAAAACACAGGATTGTAATTTCCACCTCGGGCAAACAACTGAAGTCATTTATAAACATTTTATGTCAATTTTTTTTTTTTTTTTTTTTTTATTATTATTATTTTTTTTTATCCAATTATCTTCGGAAACAGTGTGTTATTATTTTCCATTTATGCAGAGTGACTAGCAAATTGCTTTTCTTTAATTACTTCATTATATTTTCTTACCATGTATAATAAACACACCAGACAGATCAGTTCTGTTGTTCACATGTTAATTAAGAAATCCTGTTTACTGAAATCCAGGAAACCAGGGAAACCTGTTGAGGTAAGAGGAATCACAGTCAAGAAAATTTTACTTTTAAGCATGAAAGTATAAAAGGATAATCTGAAAAATGCACTCCGAGTATCAAAAGTAAAAGCACTGATTATCCAGAATGGTCCCTGTCATTATTACCTATTGTATTGCTGGGTACAATACCCCCCTCCGAAATGTGGAGTGGAGTGAAAAGTGGGGTAGTAATACAGTGCTGTGCTTAAGCACAAGTCTTGAGTAAATCTATTTAGTTCAATTCTACCACTGGAAAAAGAGATCAGGTAGTACAGTAGAAAGGCACACTGCATACCTCCGCTTAGGCCAAA
The DNA here is from genome assembly GCF_046630095.1 of Trachinotus anak. Classification (NCBI taxonomy): domain Eukaryota; kingdom Metazoa; phylum Chordata; class Actinopteri; order Carangiformes; family Carangidae; genus Trachinotus; species Trachinotus anak. Next base: position 6,863,239 of record NW_027273855.1, read on the forward strand.
CACATCTGTCAGAGCCACAGTTATAGATGTCAACACCATAAATGTTTTTTTTTTTTTTTTTCCACATCAAGATCCAAACATAATTTCCTGAGAAACTGATGAAAGTGTCGAAGAATGTCCAATCTCGCAACGTTAAGGAAAGTCATAAAATGTTCCTGGATCCAGCATTCACATTCTGTGTCTCCCGCTTGATTAGGACCAGAAAGCAACAGCACTTTGATTAAGGTTTGGGAGGGATTTTGATTTCACAAAATATGCCAAATAATAAAAATGGCAACTTCATCATGTTTCATGCTTCAAGTCTTTGTGGGCTTTTTTGTGTTAAACCAGATGACAACCTTTCCTTAATCTTAACCAACTGCTGTGAGCATCTAAACATAACCGTAAAACAAGTTATAGGCATTTTGCAACATGCCATATGTTCAGTAACATTTTCTTATTAAAACATATTTGCAACTTGGCAATAAATGTGGTATAAATGCAATTTCTAGGAGACAGGGTTGCAAATGTCTTGTTTTGACAGACCAAGACATTCAATTGAAAATGATATACAAGACAGTAAAGCAGCTGGAAAACCACTGTATATTTCTCAATTTTGCCTTAGAAACAATTTTACCAGCCATGAAAATTGTTGCAAAATTTTTTCATGTTACATTTGTGGAGACTAATTGTTTCAGCTCTAAATCAAGAGTAAGGAATAACAGTTGAGGGAGTTTACAATAAAAAATGTATTAATGCTCCTTGTTATGTAGTCTAATGAATGCAGACTTGATTGATTATGTGATGGATTATACAACTGTGGACTACAGGTCATTTAACTTTAACCTGTGGCTGCCAATTGGTCAGAGATTTTACTGGGATGTCATCTTTGGGTGGGCATTTGGATTATTTTGGTTGGCAACAACAAAAATGTTGCTTTTCCTAAATAGCGGGGGGAGGGGGACATAATGTAAAGGAGGAGCACTGACTAAGCACACCCACACCTTCAAAATGGCCAATAGGAAAGCAGCGCATTTTTTGATGACCAGTGACAAAATTACAGAAAAACTATGAACGCTCAAAAAGTAGCTATAATGGTGATTTTTTTCATGGGATGGGCAGATGATTCCTCTGGGTGGGCAAACCTTATCTCTGGGTGGGCAACGCCCACCCCAGCCCACCCATAGACACGGCCCCGCAATTGGTGTTATTCAGGAAAAAATATAACACTGATATAGGCCTTCTTAAGCCATAAATATATTGATTCTCAGGTAGGTACACAATCAAACATGGGACTAATAAGGATTCATAAGGTAGATAAGGGATTATACAGTAGTCATCATCTACTCTACAGAAGATTCATGTAGGTCATGCGTTCCGTATTTCCAACAGTGAATTTGTGCATCATGCTTCATTATGATGCAATGTACAACTTTTTTTTGGTTTTCTTTTTTTTTTTTTTTTTTTTTTTTTTTGTATATGTATATGTAGATGTAATTTCACTTCTGCTTCATATATTCAATGGCAAACACGGGAAAAATTGTGTGCACTGTGTGGCGTGTTTTGTATTTGCCTTTCAAACATGGAAACTCATGGCTAGACTCCTTCAGCACAGCTCTCATCCGGTGTTTCCATTACAAAGGGGAGCACACATGCTTTGATGGAGAAGCTACTCTCTCGCTCCCTCTCTAAAACCCTAATGATACCTGCTTCCAAGCCTATTTCTGGGACATCAAAGGATCAACTAGCCTAAGTGCCTCATGCCACAGAGTGGGGGTACATATTGGAGCCTGTATTTAGAAACTCCCATCATTATCATACTGATGTAAAGAGAGTTATTTTTCCATGTGTGTTGCAAAGAGGTTCATGTGTGAGAGGTTCCGGCTGCAAGGACTTCTCTAATGTGAACCAATGGCGCCATCACATGGACAGCAGAGGTACTGACTGCTAGTGGCTGATTATATCTCAGTAGAAGATTAAACCACAAGGAATAAAGGAAAATAAGTCTGGAGGAATTCACGCATGGATCAAGTTAGGATTGGATTTTTCATAGCAAATAATAGTAAAATGACTAGAGTTACATTTTAGGCTCCAACTGTCCTGCTCTGATGATGAAACCCCCCCTTGTTGTTTAAAAGTCTTAACAGATGATATTCCATCCAGTTCCATGTCCAACATTCAGATGTTGACTTCCCAAATTATATGGCAAATGTCTGACAGGAATCAGTGAAGTGTCATATTCTGTTGACTGAAGAGAGCGAAACGAAGTCACGTCAACTTGTGATTTTTTGTGATGGGTTGAAAAACATCCTCCAACAGCATCTGCTGCTGGAGGAAGGCCAGAGTGATACATCTGTTGCTTAGCAACCACGTTAACTCTTATTTTGTTGTGCAAGACCACCAACTAGATTTGTTTTGATTCCTTTGCAACACTCAACACATGCAGAAAATCCAAGCTGAGACTGTTTATTGATGAGTCCATGTCAGCTCTCATTGTCAGATATCAAACGTTTGATAGCACATGACAATACAGATATGATGCAAACGTGTAAATGAAAAGTAATGGTTCTCAAACTTTCAGAGAAGGTTTAGATCAGCCTTTTTCAAACTGGAAGATGTGAGATTGTGAGGTGAAAACGACAGGTATGCTGTCAGTAAAAAATGAACACACAGACATGTTTCATTGGTTTTTAGATTGAGTGTCTCTTACAGTTTCCAAGGCCATCATTATTTCCAATGTGCATGAAAATAAATGTCCTAAAATCCACTAGGATATCATAGAGAAAAATCACTCTTCATTAGTACAGAACTTGCCTAAGAATTTTCATGTTTAAGTTTTGTTCAGCATCACAGTAATCCAGTGGCAGTCGTCTGTATATCCTTTTGTACACTGCAAACTGCAGTGTAGTGCAATTTGCCAAAATGTGAACAAATACAGGCTAAAATGTGCATTTGTCTTAGCGTTGTGTGGTTGGAAAGCGGGTGGAGGGGTTGGTAGCCTGTTAGCTTGTTAGCCTGTGGATATCCTGACTCTTGAAAAACTTGCTGCTGCAGTTACAGGTTACACATCTGTTACTGGTAACAGATGTTTTGCATTTCGATCTAAATAATTTTATTGTCTCCATCTTTTTTCTGCTGCTGTCATACAACATACATGCTGATGTGTTAGTACACTTTAGTTGATGTACTGTACAAATATACAGATAGTAACAACTCCCACAATTCCCACAGTAAGTTATATTAAAACATTTAATGGTTTCATAAGTTATCAGCTTTTTATAGCCATAAAGCATATTGTTTTACTTCCACCTCATACCACAATATCCTGTTTGTGCACCCTGTGTTCAGGTGGCCTGGAAGCTACACAACACCCAGTACCTGATACACTCATTTAGATGCCCACACCTCGTATACACCGAGGGACAATAACAGAGCATCCTAGCATCAATTCCCACATGGCTTCCAACATCAACCACTTTTGTCTTCTGGATTTTTTAAAATTGTTTTTGAAAACAATGAACATGAAAAAGCAGCTACTCTACTGCAAGAGAAACTCCCCACTGTCCACTCAATCATACACCACCCTCACACCATTCTCGCACAGCCAGAGCCAAGGCTCCCAGACAGGAGGCCTTTTCTATATTCATTCCCTCTGGTGAGTTGCTTTTTACAGTTGTCTTTCATCCAAATTGATTTGCCAAATATCATTTTCTCTCCTGACAGAAAATAGGCATGTGCAAGCACTGAGAGCCCACAATCAAGTATAGTTCTCCATAGAACCCTGCACACTTTAATTAAGGTGTTTTCAAATTATGATGAATTACGATGATCTTGTATATCATTCTCGATGTGATGTAGCATCCATCTCTGCATGAGGATGAAGATGCCATCGAGAAAGCATCACAAATTTGTTTTGATGGATGTTGCAGATCTAACAAATAGAAAGAATTTTCTGACCTTAAACCATAGACTGTATATTAAAAAAAAAAAAAAAAAAAAAAAAAAAAAACACATCCTAAACAGCCTTAAACATCAATGCAAGGGTAACTTTTTCTGCTTTGTGGTCACTATCAGGATAATAAGGTTGTAAAGTGGGAGAGGCCCCTGGTCTCCAGAAGTTCTGATTTACCCATTTTTTATTTGCATTTAATTTTTTTCTTGAAAAACAGTATCATCGCTGTAATATAAAGAAACACCGGATTTTGTTTGATTTTGTGCAGAGAATTTTGTCCATCAATAAAAGAATAATCATATTGGTTTGTTATGGCAATTTTCATTATTTCATCTTTGTTCCTGAGGAAGCACATTTTGCCTGTTATTCTGGCATGGTGGATTTACATACTACAATACCCATCAGCCATGGGTGCCATAGATAAGGAGAAAAATAGAGAATTCAAAATGCTTTGCCTTTGTTTACAAATCGTGGCGCCTTAGCTGCTAGATTCAATGAAAATTGTGACAAATTTTAAAAGTAAGTTGCAAAGTTATGTTTTCAGTTTTCTCAGTGTCACAATCTTAAGCTCTTATTCACCTTTAGCAGCTCATGGGACAGAATTTCAAATTATGTGGTAGGATGTTTCTTGCTTAAGTGCACCTGACATATTAATATACTGTAACAGTAGTACATTTCTAGAAGAGTTTTAAAGTGAGTTAAGAGACTCAGTAATGTCAGCCACATAGCAGCATCTGTCTAAAGTTTGCTAACATTAGCCATTAGCTGCTGGTCTTACAAGACCAAGCATGGCTTCAGCAGCAAAACCTGATTGTATTACACCGAACAAAGGTGTTCTTGTGTTTTTTACTGCTTATGAATTCGGTTTTTCATTTGAAATTAAATTATTAATGATCTTAATAGTTACAAGGTCTGAAAACTATCCATTAAAAAGACTCAAGCATATTGTAATTCCAAGGGTTTATGCATCATGAAAACAAATAATTTCTTATCAATGATGAAACAACAGATAAGTAACATGTCTTAGTGGGATACTATAATCTTTATTGTGTTCCTGCCATAGGGGTGATTATATTACAAGTTAGCACTATGCTCATTTTCAGTTATGATTGCCAGATTGTGGCAGTTCCTCATAAAATCATGAAAATTAACCTATATTAAAATAAAAGGAGTGGATGGTGATGCATCCATTAGCCTCGACAGGCTCTTTCCATTGACTGCAGCCAAAGTCTGCAGCTGGGGAACAAACTGGTCAACTTTTCAGCTTCCTCAGTTTTAGAAAAGTCCTTATCCACATTGTTAAGCTTGATGTTTGATGAAGTGAACTGAACAGAAAATACCAAATCGTATGTAGCTGTTGTCTTCTGGCTCTGTAAGACACCTTTGTGTGGTGAGTACATTCAGAGGACATTGAGAAAGTCAAGTTGTTGATCTTGATCATCACGGGGAACTCAATCCTATAATTGCTTTCCTCTTTTTCCATTTACTTCCTCTCAGTTTCTTTCTGTGTACTATGGGATTCTGAGGAGTTTCTTCTACAATCAAAAATGAATCACTCATGATAAAACTGCTGTGGAAGAAAACACCAAGCAAAGGCACAAAGCCAGTTTTGGGGACCCATCTGTCTCCATCTCTTTTGCTTTACCTGGCTGTCTCAAAACAAAGATGCACAGGCATGAAACATCTGGAACAGAGAGAAAGTCTGGATCCACAAAAATATGCTGAATATAACTGCCGCAACATAAAACACCCATCTTTACAAATTATGTAATCTAATTCTTGTAAATTGCAATGTTGCAATAGTCAAAACAGACCATTTTCATTACTGATTTAGAGACATTTCATAACTGGAGAGCTGTGACATTCTATTATGCTGAACTTGGAACTATTAAAATTTCCTTTTCAGCTTTCTGTTGTTTGTGACGGACAGGTAGCAGATAATAATTCTCTTCATTCCTGTTGTGACTGCTGTGAGGAAAGTGGCAGATCTCTTTTGGCAAGTTGCTAATAGAGTGCAGAGAAGAATTTCACCAAGTGACAAGTGGTTCTATTTTCTGGTTTCATTTGCAAAGGGACACACTTAGAGATAGGACAGATCTGGCTTATCAAGGAGCAGAGAGGGAGTCTGTGAAGCAAACACCTGCAATATGTAACTCTTCACTCAGAAATATAATAAAGACAAAACATTTGAATCTAATGGATCCATGGACACCTGACCCCGATGGGACTGGTTGAACTGATGTTTGGGTTTGGTCAAGTTCTTTTTAGTGAAAATACCGTATAAATATAAATAAAAATGCTTGACCTACTTTCTTTGATGGGCTACTTCCTGTTCAGTGCTGGGGTTTCTACGTGCCAACACAACACATGGTTAGTTCAGGTGGTAAATATAGACTAAAGATGGAGAAGGTCAAACAATTTTGTTATTAGGAAAGTTTAAAACCGTGCAGGGTAATCAACAGGATGAAAGCCTTTTTATTTAGTCATCAGTATAGATAAAAACTAAAGATGTAAAATGTGAAACACGCAGGCTTCTGTTGAGATATGACAGCAAGAAGACTGTCCAAATGACACTGCTTAATTCCCAGAGGGTGCAGGATGCAGGCTACTGCTGAGTACTGTTACTGGCTTTACTCCTACCTCCTCAAAGAAAATTACACAGCAGGACAAAGGAAAAATCATAAAGAGATGTGTTGCATACTGTTGCAAACATATAAGACCATTTTGTTCCACTGCAGCAGAGGGTTCATTGAGTTGGCTCAAGAGATATTGAATATTTCAGTGAAGGACATACTGTACTGCCTGACACCACATCCATGTCTAGATGGTGCGACGAGCTGGCCACAGAGACACAAGCAGTGGATTGAGCAGCTAAGTGACATTTTAGTGAAGTGAATACAATTGGAATGACCACTGACACCTGGAATGAAGATTAATCACAAATTACTACATGACAATCACTTGCTATTTCGTCACACGGGCATTCAAACTGATTAGCAAAGTCTTGACAACAGCAGTGTTTCCCCCACAAGACTCTGAAATGGATGGGAATATCAGGAGAGAAATGATCAGCTAGTAACAGAGTATGGGCGAGACATTAGTGTGTTCAATTAAGTGGCGAGTGACAGGGGAGGGCTCAAACATAATGGCTGCCCTCAGACCATACTGACAACTTAACTGCAGGGGTCATCACTAGAACACTGTGCTGCGCCAAGCCTTTGATCATACGCTTCGTAAAGTCAGTGATGCAAATGGGGGACACGAGTTTGACCACTGTCTCACTTTAAACTCTGACCATTTGGTGCGCTAAGAGATGCGTGAACATGAAAGAGACCAGTAGGCAGAAGTGTTCCTCTGGTTTGAGTGGGTGAAACACCATTGTAGTAACAACATTGCAACAGCTACAGACATCCCCTAGCAGGCAGTCATCTCTGAGAGGCATCTCGACAGGATCATGCAAAAGGTTGACCAAGGACCAACACTGAGTTGCCACTTTCCTATGAGCAAAATACAACCAACTCAAAATGGTAACCGCTTCTGAGAGTGACATACTACTGTTGGGATCTCAAACCATGGGTTCTGAGAAGAACAATGGAGAGGCCTACATGTCCCTCAAAAGCCTAAACCTCAAACCATGCATCCTGAAAGGAACAAAGGAGAGGACTACATTTCCCTCCAAGCAACGGAGCCAAAACCACCCCCACAATTCACACCTATGTGTGAATTAGAGTTTGAAGGGAAACGCAGCACCGGCATTGGCCGAGGCCAGGCATTCTCAGCAGGGATCCCCGGTGACGTCACTCAGGTAATAAAAGTGCCGCTGTGACCCTCCTCCTGCACTTAATTCCCGTGCACCAGTTACAGTAGAGAGCTACTCCAAGCTCTCTCCGCGACTCAGCTGCTGAAAGGGAGCAATCTGCAACATTTGACCTTTTTCCACAACTTCTTAAAGCCTAGGTCACAGTCTTCAACTCGCGGGCCGAGCGCACAGACTGCTTTGTTTGTTTCCTTTTCTTTTCGGATCCGACGTAGATCGCTGTGCAATCAGATGATTTCACGTCCCGTGAGGACGAGCACGCCGACTTTGTTAAAGACAAAACAAAGTCCACCGTCCCTCATCTGTGATCTTCCCGCTGCCGCCGAGGAACTCATCACAGTCATCGCCAGGAGAGCGAGACACAACTCCCAGCTCCCAGCCAAGGGCCGAACTGTGGAGAACCAGAGCGGACTTTCTTTGTCTAACTCCGAAGGATCGGAGCAACTCACAGTAAGAGGCTGATGTCTGGGCAGAGACATGTAGCATGTTGTATTGTGCTATTGACTTCTAAGTGCTGCATATCTTGTTTAGATCGTTCACTGTGATCAGCTTAATAAGCCAAATATCACTAGTTAAAGGACCAATATCCGACCAGACGAACTCCGGTTCTCTGGCTCCGTTATTGTGGTGACGATCTCTTGTGGACTCTTTCCTCTCTTCACCTTTATTCTCCCTCTTTTCTCCCAATCACCTCATCTACATCTCTCTCACTTTCAGGCTGCCCTAGAGTGTAATCGCGTCATACACGTAAAGCTCAAGGCCCCTCCCTTTGTTCTCGTTGTTCACGCCATTCACACTCTGCAGCCAGCATCTTGGCTCTAGCAAGTACCTCACGCTGCCGCCATCTTGGTTCCTACTGACACCTCTCTCTCTCTCTCTCTCTCTCTCTCTCTCTCTCTCTCTCTCTCTCTCTCTCTCTCTCTATGTGTTTTGCTTGTAATTATCTAGTTAGTAACCAATGTTTGTTTTAGTTATAGTTGAATTATAATCGGTTTAATATTAAGTAATGTTATTTTGAATAATTATTACTCTTATTAATAAATCCTGTTATAATTTAACTCGTTGTTGTCTGTGATTATATTTGTGATAATAGCTGGATTCACAACAGTCAGTGCTCGAATTTACCCTTCAACCAACCTCTATCTATCTATCTATCTATCTATCTATCTATCTATCTATCTATCTATCTATCTATCTATCAATCACTGATAACCATTAATATTATACGCCAATAACCAAATTGCCCCTACCTGTGCTCCAACAAATTGGTGCCCCATGTGAGGCTATTGTTTGATTCCAGCTGTGTTACAATGTTAACACAATAATCCATTATCGACAATTTAAAGCATTTTTGTTCAAAATGTTGAAATTAATGAAGCAATATTATAATATAATATACTAAATATTATAATAGTTATAAGAATTGTGTTTAATTTTCAAAATTAATTTTTTTTTTTAAGTTACTGATTAGTGATATAGTGCATTTACACTAGTGACTTTGCTGTTGGGAGCGCATCAAGGAATTGATTGCTACATAGCACAGCAGAGACTGTTCTTCTGTTCTTTTCTGTATTGCGAGTCCTGTACTTTAACGCACACTAAGAACTAATTGCTCACAGAGGCACAGTGCCGCCGTGCCACCTCTGCTGAGATAAATTGCAGCTATAGTTAACGTAACATATCGTTTGACCTGTGGTTTACAAAATCTGTAACACTATCAAAGCCTCACCTGTGCATTCTCAGTGGAATTTAAAACTTGCTTAGGATAGCAGTTTATTGTCGGGTATCGCTCTTCTTTTGAAAAAAGGAACAAAAGCAAAATGAGCAGAAAAAGTTCCTGTACACCAGGAGTTAGAGGCTCCCAGGAGGTAGACAACCAGCATCTGCAGAACGCGATCGCTGGCCTCATAGATGTTTCCACTGATGATTTAAGTAACCTGAACAGCTACACTGTTAGCATGTGCGATGAGGACATCCACGAGCTGGTTACTTATATAAATAATCCAACTGGAGAGAAACGCACCATTTCACAGGTGCTAGGTGAGTTGACATTGCTTTATCACCATAAAGCCCAGTTGCAAGCCGCAGAACGCACTAAGCAGCTTATGGCGTTGCAGACCAGCTATCAAGCTGAGCAACGGACCAACTTGCGCCTACAGGAAGGCCTTAGATTCATGAGAGAAGAGATCTCTCAAGCTAAAAAAAATAAAGCATAGCCTCCAGTAGGGTCGTCGAGACCTGCACTTGCAGCTTCAAGCCATGGAAAACAGAATGGAAAGGGAGCGCGTAGAAACTCAGAGCCAGAGGGTATCAGACCCTGACCCATTTGAATCCAGTTCGGACCCAGAGGCAGCCCTTATCTTCAAGAAGACTCTTAAACGTCAGTCCTTGGCATCCCCAGAGGAAAAACTGCGGGCTGAACTTCAGGCTTCCCGAGCATGGGGGACAGCCTCATTCAAGGAACGTTATGATGTTCGGCAGGCTGCTCAGACAGCTCAAGCCACACCTACTCACCTGAAGATGGTAAGTAGAAAATGCGACAGACCTTCGTGCCAGATCTGACTTGATCATTCCTGATCAATGTTCACCCCCAATGGCCCGCCACAGGGACATAGATGCCTCGTACCTGAAGAGTGCACCTCAGGCTATCAGCCAACGCTCCATTTTCCCTCCTGAAGGGCAGAAAACTTCTTCAAATGAAGAGTGGACATCACTTCCAGTCCTTGAACAATGATAAGGATTTTGGGCCCTCATCAGCTGGCGAGCTATACGCATGGCGTAACCCATGCCCTCACCTTAACTGGACCCCTTCTCCACCACGAGAAGGGGAGTCACATCCTTCTGACTGGGATTGGAGGAACCAGCAGTCCTCAGACGACTCAGGTGATGCAGACCTCTACCGAGAACAGGGCCTGCGCACGCGCCAACTTGAATCCCTAGCAAGGGACATCGAGCGCTTTGACCCCAGCAACCAGGAGTCAACAATAGAGGATCATTGGAGGGAGGTAGAGCGCTGCCTCCTTGATCTTCCTCACACGTCAACGCATGAAAAACTCAGCTTGATCTGGAAGACAACACCCAGAAGTGTGCATGTCTTTATGGAGACTCTCCCATCAGCGATCAGGGACTGCTACTCTGCGCTCTGTCAGGCCCTGCGGGAGCAGTACTCCCAATCTACCGATCGAGTTTCTGCCACTCCCTGCGTCTTTGCCATCATGCAGGAAAAACTTGAACCTCAATTGAAGAGCATTCAAGCCACTCAGAACATTAAAGTGCCACCTAAAGTTTCTGAGCTTAGTCTCTTGGGAGCCTGCGATGACTCTCAGCAGCTTATCGCAGACGATGCTGAGATAGCAAGACCTCCCACCGAGCTCCATCATCAAGATAAGCCCTTTGAGTGGGGAGAACCTAAGGAGCAGCCCTCCCAGCTGATGGAAGAAAAACTCAGCTCTGCTCCCTGTCTGGCCCACCCGACAAGGACAGGGAATTTAATCTGGAGGCCAGCTCTTCCCCACAGTGTCTTAGCGCCGCTCTGACACAAAAGCATAACACAGACAAGCAAGTCATCGCACACGCTAGCAGACCCCTCAGCAGTGTGGAGATTAAGTTCCCCGCACTTCTGCCTACTGTCTGTGCTGTGGAACACTTTCGCAGCTACATTGTAGGCCAGAGAGTGATCATGGAGACGTGTCACCAACCAGTGACAGTCCTGAACAGCCAGAGATTGAGGGAGGGGCGGATGTCAAATAGCCGCATTGCCTCACGGAAGGTGGCACTTCAAGGTTATGACATTGAAGTCAGATATGCCCAAAACCACAAGATGGCTCTGGGCCAGGACCTGGCCAAATGTCAACACTGTAACAGTGAGGAACAACCAAGCTTGTCACCTCTTCTTGCCATCACTCCATCACTTCCCTCAAATCATGGATACCATGATGAGAATGTCTGCCAAAATCTTCCAAAGATCTTTGTGGATGGGTGGTCATTCCACCACGCAAGCCGACTCCAAACAGGAGTTGGTATTGTGTGTGTTGACCGCAGCGTTCATCAGCCCAACCATCATCAATCAGGCCCTAAGACTAGTCAATACGCAGAGGTTGTTGCTGTCCTTATTACTCCCCAGCAAGCCGCAAAGGTAGCTATAGTACAGTTAGCAATCTGCTCTGACTCTAGCTATCCCCCCTATAGCCTTGTCTCCCACTTCCCCGTGTGGAAGGTAAATGGCATGAAAAACGCCAGGAACAAGGTGGTCAAACACTCTGAACTCCTTCTGGCCTGTGGCCGACTTGTTATGGACCGAGGTATGACAATTTATTTGGAAAAGGTAAAGGGTCACTCTCAAAGCTCGGGCCCAGACAAGGAAGGTAACGATGAGGCCAACTGTCTAGCCAAACTAGGCGCAGAGTAGGGCATGCCCGGGGAGTTTCAGACTGATTGGCTACCAGCACCTCAAACATGCAATGTGAATGCCATTACCCGCCAACAAGCAATTGGACAACGGGAAAACCCTCAGACCAGTGGACAGACCTTGCACCTAGGCCAAAAACCTGGAGATGCAGACTTGGCCACCAGGCAGGAACAGAACCCTGCCATTCAAACCATCCGACAGGTAGTAGCCAACCTACCTTCACAAGGCACCTCACCTGTCAAACCTGATGAAACCAAGGAGGTGCAAGCTCTCCATCAGACCTCACCACACTTGAGGTTTGAAAAGGGCTTGCTGATTCATAGCCATAACGGGCAAGGACCGATCAGGTGGGTTGTCCTAACCAACCATAGGGGGGTGATGCTAGCCCATGCCCATGACTCACCTGTTGACGGTCACCATGGCTCCAAGGCCATCCTCCAAACACCTCAGCAGGCTGCATGCTGGCCATCGATGACCAGCAACACTAAACCGTATGTCCAAGGGTGCCTTACCAGCCGTCAATTTCAGCCGACCCAACCCTTAAACCAAGCTCCACCTCAGGGAAAGGGGGGGGGGTCACCTTTCAATGGTCCAGTCTCTAAATCGATTGGATCGGACCAGTCCCCAAATCTTCGCGAGGTAACAGATACCTCCTGACAGTGACCTGCACATTCACAAAGTGGGTAGAATGCCTCCCAGCACCAAATGCCACCGCGGTCAAAACCGCACTTTTCAAACATGAGAGCCAGTGTTCATCTTACATGGAAACCTCAGTAGACTGGTTGCTTTCAGACTCGTACTTAGTGGGTGGGTCATCACGGCAATTGTAGCTCATGTGATCTACAAGGTATAACACGTGTCTTCCCCTGTGGTGTTGCACCTGCTATACGAGCAAACACAGGTCGCTCGTGTATAGCGCCAACCCTCCACTCCATGCCGTGTGGGCTGGGACTGCCTGACCGGGTAAGGATGTTCATGTAGCGGCTCAGCGCCGGCTAATATACCACTGAACCACTGCTGCTTTGTCTCACTGGAGCTTCCTGGCGGTCAGACACCGCTTGCTGCAGACTGACTGCTTGCCTATTACTACTTCGCTGTTTGCCTGAGCTCCCACTGTCGCCACTGTTTGGTTGGCTGGGTGTCTGGTGCTGCCCGTTGCTGCCTGGGCGTACCTGTGGCTTGGCAACACTGTCGCTTTTTGTTCATCCAGCCACTTCACGTGTGTGTGTGTGTGTGTGTGTGTGTGTGTGTGTGTGTGTGTGTGTGTGTGTGTGTGTGTGTGTGTGTGTGTGTGTGTGTGTGTGTGTGTGTGTGTGTGTGTGTGTGTGAGTGAGAGAGAGGGAACAGTGTGGGAATTTACTTTAATTTTGTTTTCTCTCATCTTGTGTGTTTTAATTGTTGGTTGTTGTATGTTCTTTATTATTATTTTTTTTCTTTTCTTTTGTAACCCCTAAATTTGATTAGTTGGTAGCTTAAAGTTGATTTGTGGTTATTTCTTTTGGGGTATTGTGGGTTGTAATTCATTTGTGATTTTGTATATTTTGAGTAAGCAAATTGGTTTGCTATTGTGCCTAATTATTATAGATTTTGTACATTTAAGTTTTTTATTCATTTGTTTTCTTTTTGCTATTATTTTTGTTTTCTTCCGTTCCTAAACTGTCTCTCTCTTGCCGCCTCAATGTGCTTTACACAAAAAAAGAACAACATAAAACAGCATAAAAACAAAAAGAAAACAGAGTTAAAAGCAGGGACAAAAAAGTAAAATAGAAGAAAATAGAGTTTTAAGTTCTTAAAAAGAGCTCAGCTATAAGCACATGGAAAGAGAAATGTTTTTAACCTGGATTTAAAAGTGCTTACAGTTGGGGCTGATCTCAGTTCTGCTGGTAGTTTGTTCCAGTTGTGTGCAGCATAACAACTAAATGCTGCTACACCATGTCTGGTCTGAACTCTGTGCTCCACTATCTGACCTGAGTCAGTAGATCTCAGAGCTCTACTGGGTTTATACTCTACTAACATGTCATTCATGTATTCTGGACCTAAACCATTCAGTGATTTGTAGACCAGTAGCAGAACTTTAAAATCTATTCTGTAGCTGACTGGGAGCCAATGTAAGGTCTTAAGAACTGGGGTGATGTGATCTGATCTCTTTGTTCTGGTTAAAACTCGAGCTGCAGCGTTCTGAATGAGCTGCAGCTGTTTGATACTTTTTTGGGGGAGTCCAGTCAGAAGACCGTTACGGTAATCAAGTCTACTGGAGATAAAAAGCATGAATCAGCTTCTCCTGATCAGTTTGGGACATGAAACCCTTAATTCTGGATATGTTCTTAAGTTGATAAAAGGCTGATTTGGTGACTGATTTGATATGGCTGTTGAAGGTCAGATCTGAATCTATCAGCACGCCAAGGTTTCGGACTTGGTCTTTAGTTTCTCTAGACAGTGACTCAAGGTGTTTACTGACAGCAACCCTCTTCTCTTTATTGCCAAAAACAATGACCTCAGTTTTTTCTTGATTTAACTGAAGGGAATTTTGGTTCATCCAATTTTTGACTTGCTCTAAACAGTGACACAATGACTCTATTGGACTGCAGTCATCTGGAGACAGTGCGAGATATATTTGTGTGTCATCTGCATAACTATGATAGCTGACATTAGAATTCTGCAGAATTTGACCCAAAGGCAGCATATACAGGTTGAACAGAAGGGGTCCAAGGACTGACCCCACATGTGTATTCAGGATAAACAGGCAAGTTGTCACTACTCTCTCAGACCCCTGCAGCCTGAGCTGTGTTCTAGATGGAATGTCTGAGTAGGGGAATCTTGTTGCCTGGATTTTCCTTTCTTCCTGAGACTGTGTGTTGTGTTTGAATAAGTTTGACACATTATTTTCTTTCAGTAGATGAGTCATGCTCAGTGATGTTACAGTGTTTAAGACCCCCTATCTGTCAAAGCATTTTTACCCTGTGCTGCCCAGGGAATTGAATCCACCAGAAGCCTCTCTCTTCACTGTCCCCTACTCAGAGCTCCTTTACTCCTACTGTTTCAGAAAAAAAAAAAAAAAAAAAGTATACTGGGGAGGGTGGACTATCCCTTCTGTTGAAATTAGGCAATTTTTGGAAATAATATTGTTATGAATTTAGGCCCCTGTCCCTCTAACATCCTCCGCACATACCTGTGACAAAGCGACGCAGAATGACCACTAAATGCAAAACAACCAAAAAGAGACGCTAACACATGCTAAAGAGATGAGCCAACTAAAAAGAGATGCAAGATTAACACAAATAGACAAAAAAAACAAAACAAACAAAAAAAAAAAAACACCTGAAAAGATAGACAAAATGATGGCACATATAGACACAAGAGGACGACTACAAGATGCAAATCAAGCAAAAATAGGCACTAAATGACTAGGTGTCTTGTTTCTTGTAGTGATGGGATTGTTTTTACAAGTCTGTGCCCAGGGGCCTGTTTCCAATAACTATACCCAGCAGTACTCCAGAAATCCTAACTTCACACTAAAGCTTAAAGGTTCACACACCTGAGTGGACAACCTGCCTGAGTGGTTAAATGCAGGCTCACCCGTGGCTAACCTCAGAAAGCCAGGTAAAAAAAACACACAAAATATAAATACAACAACTTAGGAGTTATATCTACTTTGGTACCAGCTAAATGCCCCCCACACCTCCTGCCCCTGCTTCAAGCTTTATTTTGGGACAGAAACAGATTAGTGCACTGGTCAGTCATGCCTGCCACTGTCAGCTCTGCAGATCAGGAAGTTCTTTTTGCACACTGGAAACATAGCTTGCTTGTTGATTACAATATTTTGTATTAATGTTGTTGTATGCAATTTACCACTGTCAAATGCATACATGTACAAAGAGTCCAAGAAAATTTTAAAATTAGAGCTGAAATAATTAGTCATTTAATAAATAAGTAGCCCGAAAAGAAAATTAATCAACTATTTTAATAATTGATGAATTGTTCATGTCATTTTTCAAGTAAAAATATAACATTTGATGGTTTCAGGATCTTAGACCAGGAGAATTTTGTTTCTCTTGGTCTTACATTACAAATTGAATATTTGGGTGTTTTGGGCTGTTTGTTGGACAAAACAAGACATTTAATGATGTCATCGGATGATGACCATCCATCCTATGTAAAAAACTTTTTGCCAAGTTGGCACAATCTTTTACTTCGACTCAAATATGAACTTATAAAATGTTGGTCAAAAGGTCAAGGTCACTGTGACCACAGTGGGGTCACAGTTTCAGCGTCATGTAGTGATAGAACAGCTGGGATTTTAAATCACTGTGGAGATCTAATTTTTACAGTGTCTGGACAACAACGATGCAAAGATGAGGTCAGGTGAGAATGATGAGTGAGATACAAGACATTAAGTGTAAATGTGTTGCATCGCTGAGACAAACAACTGACTGAGCCCATCAGCAGCTGTGACTGCTGCCACCTGCTGGCCCAGGCAGAACACGACATGAAAACATCTATGGTTTTATTTCAACACAGAACGTTTCAGCTTAAAAAACGTCCCCTAGCTGTTTTCCATGAATCAATATACTATTGAGACACTGTTTTGCTAAGGTTTCTGTATCTCTGTCAGCAGACACCAATCTACCATGAGGTGATTAGGAATGACGCTGGATTTAGTGGAGGATAGACCTATTGAATTCAGCTTCCAGCCTCTGATCCATTCATTTATGTCATAATGCCATTGTATACATCACAGTCAATAGCATCGCAGCAATGCAATTTATAATCCAATCGGGTCATTTAAGCATTTAGGTAATTCTGTTTGACACTGGTAGTTGTTTTCTTTGTGATCAGCAGAGGTCACAGTTTACCCACCTTTGCTGGGCTTCCTGAGATACACTGGCCTCAGACCAGTTCTGCAGATTGAAGGACATTGAAGGACATTATGTAAACAGGCTCTGCTTTTCATTGCATTGATTGACAGAAGTGGTCACGCCTTTTCATGTTTGATTTCTGTGAGTTTTGCACAATGCTGCCGCAATTTGTGGTGCTGTTGAACTGCAGTGTGTTATACAGAGTGTGGGTTTAGCATACCCTCACTGATTTGAATGGGTTGGACAAAATAATAGGAACACCATAACATAATGCAAAGCATTTCAAACAACTCTACAAAAATGACAGCTCCAAAATGATCATATAGTTGAATTAAAGTTCCTCCCCAGACATGTTTTAAACTATGTAAAAAATACTATATTACCATTTTGTTTAACACGGGTTTCCCCTCATAAAAAAGTGACAAAAGAATGGAAACGTGGGCCTGGAAATATATCTATGTTTACCTCCTCAATGAGAAATTCTGGCTCTGGAGCAGTCTCTTGTCAGATTTCATTCTGCTGCTTATAGTAGAGACGGTTGCTGTCAATATTCTTCCAGGGTCTTAAATACTTTCCCCTGTGAATCTATAACGACCCCCATAAACAGTCACCAGTTTTCTTCATAGTCTCCATCATATTGTGTTCTCTATGTTCCAAACAATGTTCTCCGTAAAGCTGCATGTGTGCCTTTGAAGACTGTAGTGGCATTTATGTAGACTTTGAAAAATGGGGTAACATGTTGGGAACACATGTTTCCTGTCCCTGTCTCATAAATCAGAGTTTTTGTTTTTTTTTTGTTTTTTTTTTATTTTATATAATACCCACAGATGTCTGATATGAAATAATACTAATGGATCAGTATCAGTTTCTGTTCCATTTGTCCAGTAAGAATAAGCAGATTTGAAACTGCAGTTTACAAATTACATAAGATGAAGAGACGTCATATCTAGAGTTGATTCCTCTGGTTGTCATGTCATTTTTCCATGTGGGAGACGAGCTCGAGCTCCAGAAAATTGAAAAATGAACTATTTGTAGGATGCACACTGCATAAAAAGCTGCCTACAGATTGTGCTCTTTTCAAATAAGTGGAAAAACAATGTGAGAAGAGGGAAAAGTTGCCTCTGCGGTGTACACACAACTACAACAACACGTGTGACTGTTTAAGTGTGTGCACTCCTGCAGGAGGTGTCGATATCATGGACCACTGACAGCTGTACTGGCCACAGAGTCTGCTTAACGTAGGACAGATGTGGCCAGTGACGCTACTGCCTGGTCAGCCATAACGGCCATTGTTGCTCAGTTCCGAACATAAAAGTAAACTGCACCAATTGTTGTGTGGAAGCAAAAGACATACCTTTTTAATGTGTGTGTGTGTGTGTGTGTGTGTGTGTGTGTGTGTGTGTGTGTGTGTGTGTGTGTGTGTGTGTGTGTGTGTGTGTGTTTTCTTGGCCTTTGAAACAGAGAGAGTTGTGATCTGTTTATCAGTGGGAGGAGTCAGGTGCAAGCGTGAACAGATGTATTAAAGTAAATATGTTGCTACATGCAGGAGCTCGTAGACGTTATCTGAGAACTTGTAGAATATGATGTAAAAACAAAAAAACAGAACTCCTTTGTTTTAATGTTCACTTGTGTAAAATATTCACACACACACACACACACACACACACACACACACACACACACACACACACACACACTTTGAAGTTGGAGAAATGAAAACAACACACATGAGCTCTTATAGAAATATAAACTATGTTGAAATTGTCACTCAAAATATTCACACCTGTGAGCTGAATGTGCAGTCACAGGAAAAAAAAAAAAGATACACAAATGTGCAGAGTGCAAAACTTATAATCCAACATATAGTGATATTTATTTTTCTGTACAACCATAACTTTTCAAATTGGTCACTGCAGCATATCAAATGTGTAACGTCGTCATTAAACCCCTGAAAGAAAGGTTACATATCGCAAGTGCTCTGCATGTATTACATTACAGCTAAATAAACATCAGCATCAAGACTTGTTGATGCCAGTGGCTCCACAGCAGCACTCAGTCCAGCGAATTCCACTGGGCTCAGTGGGCATTTGATTTCAGGAACCTGGATACCCGAGTTGGGGGTCACTGGGTACAAAATCGCTGCTTTCAAAGTCTGTTTGTGGAATGTGCAGATCCTGTAAGATAAGTAAGTAATGAAAATAAAACCTAATAAGGTCATAGATCCAACTTATGTTTCTATCAAAGGCATGCCAACCTCCTCACTGGGATTGATGTTCCCCTCTGTTGAAAGTTCTTGGTGGTGACTTGTGAACACATCACACAATCATTTGATTCTGTTTTAAGCAAATGTGGTGTGTAAGTGACGAAATCTTTATTTATATAGCATCTTTCAAAACTGCAGTTACAAAGCACGTAACTGAAGGATAAACAGAAAAGGGAAAAAAAAAAAAAAAAAAAAAAAAAAAAAAAAACAGAACACACACACACACACACACACACACACACACACACACACACACACACACTCTGATGAATAGCAGTTGAAATAGTAGAAGCAGTTCAGTTAACATTACTCAATAAATGAGGCCACATGAATGGATACATTTTAAAAACAGCATTTTAAAATATTCAACTCAGCAGATATTTAGGAATTGTTCAAGTAGGTCACCTCTGGATTTCAGTTTGGTTCTTGTGCGGTAAGAAGCCCTTGGTTGGACGATCTCAGAGGTCTCACTGGTGTTAGTGAACTCTGACGTGCACTGATAGCACTAGTAGCCAGATCATACAGACCCTTCTGCCCAGAATGAAGCTGCTCCTCCCAGTGGACTGCGCACAGAGGCTACATTATAAAATTACATTATGTCTCATCTGAACAGTTCAAGATGCTTCTCATTCACTGTGAATTGAGTGACGTCCTGTGTTATCAAACTGCAATGTGATTCCGTTGCTTCGCCGTTGTGTGTCCTGAGCGGAAAACTGATATGTGTGAGTGCTCTAACAACTGGGCCACAGGTACGAGGGTGTGACGTATTGTTCTCAGACATCCTTCCCTCCTCATGGGGAACAATAATTTATTGCAGGACATCTGGTGTACCTGTGTAAGTGCATCAAATCTATCCTAAAGCAAATCGCCCTTCAGTGTTTGGGGAGTTTGCGAGACGATGCCATGTTTATAAGAATCAGGATTTTAGCAGCAGAGCAGCAGCTTGGACATGGAATGGAAGTTAACATTGTAAACATCCTGGGGCCATGTTTCAGTGACTGACTTGTTTTGTTGTCTGACAAACAGAAAAACACGTAAATGAGCTTTATTGGAAATTTGGCTGTATTAAATACACTGTATATGTGGGCACAGAGAGCAGCAAACAGATAAAGGGCTGGAACCAGCTGACACTAGACAGAATGCAAACAGCCTCCAGCCATATACTGGATTTTGTGTCTTCAAATTCAGCTCAGTTGTGTCACTATATTATATAGGTGAACATTTAAAACATACAAGTTCAAGATTTCTGTTCTACACAGCCTACAAGCCAAATGTCTGCCCTTTTGGTTTAGTGGCGTTTATTCTAAAACAAAAAGGCTGCTGTTAGTTCAGATAGAGGATCAGCCAAAATTAGGTAACTGCACTGTCTAGAATGTGGACTCCATGTGGTCTCCAGACCACCTGGTTGGGCCTTGGGGATCTGGCAGATCACGGATCTGTATGAAGATAATTAAGTTGCAGTATGATGTCAGTATTCCTGGTAGCTTCCTTGATCAGTGTCTATCACCTACAGTGTTACAAAACCAAGCCTTAATACACTTTGTGGATCTTTATTGGATGGGTGTATGTTTGACACTGTAGGTAGAATAGGGAAATATAAAGCCAGCACATAATGGACTGGTACCTCTAAAGCCCAGGCACACAGGACAGTGCTGTCTGTCTGTCTTCACTTTGGAAAACTGTGACTAAGCTCTCTTCATAATATCTCTTTTTCCCTCTCAGACACTCACACCTCATTCACATCACTGATCATGTGGAGTGAATCACACAGTTCTCAATAGGCTGAAGAGTTTTGTTATTTAATTATTTAATTTGTGAGGAGTAGGATATGCTGAATATCTACAGAAATAATTTGTCTGCCAAAATTAACTTATTAAAAGTAAGCTTTTATTTAAGTGATGAAAAATGTGTTGTATATTTTATTAAAGCCAAAACAAAAAAGTTTGGACTTGAAATCATACCAAGAATTACATTTTTCTTGCTTTGCCTCAGAAGTCACAGACGCCGAGAGTTGATCATGATAGTTGTTAAGTGCTGCATAAATATTTTCATATAATGAAAAAAAGCTTTAGTTCTGGCCTAAATGAGTATTCCCCCCCCATGTAAACCCATCAGGTTTGATGTTGCTGTGTGTATGACAGAAGAAGAAGTCCTGCCTGAAGTATCATCAAAGGAAATATACCATCGTCACTGCTCTGAAACTGTCTGGGGTCTTTACAGTTGGACAGGGTCAGACCATACCTCCACAGGATGATCCAGGGTCATGTTTTCCATTCTCACCATTCTCTTTTTGCAAGGTGGTTTTGTTCACCTACCATTTGTAACATCTCGAAAGAAAGAAAGAAAGAAAGAAAGAAAGAAAGAAAGAAAGAAAGAAAGAAAGAAAGAAAGAAAGAAAGAAAGCTGATCTACTACACATGTAACTGTGGCTGGACAGATTGATGCTAGTCTCATAACTGTCCATCAAATATGAAGCGAGAACCAGCAACAGCAAGATAGATAATGTGTTAACGAGTGAGCTTTTGACGTGCTGGCAGGCAGACTCTTGTTTTTCTTTGGACAGAGGCAGGCTGCTGTTGAACTATTCCTTTAATGGTTCCAACCAGATGTCAGTGTCCATTTTTATTTGTTACCTAAAGCCTCTTTATGTGGAGCATTGGCTTTTCCCCTGCGTGGATGTGACAGGGTGTAAATCCCTAAAAGTTCCTCATTTCTGAAAGACTATATATGTATACTATTTCCAGTTTCTTCCTACTTTCTACCTCTATTTATCTTACACACTCTTCTGAAGTAGTTTTTAAAACTTCCTGTGAAAGCTTGGAAAACACGCAGAATAATGTCAGTGTGTAATCAGTCCATCCTTTGCGGTAACTTCTTCCCTGATGAATATAATTAGAAATCGATATTTCTTCTGTTCTACTTACGCCGGCACCCTGGGGTTTGAAATGACTCAGCCTCAGCAGAGTCGCAGTGCTGAGGGATCGCTTGGGCCTCAGTGCCACATGAGTGCAGTTGTATACTTTGGGAACTATTCAAGTGGTTTCACTGTGGTTAGACAACCCACTTGCAGTATATTCAGTCCCCTTTTACCTTCCAGCTGGACTGAAGCAGGAGAAGCTGAAGCTTTATGGGGACGAAATGCAGAGGCATTCCACTGCCATGAGCTCCTCCAAACATTTGGAAAGGTACGAGGTCCACAGTAATTTGCAGTGTCAGTGTGGATGATGGCCCAGTCAGCAGGCCTGGCTCTCTGCACAGCTCCCGCTGCTGTCTGGACTCGGTGACCATGGGCAGAGAAATCACAGGCCTACTCAACATATTGTAATTTCTCCAAAGTTGATTAGATCAATGTAATGTTAAGCCCCGTGTCCTGCTATTGATGTGGCATCATAGAAAGTAACCAGGACGAGACTGCCAAGTCGTGGTCTCTCATTAAAGCCATGTGCCAAACCATTAGCTAAGATTTCAGCATGTGGAAGTACTCAGGCTGTGTTAGGAATACTCTCTTCTGAAGACCACCTAACCA
The DNA here is from genome assembly GCF_046630095.1 of Trachinotus anak. Classification (NCBI taxonomy): domain Eukaryota; kingdom Metazoa; phylum Chordata; class Actinopteri; order Carangiformes; family Carangidae; genus Trachinotus; species Trachinotus anak. The sequence goes on from NW_027273855.1 coordinate 6,886,040, forward strand.
GAACAGTAATTACTGCATAAGAGATAGTCAAAACTATGTGCGGTAGCACAGATTTATTCTGTGTGACATCTGTTCCCTTTGGTGCACATGTGTTTGGGTGTAAAACACCTAGTTTCATGATGTCATAAGACAGGACTACAGATCACAGCTGGGTTTCTTTCTCCCTGTAACAACATGGGGTCATAAAATTGGATTCTACCTCCTGTCAAATTATTCAAACATTGTAGGGACAATCAGTTGAAGGATAAAAAGGATTAAAAAGGATAAGTCCGGTATTTTTTATTATTCAACAAATCTCATGAAAAGAATAAAACTAACAATGAACTGATCCTGCTAGTGTGTGTGTGTGTGTGTGTGTGTGTGTGTGTGTGTGTGTGTGTGTGTGTGTGTGTGTGTGTGTGTGTGTGTGTGTGTGTGTGTGTGTGTGTGTGTGTGTGTGTGTGTGTGTGTGTGTGTGTGTGTCCACTGTTTCTGCATTTCACTGATGAAAGCTGCATCTTTGGTGAAGAAGTGGTATACTATAGTCTGACCTAGCATCATGGCACTCCAGCTGCAGAAACACAGGCATGTAAAATGTTGAGGTCATATTTGTCTAAGTCATCCAGTTTAGGAATGCTATTAAATGCTAAATGGTTGGCCATTCTGTAGAATTGGTATTATGTTTGTTGAAGTGATGTAAGGCAGAAGCACTGTTAAATACTATAGATTTTTCCCCCTCATACAGTGTGGTACAATCATAAGATTACATCATAAATCGCATGACTGCATTAGTTTGTGTATTCAAGCCAGTAAATTGCCTCACAAATCCTAAATTCTAATATTAAGTACATGTTTAACCTATCTTTTATGGCAACACATACAGTGTTAAACACTTTTACTCCAGTGTTGCCACTGAAAATAAAGATTTCACAGGCAACTGCAGTTTACAGCTTCTAAGATAAATAGACGCCATTAACATTTGTGATGGGTAAAATTTTCCATTTTTCCAGGGCAGACCATCAGAATAGCACGTTCAGAGAGGGTTGTGGTGCACAAAGCCTCCACTTCAAGTTGCTTTACTCTGATTTTCCTTTAAGTCAGATTCAGTATCAGTAAGGCTACAGTAGAAAATGCCATAAGTGGCCTTAGAGACTGGCTAGGTTTTGTTGCACCACTTTGAGTAAGAGGAAATGGGAAAGATGTCAAACAAGAGGTTCTCCTCCTGCTGTGGCTCATGCCAACCCTTCAGCACTGGCAGAGCAGTTGCCTAAGCAAAGTCCTGATGAGAACAAAGCTTCATCCAAAGAAAATCATGACTGGTCTGGCCAGTTATGGCCTTACAAATAAGACACAGCGCAGAACAGTCAAAGGAAAAGTTAGACAATCATTTCGACCATCGACTTTCCTGCCAAGAATTAGATAAGATTGATACCACTCAGTTTTTTTAGTGTGTTAGCTTAGCATAAAAAATAAAACTATATTTTCCAAAATATCCCTTTTTAAAAAACAAGATATAACTTGTTAATTGCTTATCTTTAGAGGTGCTTCTATTAGGTACTTTTTTTTTTTTTTTTTTTTTTATTTATTCATTCATTTTTTTTTAACCTTTTGAAAGGCTAGCTGCTTCCCACTACTTCCAGTCTTTATGCTGAGCTAAGCTAACTGGTTGCAGCAGCAGCAGCAGCAGCAGCAACAACGTGTCCACCTCATTGTTTCAAAAAGTCACCATTTTTTGCCCAGCCAGACTACAGCACAACACCAGGTTTTAGTAAATAAAAACAGGACCACCAGTGTTTCCAGAAGTCTCCATTTGCAAGACTGAAAAATTGCAGAGTACTGTGGAGGGTAGGTGAATAAGTAGCAAAAAGATGTGTTTTAAAACTAACACATCATAGTGCGGATGTAGCCTTAGTGTATGTATGTATGTATGTATGTATGTATGTATGTATGTATGTATGTATGTATGTATGTATGTATGTATATATATATATATATATCTCTCTCTCTATCTATCTATCAATCAATCAATCAATCAATCAATCAATCAATCAATCAATGGTTTTTTCTCTTTTTCACTTTCAGAGCACAAGAAGCTATTTGCAGTTAAAAAGGTTCAGACGCCCACAAGTCACGCAGGACATTTAATACAAGCTTCCATCACATTAAAAAGGTGTGGTAAAAATACTATTAATATCTCAACAGAAGCTGCTTGGGTAGAGGGGAACAAGACTGCATATAAATGACTATCACATGCTGCCTTTGGGATACACAGCCACAGAAGTGCTAGCCCAACATCCTGCCAATCCTCTTATCTGTTTGTCTCCTTATTTCCAAAAGTAGGACTAGAATCTGCAGCATGAAAGTCTTTTTATTCTTTGGAGACACTCATGTGAATGAAACTTGCCCACAGATGGTAGACTTATATGGGAATTTTAGGGGCTTCAATTATGCTAATGACCAAATGTGTTGGATGCACACCTCCTCATGAACAGGTGGCACCAGTCAGGCAGAAATGAATGATTTACAGCAGGTTTGTGTTTGTTGAATCTGACATGGAACACTCATACAAATAAACCTCACAGCAGCAAAAGGTAAGAGGTTGATGATAGGAATATGAAAATGTTCTTGGATGAGGGCTCATTGTCAGTTACTGTAATCTGGGGTTTTGTGTGAAAAAAAAAAAAAAAAATCCATCAGCATTCAAAAATCAACTTAAGTGGCAGAATATGGCTTTGGAGACACTCCAAAAGATCGTGCAAGCACATGAGCTCTAATGGTGACAAGGAGCTGGTCACCATTAGAAGAACGCAGACTGAGTGTTAGTCAAATTAAACCTTTAATTTCTTGAACTCATCCTTGAAGTCTTGAGGATGAGGTACAGCAGAGCTGGATGGGCCCATTTCTTGCATTTCAGACAGGATGTACCAGCTGAGCTCATTTCCTTACATCAAAAAACTGTCTGTGAAACTCAACACTGGCTTATTGTACCTGCCTCTGCTGCATGCTGAGCAACACTCAGCTGTTTTGGGCTTGTTTTCATAGGTCATTTAACACAGTGGAACTCGTCCAACCTCAAAACTCCTCATGTTCTTATCCTCCAAATAAAAAGCAGGTTTAGAGACTAAAACTGTAAATAAAAGAAACTGTTGTATTGCCCTACCCTTACAAACACCACATTATGCACAGTGCAATGCTGCTACTTCTATGTACAATACATCCCTTTTTTTTTTTTTTTTTTTTTTTTTTTTTTTAAAAATACTGGGTCACTGTTTTGCTGACTGAGCTGGGAGGAGACACGCTTGAACCACTGCCCTGGTTACAGTGACAGGATGGCATACATTAGTGGCTGGTGTTCTCACAAAAGATGATAGACCAAAGTTCTGACACTAGATTCAGTGAAGTTTGCAGGGAGGGTGTTAACTACTTGGTGCTCCTGGGTGAACAGTTGATTAAATCTATTGTCAAGAGTAAATAATCAGCCATCTCTGATCAGCAGTCATGAAGAACGCACCATCCTAGACATAAATGTGGACACTCACTGACATTTGGGACTCATCTTTAACTTCACTTCAAATATTATTACAAGTCGGCTCCTTCTTGCAACAAAGGTTCCAGGTTTTTTTCAGCCAAGTGATATCAGTAGTGTATGGGTGGAAACAGAAATAGGAATGGGGAGACCTGGTGTTTCCAAGGGATGTGGCATGGTGGGTTTGAGAAACAGAGATTGACCTGACGGCCATCTTAAGTACAGGTGAGCCAAGCTGTACAGGTGTGCCTCATCTCCTATGACGAGCCTGCCACTCACCAAGCATCCTGAAACACAACATAGGTTGAAAGGCAAGCACAAACCACGACAGAAGGCTATATATATATATATATATATAAATATATATATATATATATATACACTGAACAAAAATATAAACACTTTACAACAACTTTACTCTTATAAATTATATATTTGTTCTGCACACCCAGTTTATTTCTATTAGATTTTCTTCTCAAATGTGTTTGAACCAGTGTTAATGAGCATTTCTCCTCAGGTGTGGTACATCAAAATGCTAATTACACAGCATGGTGACTGCAAAGGTGTGCCTTGGGCTGGTCACAATAAAAGACCACTTTAAAATTTGTAGTTTTATTTTGAAAAAAGACATTTATTACTTACTGAACTGTAGATGTCACATGACTTGGGCTACAGATGTGCATTTTTTGGGGGGTGGATCAGAAAATGTAACTATCACTGTTTGGTGGGGCCACCCTTTACCTTATGCAATGTGATAGATGTCCTTTGCACAGAGTTAATCAGGTTTCAGGTTGTGGCCAGTGGAATTTTGGACCGATTTTTGGATGTGGTTTAGGGAGGCTTCAAGGGAAATTTGTCGCAGAGGGAAAGAGAGGAAGGGAGGGGCACAAAATACAAGAGAGAAAGAAGATGAGGGTTAAGTTGGTATTTGTGAGACTGCTGGAGGAGGTGTGACTGAGGTGTGATCCTGCCCCTGAAACTTTGTTAGGTAGCTTCAATTTTAGAGCCACATACATGTACCAAACCAGATGTGAAATAAGAATGAATATTAGACTCACATTCACCATGTGGTCAGAGACATGACTCCAACCCAATGCTGATGTTGCTAATGCTAATGATGTGTAAATAGGGAATTGTTTGCTAACATGTTTGGCATATTAATTTTATAAGGTGATATTCTGCCAAAAGTTGTGTTTACAGTCTGTTGCACTGCTCTTAAGTGGCCAAGAATTCAATTACTACATATTTAAGCAAATGTTCAATAAAGACACCTCGCATTTTGGTTGAGTAAAGTCTATTTGTGCTCATGTGCCCTAACCCTTACCCTTGTTTGTATCTATCTGTAAATTTTCTCAGGAAGTGTCTGGGAAACATTTGTTGAGATTGGAAATTTAGGTAAAACATAAAATAAACATGGACATTTCAAATAATAAATTTAATATTCCACAATGTTTTGCTTTGCTCCCATTTCCAACAGGCTATCATAAACCTTCTTGAGTCACTTTTTCATTTAATAAGGGACATTTGCCTTTGCCACCTTTGTTACATCTAGATTTATACAGAGTGTGAATTATGCAATGACAGTCATGGGGGTTCACTTGTTCTCCAGGGTAAATAGGAGCCCAGTACAGAGTACTGCTTTAGTGAACTGATGTGCTACAGTCCTCACAGTATCTTGCTTGTTTAACCAAAGCTGTCAAATAAATGTAATGAAGGAGAAATGTAGTGGAGTGGAAGTACAAAGTAGCATTAAATGGAAATACAAGTACCTGAAAATTGTACACGACAAGTACAGTCCTTAAAAGTAAATGTACTTAATTACTTTCCACAACTGCTAATACAATTACTTAGCCTTCAGCACACATGGATTTTAATATTGTTCGATTATTATATTGGTAATGAAATGCCAAGCCAACCTTGTAAATGAAAGACCACACGATCAGCTAGCTCACATTAGTTAGCTTAACAGTAAGTTAGAAACTAGCTAACAATAGCATTGATCCGTAGATACTTGAGACAATCTAATTCAGAAACTCAGAAGGTAAGAAAGCGAAGTGTATTAAACAAGTGATAATTAGCAACTGCTACATACATTTATCTAGTGTCTGCGCAATGCACGGGTCCACACAGTGTTCTCACTGAGCACCTTCAGTGGTGATTTGAGTCTTAATGGGAGTTAGCATCTGCCTCAATCTGCAGGGGCCACAAATGGCCACCAAATGGTTTAATGACCATGAAAACAAAACAGAGAAAACATATGGCACCTCAGCTCTCGGTCGAGCTGAACACTTCAGAGAAACTCTGCTGTGCCATGTGAAAAACTTTATTTTCCACCGTCATCAACAAAACATCAGATGATGTAATGGCTTGTGGAGGGATGGTGCTGCTTCTCTCCAACTGAGTTTGAGACATAATGAAGGTGTTTTGGCATCTTGTCATAGTACAACACCCCATTAAATCATGCAAATCTGCTCAGTTTTATTTTGGCACTTATCTGTAAGTTGTAAACACAAGTTTAAAAAGTCTTCAAGAGAAAGTTCCTACACTTTATTGGCTACAGTGTCTAGGGAGCTTTTTGCTGAAATTCTCCTACTTCAGCATTTAACATGTACCATTACACCCATAACAGCTGAAAGGAAATGAGTCTACACACACACACACACACACACGCACTCTTCTATCTTTGTGAGAACACTTATTTACATAATGTATTCCCTAGCCCTTCACCCTAACCATCACAACTAAAAGCTTAACACTAACCCCAACCCTTACGCTAACTTAAACCTAATTCTAATCCTAACTGAGTGTTAACTGTCAAACAGCCCTTTGAAGGTGTGTGAGAAAGTGAGGAATGGCCATGGAACATGTCCCCACTTTCCCAAAATGTCTTCAGTCTGTAAGTGAAATACTTTTTTTGGTCCTCACTATGTGGCATTTACACACACACACACACACACACACACACACACACTTGTTTTATATTTGTCAGGACCATCATACATTTTGGCCCCCACAAAGCTGTCGGACCCCACAGGTATAGTGGGTTCCCTGTTTTCAGACCCCACAAATATAGTACACACACAGTGATTCATGCTTTCCATGGTGCAAGTAATGGTTCAATAAAAGTGTTTTCACAGTCCAATAATCTCCTATAGGGTGACTTAACAGCCTCATCAGATAGAGCAGAGAGAGGGAAAAGAGCTCAAGTGTCACAGCAGTGTTAGTTACAGCATGTGGCTCCAAACCTGGGGGTCTGAACCCCAACAAAGTGTTTCAAGATGAATCTACTGTAAGAAGTCACAAGGAAATAAAAACGCATTTCTGCTATACTTCTTAGGATCTACCAAGTATTTATAACCTTAAGTCCTTCCTAAGATCTTGGTAACAACTAGCTAGTTTTAAACTAGTAAGTTACTAAATCAGGTAGCACCATTACAACCTGAGGGGTCACAGTGCCTGATTAACTGTGGGATCAATGATCTGGTTCTCACACAGTCATTTACATTTCTGGCAGGTCAAAAGTTCTGGTTGGCTGCTTGTGGTTTGAGCACTTCCACAGTGTCATTACTCTCAAGGCTGCTGTCAAAGGATGAATTATAAACCGTAGTGAGCCTGTTGTCCTGACTCAGACTGTGCTGTGGTTCAGGCTAAAACAGAACTCTTCTGCAGACAGTACTGTCTACATCTTCCAGCTCCGCCTCTATATTTTTTTCTCTTAATTACTTTCCATTCATAGTAGAATTGCACAAGTAATGCTGCCTTCCTGTCTTTATGTCACCACTGCTGAGGATTTCTTCATAAACTTCATAAACTGTTAAGGGACAAAACCAACCAGGAATTCCATGGTTACATACAGTGTTAGCTCAATGTTATAGGTTCTGTACCTTGAGATAAACAAATGTTTTCGAATACAATTCTAAATCTTTAATTTAAATCATCATTGAACAATATTTTGATTAAATGTAAGCTCAGACTGTATTCTATGTACTACTTTGCCTCTTTTACTCTTCAGTCTAAGTAGGTTGTATATTAGCAAGCTAATGGTAGCCTACATTTGTCATTTGGTTCAGTTAGCTTCGGTAAGCTGTTACCCCTGTGTGTTTGTGGGTGTACATATTAGTACCATTCGATCTATGAACAGGTTTATGGGGTTCCAAAATCTCTACTTACATCACAAACAGGCGGACTTTGAACCTACAAAAAACTGGTGCAACTTCAGGCTTCTAAAAATATACAAATCAAACATTCTTAGAGGGAGCTCCCAACCTGCGTTGACCTTTTTCAAGTGGTAACAGGTCATAAGAAAAACAATATAGGAACCAATAACCTTGAGAACATCCCTGGTGACTATATGGCCAGTTCCCATGACAAAGAATCCCAAACACTGCCCTTCACAAAGTGGAAATGTTGTCAATTCAATAGTGATGATGTACCTACAATTAAAAACACACAAACTAGATTCAAATATCAAGATTAGACCTATATGTGACATGTGTTTAGTAGACTTATAAACTGTGTTAGGCAGATTTAAACACTAACAGAAGATGACATACAAAAATGTTCTGCTTGGGTTTGAACATCATGATCACATGTGCAGCAGGGTTCCCATGCATGTTACATGTTTACATAGGCAGAATCCTTTGGTTGTATTGATGTTGGCTAGATTAGTGGGTTGCATGCATTTAAAATGCACATGGTCATTATAGAGTGAACATTAAAGTACAAGCAAGGTTGTTCATGTCATGGGGTTTTTGTGGGAGTTTTTTCTTGTTGTCACTTTGGGTCAAAAGGTTGAGGGAGGATGATTTTCAGTTGATTTCATTGTTTGGGTGTTTTGAACCACTTTTAGACTAGAAGTGTGATTACATAAACCTGATATTGGACTTGCTTTTGGAGCAGTGTGTATCAAATGAAACCAAGAATGTGCACACATACGGAGGGATATCGTCAGCAGACAGTGTACATTATGATGAGGAATCTACAAAATGGCCTTAATGCCCTTCTCACTAATGTGAGCTGGAGCAGTTCATTTGGGTATGGCTGTCTGAAACAAGCAGTTGGTGTATTATAGGCTCCCTTCACAGGCTTATGATTAAATCTTTTCTAAGACTTAAAAACTGACTCAATTTCATGTCCAGGAAAATGTCCCTTCATGTTGTGCAGCATGTTTTAAGGCCCTGTTATTGTCTTTTAGTTTTACATGGGATGTCTCCACACTAGGCCAGTCGACCCCGCCCATCCCAGTGCCACAAACAGAAAACCATATGAGATCAAAGGATGGTAATGAAGTTATCCGCCTACTGCAGGTCTTACAGCACATGCTAGATGGAAAACTGCTAACATTCACTTTCCCCAAGCTCAGTCATGAATTAAATACACTTAAGACAGTGATTTCTTCCAGCTTGGATTAATTTACTTGCATTCAGTGCTCCTGAATGACAAAATCACCAACTATATCCGGTCTTCTTTAAAATTTCTGGGTGATAAAGTGATTTGGGCCTTTTAGAATATCTAATTGGTTATTAACCTATGTTAGGCACAATGGTACAACATGGCTCCATATTGCAAAACAAGTCTTGATATTGCTAAAACCTCTCACTACAGAAACAGCAGATTTAATTTTATGTAGTGTAAAACAACTCTAGACTGGCTGACCAGTAGCAACATTTTATTTTATTTTATTTTATTTTATTATTAACAAAGGACAGAATCAAACATAATAAAACCAGTGGAGATTAGAATGAGTTATCCCATGTTAACACTACAATACAAATGATGTTTGGTTTGGTAGCATGCTGACAAGACAACTGCAGGACAGGAAAAGGATGAGTTGCAGAATAGTTGAGCTGATTATGCAACTTTTGGGACAATAATGGTACAGTTTACAGCAGAGATTCCCAAACCTTATGTGTCATAATTATTCATGCTAACCTGAATCTTGCTTCCTGGCCTCAAAGCAATCTAGTTAATTATCGTTCCCAAATGATTCACATTCATAGATCTTTTTCACGGGAGATGCTTTGACTTGGCTTAGCATGAAAAGCACAGGTGAACCCAACAACATTAATGCTCCATTCCAACAATTTATGCAATGCAGCAATAGCATGTAATAATGTTATAGGTCATGCATGTGTTTGACAAGTCAAAATGTCTGCTGTGAAAAAGGTCAATTTAACTTTAATGTCACTCAGCATTTTTCCTCCTTGGTCAGTTTTGCAGTAAGTTCAAGGTCCTTGAGGACAGTGGACATTAATGAACTAATTGTCTTTTTCACTGATCTTTTCTTGTTTGTTTATCAATTTATAATTTAAGGGAATATTTTGACAATTTGAGACATAAGATTGATACCATTCTCATGTCTGTACATTAGTTGAGGAGCTTAACCAAGGAAGGAGTTGCTTAACCTAGCATTAAGATTTAATACGTACACAAACTGAAATGTAAAAACCTCTGGACAGAGCCAGGCTAGCCATTTCCAACTTGTTATTATATTAAGCTAAGCTAATTGACTACTGTATCATTCACAACTGAAAGTGCAAGCCTGTAGTGGTTTCTACTGTGCAGCACACAATATATGTAAAATCAAAATGTTTCAAAACCAAAAGAAATTTCAGCGGACTGGTGATGATCACTCCACCCCATCAGGTGATGGGGTGAGTGAATCCTCAATGACAAGTAGGGAGTAGATCAAGACCTGTGGGTGGCCAGAAAACCATCCACTGATGAGAGTTGTGTGGTAAGCTCACACTGCCCCAAACAACCACATAATTTGCCAAGTCATCCCTAACCCAACCCTCTCTCATTCTCAAGTCTGAGATCTCTGTTAAGTGTTTCCAAGAAACCCAGGAGGTATTGCATGGTGTAGGTCTAATGATGGGCATGTGGATAATTATGGCATTCTCAGATGAAGCAGCATGAATGTTGCTCACACGCTGACCTGGCACTCCCTCAGTCGCTCAGTTGCTGCCACGTCTCTAGATTTTGATCAGGTTAAATCTTGCCTCAGGAGGAAGCAGTTTGTACTTTATTTTGAAGGAAAAAATCCAGCATTATACTGACATTACAGTAGTGCATCTTATTCACTGATGAAAATAACTCCTCTCTAGGGAAACTTTTGATGAAAATCATCGTTCTCAGTTGTTTCAAGCTGACAGCATTTTGAAATTTCCTATTTCCCTTTTGTGTGAATCACACACACATACACACATGCATGCAGGCACGCACGCATGCATACCATCTATATATACAACCCCATTTCCAAAAAAGCTGGGACACTGTGTAAAATGTAAATAAAAACAGAATGTGATGATGTGCAAATCATGTAAACCTATATTTAAATGAAAATGGAACAAAGACAAATATCAAATGTGGAAAATGAGAAATGTTATAGTTTTATGAAAACAATTTGCACAATTTGAATTTGATGCCAGCAACACGTTCCAAAAGAATTGGGACAGGGGCATGTTTACCACTGTTGCATCACCTCTTCTGTAAACATTTGGGAACTGAGGAGATCAGTTGCTGAAGTCTTGCCTGATACAGTATTTCAACTAATCAAAAATATGAAATTTTGATTCGTCAGACCACAGGACAGTTTTCCCCTTAACCTCAGACCATCTTAAATGAGCTTGGGCCCAGAGAAGTCTGGGATGTTTCTGGATCATATTTAGATATGGTTTCTTCTTTGCATGATAGAGTTTCAAACTGCATTTTTGGATGCAGTGACAAATTGTGTTCACAGACAATGGTTTTCAGAAGTGTTCCCAAGCCTATGCAGTGATTTCCATTATAGAATTGTGTCTGTTATTAATGTAGTGCTGCCTGAAAACATCCAATACTGGTTTTCGGCCTTGTCCCTTGCACACAGAGATTTCTCTTGATTCTCTGAATCTTTTAATGACATTATGAACCGCAGATGCTGACATTCCTAAATTTGCAACTTTAAGTCGAGGAACATTATTCTTCAATTGTTGCACTATTTTCCCACACAGTCTTTCACAGAGAAGTGAACCTCTCCCCATCTTCACTGCATAGAGACTCTGCCTCTCTGGGGAGGCTCTTTTTATACCCAATCATCTACTGACTTGTTGCCAATTAACCTAATTAGTTGTGAGATATTATTATTTTTGTTTTTTTAGCATTACACAACTTTTTCTGCCTTTTGTTGCCCCTGTCCCAACATTTGATATGTTTTCTTTGTTTTATTTTCAATTAAATATGGGTTTACATGATTTGCAAATCATTGCATTCTGTTTTTATTTACATTTTACACAGTGTCCCAACTTTTTTGGAAACGGGGTTGTAGTATTATTGTATGTGTGCATTTCTCTAGTATGTTTGTGCTGTGTTATTTTTCACGTGGCACAAGCTGAGTCTGCCTCTGAATTGTGCTATATAGATAAACAATAAAAGTGACTGACATGATATAATGCTGTGAGTAAATGGAGTATAGGGCATTACACACAGTTTGGAATCTTCAAACAGATGCACCAGAGATCAAAAGAAGCACCACAGATCATTTCTGATATTGATGATTCTGACAGATTGAATCTACACATTGAGTTCTTTGATGTCATAATTGTGTTTTTAGTCGTCCTCTAACTTGATATATTCACACTTCACACTTTATTAGTAACATCACAATTTGCCAAAATGTTTCTGTTTTGTAATGACGTGATTTAAAGCATTGCTTTTGATGTTGCTCAGACCTGGTGTGCACAGGAATGTGCACTTGTTTGAAAGGGGATTTCGATTCTGGCATGAAAAAGCAAGTTATAGAACTCATTTGACATCTAGGACGTCCAGCAGAGTAGAATTTCAACATGTCAGGCTGGTGAAGTTTAAGAATTGCATCAAAGACAGTCAAAGAATACTGTTTGAGAAAACAGTTATCCATTAAATCAACTAACTAACTTATAGTTAAGAATCTGTAATTTCACTGTAATGTAATATTAGTTGTGATTAGGCCAAATATGTCATACAAACATGGTGCTCAAAGCAAGAAGAAAGACTCAGTATTGCTGCCATTTTAATCTTCTGGTTCACTCCACTACTCATCAACCTCCACTGGCTACCCATGGCTGCCCAAATCAAATTCAAGTCACTAATGCTTGCCTTCAGAGTGACTTCTGGGTCTGCCCCCATCTACTTGAACTCAATCATTCAGCCTTATGCTCCTTCTCAGCCATTGCGTTCCTCCAGGGAATGTCGTCTGGCATTGCCATCCCCGCAGACAAGGCAATCTCAGCCCAGACTGTTCTCATTTGTGGTTCCCCAATGGTGGAACGAGCTACCAAGTTCTATCAGAGGAGGGGCGTCCCTCTCAATTTTCAAGAATCTCTTGAAAACTCATCTCTTCCAAGAGTACCTTCTTTTCTAAAAACCTGAACATGTCTAACTAGCACTCTTTGATGCACTTTCTTATACATCTCCCAGCACTTATTAACTAGATGTATTACTTAAAACCTTTACACAAAGGTTTCCCACTGCACTGAAGCTTTACTATGGTCCTTCACTTGTAAGTTGTTTTGGATAAAAGCATCGGCCAAATGAACACATATAAATTTATAATACAGTGACACAGCAGAAGCACACTGCTTTCCCCTGCAGCTTCTAGGTTTGCAATTGGTAATTTCAATTGTGACTAAAAATAAAACGGGGACTACAGATATAGACATATTTCACAGCAGGTAAGTTGAGTAGCCTGTCCATACAGTGTTTGTGACTCTTTTGATAAATGTTGATAAATGTTTATTGGATCTGGAGGTTTCACGTCGCTCCAGTTTTTCTTACGTTTTTTTTTTTCAATTTATTTCATTAAACGTCTTACAGCCCTCACCATCTAGCTGTCATAGCTGAGACAGTACATGCTGTACCTGAGTCTGCTTAAAACTCTGTGAACTACTTCAATGCTGCCTTCATGTGCTCCACGTAAGCCAATGCCTCACAGACTTGCTGTAATGAAAATATAGTTAGCAAACGGTAACGTTTGATCATTAGGCCATAAATAGACTTGATCATAGATGACATGTGTTGCTTGTACTACTCATTCAAAATATCACCTGACAGCAGAGTATATGACATGAAGAAAATCCGACCTTCTCAGTGTAGCGTCAATATGTTCGACTTTACCTGAAGGCAGCATAGCAGCTCTGAAACGGGCAGAGGGCGCGAGAGAGGGGTGGGTGTGACGTCATGGCACGGTGCCCCGTCCATATTTGGCGGAGAAGAAGTTTGTGTCGCTTCGGCAAAGTATAGACACCACTGGTGTAGGTAACAACCAGAACTAAGACGAAACAAAACTGTTCGGTCATCACTTTTAATTTTGCACCTGTCAGGTGAATGTAATATTATTTTATGTTTTATCTAAGGTGACCTTGCTTAATTTGTCATCATTATCAAGTTAACGTTATTTTAAAAACGCGACAAGGACCTCATCGGGCGGTTCTGGATTTTTGTCCCACTCTCGTTTGAATTAACGGCTAACGTAAACTGTGTCGTTCAGTAGCCCGGTGAACGTTATTCCTGGATGGGTTGTTGTTACCTTTCGTGTCCTGTAAATGATAAATAGGCTCCTAACTCTTCGGAGAGTCTCGCATCCTCTGCCCGGTGGTCTCGTATGAACCGTGTCAAGGCGGCGACGAGGGGTCGGAGGCTCCGCCAGCAGAGCCGGGCTTCAGGATGAAGATGCCCAGAGGAGGACGCCTGTTCCTGGCGACGTGCCTCGGCTCGCTCTTCGTTCTCGTGCTGTACTTTCAGAGCATCAACAAGCCAGGTGAGACTCGCACACACCCACACACACACACACACAGTCTTCTGACAGAAAGAACTACTGCAACAGTATTGTAATGTTGTTAAAACGACGATTTATTAATATAGTGCAGCGATCACAAAGAAAGTAAAATTCCAATTTCACGATGTAACACGCACAAGCACAACTGCAGTGAAAACGGCATTATAGATTTATGCTTATCAAAGAATAATTTGCTATGGGAACACTGGTTAGCACACAATATGGAAACAATAACTAATAGATGACATTGTGTAGTTTCCTTGCACCCACATTTAATGCAGCATTCAGGCTTTTAAATTGGGCTGTGTGTTCTTGCAAGGGTTGTGCATCCTTGGTAAACAATAATTTTGACACAGCCACACTGGCACACCTCTTTGTGTGTGTGTGTGTTTATACATAACATATGAAACAGGGGACATGTGTATTACATAAAGAAATGAGAATGTATGTATGAATAAGCTCACTGTGAACAGTGGAATGTTTTGAAAACCCCCTCCCTGAGACCTCCTGCATTCCTCTGCTGTAACCCTTCTCTGCTTTCCTCTTCTTACCTCTCCTCTCCCTTTGTTTCCTGGGCTGAGCCCATTCTGGACATTGAAAGACAGATTGGCTCCCAGGGGACTGCAGACTAGAGAAGTCAGAGCTCAGTTAAAGAGGTGATTGATTTGCTCTGACCATACATGCAGAAGCAGAATTACACATGGGCATAGAGAGGGAGAAGAGCATTTGATTAAAAAAAAAAGGGTGTTTTGCATGTGGTTGGTAAAGAAGAGAGAAGGAGGAGGAGAATGGTGCAGAGAGGGGAAGCCAGAGTTCAGCTTTTGGTGATATTGTTTGTCAAGAGGAGCTTGATTGGTCAGTATGAGTTTTTGTTGAAATGGAAAAGTATTCAAGATGAACTGTGCACAGCATGCTCTGGATGATGCTTTGCAACAATGGCGAAACACATGTCACTAGGAATGTGAATCGAGAACTGGTTCAGTTGAGAACGGATTCCAAATTATCTGAAAAATTGGAATCGTATGCCTCCAAGCTTTTTGATTCTTTTTACTAATGCTAGCATATTTTGTTTGACAGTTGCGCGTTGCAAATCAAGCTCATCAGTCTATGCTTCTGGAAACCCGCAACAAGGAGTGGAAAAAACGGTCCAAAAACGTGGCTTCATGTCACAGAGAAAGATGACGCCAGTGCTAGTTGGATTGTCTGTGAGATGTGAATTTTAAGGGGGGGGATACCATAAACCTGATGAAATTTCTTTCTATGTAACAAATTCCAAGAATACTACGTGTTTGACATCATATGCAGGTGTTTTACTGCTTCCCAACCAAGCAGCATGTCCATTACTAGGAGTAAATCCTATGTTATTAGCACATACGCGCTACCAGGTAGGCTTAACATAAGGATAAGGATGAAGAATAAGCAGAACCAATAATGACATTGGTATCAATAAAATCTTTTAAATTCCCATCGCTACACATCACAGTATATGCTGAACCATATTCTGTCATGTATGAAAGATAATGATTCAGAATGAGTAAAAAAAAAAAGCCATTATTACACCCAGCATTTCTTTTGGATTGTCCATAATGCAACAGTACACATCCATGGCAATAAATCACCCTTTAGACCACCAAACCCTGAGTACAGTGCTTGCAGAGCTGTCGGTGACAAACAAACAAACCACACGTTGCCTAACCTACAAGTAACACACTTTAGCACACCCATTGATCCACCTCCACCAATGAGGTGTCTGACCTGTTTAGGCTTGTCTGCTGTACAGCCCTGCCAGTAGCCATGCAAGCCACATTAGAGAGGACTAATTCACAGGATGTCAACAAAGCACAAGGCGTCCTTAATTACCGTGTATCTATACAGGCTGGGTTTGAAATCCAACGCCAAGTTTCTTGTTTAGTTCTATATTATCCCAGTCTTTTAAATCCCTTTTCATTTCTCACTTCCACTCTATCTTTAAAACAAATAGGAGGTACCAGCCAGTAGAACAGTCTGACCCATATGTTACACTATGTACTGTGTATTATATTATATTTAAATAATGAAAAATTTACACCTAATTGACAAAATATTTGATTTATTCCTTGTTTACACATTTCAACTGACATTTTTTGTCGTTGTTCATGAGATAACTGATTTTTTTTTTCACATTTGAGATTTTGGACGTAATATTCAGTATAAGGATGGAAATGTGTTTAAGAACAGCTCCCCGTACATCAGTTAAAAATCATGAAAAAAGGCTTTTGAAGTTGAGAACTGATACACTTACCCGATATATTCACCACTGATTGAATGTGAAGTCAGAGGGTTTCCACTGACACACTTTACATAGGCCTGTAGGAATTATCTTGACCATGACATGATGTCACATCCCAAACTGGAGGATTTGTCAAACTGAGTAAAAGAGTCAAGAATACATTTCCTTTAAGTTTGAAACTCTGGTGGTTTTCAAATGTATTTTCATAGTGTGTCCATTTGCCAGATTTTCATACAGTTGAGATAACTGCACTGCTGTGATCAGCCGCTGGGATTTTGAATGGGTGCTTTTCATTCGAGGTGTTGGAGGTCTGACATTCACCCAACCACCAGAATATAGAGAGTGAGAAATGTGAGCTTTCTTCCAGTAACGTTCCCTGCTTGTTGATGGAGAGGTTGGAGCCTGGTTGAGATTAAAGAGATGAAAACAGCGCTGATGGTAATGAGCTTAGCGCTGGTTGGTGTTATATTACTGTGGTACTGCGGTAACTGTCCCTGTCTTATGAATTACTGAATGATTATACACACTCTTACTGAAGTGAACAGCTGTTAGAGCTGCTAGTCCCCAGTTTGGGCTGTCCTCAGGGCTGTTCTGTCTCCACTTTTATTTATTTTATACACAAACAACTGTATCAGTCGGGATACAGAGAGATTTTAAATTTTTCTACCATGTGTGGACTATGGCTGAGATTCCTCGCTGATTGATTTGTGACTTTTTGTTGTTTTTATTGTGTTTGTTTGTGCCTACACTGCAAATCAGTTTCCCTCATCGCAGGTGATGATTAACTGTATTCATGTATGATAAAAGCTTATTTTTTTATACAAGTCAACTTTATTGCAGGACCATTTTCCCATTGTTTATCTGTTCCCATTCCCTCATCTCATTGCTTTCACAAAACCTGCATGTAACAATGACGCAAGGCCTCCCTCCCCAAAAGGAGATTACACATTGTACAAGATATTGTCCTGTACTTGGAAGGATAGGCACTGTAAACCCTATTTTAAAAGGCTGTGATTTTTTTCCAATCCACTTGTCTTAAAAAACTACATCTCCCAATCAGGCGTGCTGTTTAATACCGGACACACAGCACAATGCATACAGTGTTACTGCTGCGCTTCCATTGTCTGACTTCCTGTGCCAACACCCTGAGTTTGGCACTCAGGAAAAAAATACAAGTCCTCCCCAGTGTGCTATTATACACCCAATAGTTAACTCATGTCAGATTTATTATGTTAAATGTTGATTTATTTAGGCATTTTAACTCAGTAAGATTCCCTCCTCTCAATTCAGTTTTTCCGGTTACCAAAATTTAAAGTAGGTGCTGGTGAGAAATATCAAATGTGCATCCCTAAAAAAAACAAAAAAAAAACATTTGCACTAATCCTTGCCACCCTCAAGCCATGAAATCAGTCAAGAAGCATTGGGCTTAGGGGGTTTTCTGCGCTTGACCTAATGTATAAAATATAAACTCTTGCCCCAAAAATCCTCCCTCAAACCAGTGTAAAATGTTTTTAACATACTGAGGAAATTTTCTGACATGTGCTATTTCCAGTCAGCCTCTCTTATTAGATACATCGTAATTTGGACAAAAATAGAGATGCACACCCACTTTCTTTTTCCTCTCACCCTTTTATGTGGTTGTGTTGACTCAGCAGTGCTGTGGCGCAGTGTCATTGTGTGCGTTGTTTGAGTGTATGTACACGTTACTATGCCAAGTAACTTCTCTCTGTGGAAGGGTGGGGCACAGTGTGTGTACTTGTCAAAGATGGAGTAAACTTGCCAGTATTTACAAGATAAAGTTTATATTCACACTCATGTGCTAATGGTGCTAATTTTGCAAGTCATAAGCCTTGCTATTTGACACAGGAAACCATTTTCTATCATCACCCTCAAACCTAGGATTTGACCTTAGTTACAGCTGTGATAAAAACTTCATTGATAAAATGATGATTGATAAAAACGTCATTCTTTTGGCTGAGTTAATCAACCCTTAGACTCAATATATAGATATACTTGTCATTCTTAAAATAATATTTTAAGAATATCACATAGCTGTATAAAAATATCTCATCTCATACACAACTTATGGGGTGTGTTTTTCTGTGCTGCCGATCAGTTGCTGCAGCCACACTTGCCGTTATGTTTTCTTCCTTCTTCACTTTGTGTGTTTCACATCTGACTAGTTCACCGTCTTCAGTACCCACCGCATCTATGGCAGCCTCGGTTACCTATCAGTCATGTCATGCTTTCAGAAATCTGGCATCGACTTGGTAACAAAGTTTTGGTTTCTTGACATCTCTAATATGTAATGGTTTATTTGTATCATTGCATAGAATTCAAACCGAACTGTTGCCCTTGAGCACAGCCAGGACTTGAATGTGTCTGGAGTTTTCCCTTGGTAAAAACCGAGGCATGGTCATTTCTGAACCATGAACA
This sequence comes from Trachinotus anak, assembly GCF_046630095.1. Classification (NCBI taxonomy): domain Eukaryota; kingdom Metazoa; phylum Chordata; class Actinopteri; order Carangiformes; family Carangidae; genus Trachinotus; species Trachinotus anak. The sequence continues at coordinate 6,905,042 of NW_027273855.1, forward strand.
TTTTCTCTGTTCATGGTTCTACATTCACCCTCTCTTACTTTTCCACTTCATTTGCTGGGCAGCTGTACACAACACATGCTAAAGGGTGGGAAACTCCTCTCTCTGTCTCTCTCTTTCACAGTTATGGGAGACAAAAGCAAATTGTCTCATCAACAAGCCAAACTGCCCGCAGGCACCTGAACACATTTTATAGCCGTGGTTCTGCTTTACACCGGGCCACTCTTTAAAGTCTCGAGTGCTCTGTCACAGCTGTTGTCACATAATGATCAAATTTGAGCTGAATTAAAAAAATAAACTGCCACACATGACTGGCAGGCTTTTGAAGATTGTTTTGCCAGACATCACTGATGCTCTTCACTCTCTTCACTGAGCTGCCTCCTGTGACAGTGATGGATTCCACCTCACAACTCTAAACAGAGGAAACATCAAGGCCTGCTCTGATGTGGCTTTCTCACGCACACACACAGTCTGTGTACAATTTATGGTGTATTTTATTTATTTATTTATTTTTTTACCTAAACCTACTGTAGACACACAAACGCACACTGTAATCTTTGAATTTACCTACAAGCTCATCCCCATACATGCCTATTCATACACATACACAATGTAATCCTATAATTGAACACAACAGTGCTACTTCATGCCCGCTGTCATTTATCAACTGACATGGACATCAGTGCAGCTGTTCTGAAACAAACAAGTTATGTTCTGATGCCTTCAAGGTCCCACAATGCCGGCAGCTCTTCAGATCACGCTTTACACCACATGCCACAGCAGCTGGCTATTTATCCTGCCTCATTCTGTGGGGTGCGTGTCCAAAAGTCTATTTGTTAATATCTGCTGTGTCCTGTAAATAGCTGCTGCTATGCTGTGGGAAACACAAAATCAGATTCTGTGGGAAACACTGAATAGTCAGATAGTTAGATTGTAATGTAAAGAGCTGTGGTATCAAGACCACTGAGGTACCACAGCTACTTTAAGCCTGACATCAAACAGACTGATGTACAGTATATTGTTAACTCTGTTGACCTCTAGCATCACCATACAATAATGTATGCAGGTGCTTACACTCACCAGCAATTAGACCATTCCCCATGAATGAGTGGCGAGGCACTCAGAGAAACACTCAAGGAACAAACTATCACGTCGCTGTGCCTGTTAATAGACACATTTTTTTATTGGAAAAAAGACATGAGGACAGCAGGTGCTGTCAAGAATGAGGGATATTAACTGATGAACATAACTGACCCAAGCTGATAAGTGTGCAGTGTAAAGAATTTACACTTTCAATCATTTCAATCAAGGAACTTGCTTTGTTAGAATTGCAGAACGCACAGTTAGGAAAGAGGAAGTAAGACTATGTGTTCACTCATAGCGTGTCAAACCAAACTATTTTAAAGTTCTGATGAATCAGAGGGGGGTTTCAGTTCAGGTCAACCTGAAATCTGACACCATTGATCTGTCCGTCTGCACTTGTTAATCTCAAACACCTCAAGGGAATCACTTCAAGTTTGGAACAAACATTGAACTTGTGAAAGAACTGGTTAGAATCAGGTGGTCAAAGGTCAAGTGTCACTGTGACCTCACATAACACGTCTTTGGCCATAACTCAAAAAATTAAAGACTTATTATGATATGTGTTACAATTTTACACAAATGTCTACTAGGATAAAATGATGAAGTCATTTTATATCCAAATGGTCAAAGGTCATCTTCACAGTGACATCATAACGTTCTACTAAAAAAGTTCTGTCCATTATTCAAAGCTGTAACTCAGGAAGGGGAGAGTGCCACCACATTTCCTGCAACTCGATTGGTTGATGGAGCCGTGTAACTGCGAGGCAGTAATTCTAGTTTGAAAGGAGAAATTAGCTGGTTGATGTAGAAAATCCCCCAGAAATCCGTTACAGGTATGTTTCTGTTGCAGTTTTGACCCATTTTTTAAGAATTGTGCAAGTGAGCACAAGTGAACATAAGGAAGACATGGGCAAGACGGAAAGGAAGTGACTCCCCCAATACAGAGGATATCACTGATCGTAAAGTTAACCTATCCTTTTGGCTTAATTACAACCATCTGCAGCTCTTACTATGTGGATGTTGTGACACTTTTAAATCAGGCTACACTCAGTACAAACACAAAAGTCTGGCAGCCTGTTACTTCCTGTAACCCCATCATCTCTTTCTGCCTTCCTTTGTTGTCATTTGTGACATCTTATTTTTTCTTTCAGTCACTTGAAGGTGTTTTGTGAAACAGACTTTTACTGACCTCAATCAAAGCAAATTACATTGTGGTCTTGTTTGAGCTCATGGAAACTTCCATCACGTGGCCCTCATAAAGATAGGGCGTCCCTTAAGTGCAATTACCTACAATTTTACCTCTGTGCAGAATTATTTACATTATTAATGCCACAGAGGGAAGAGGTTTTTACAAAAAAAAAAGAGTAAATACTTTCCATTAGAGGAGGGCAGAGATTTGTTTTGATAAAATAATGATAACAAAAATAATAACATCAACAGCTAAAAATGTTGGATGTATTGGTCCCCTACAGTCAAGGCATTTAGTTAACTTCTTAACAAACATTTTCACTGTCTTTCTGTCAGCTGATTAGTCACAAGATAGAACTCTCTGTTTATAAAGATCCAGACCAGTATACAGACTTAATGGAACCTTGTTTGTCTGGGAGTATAACATCAGCACAGCTTCACACGCCTGGCAGACTGTTAAACCAGACAGACCCAGGTTCATAATGGGCATGTTTGTGTGTGTGTGTAGTAAGATCTCTTCTGCTCTTCTTCAACTGTCAGTGTGTCACTTCCTGGGCCTGAGAGGAAGTTGTGGTTTTCTGGTGTGTGTGATAGAGCACACGACACAGAAAAAGATGTGGTTTGTGATGATCAGAAGAGGAGTAGTCATGTGCTTCTCATTTTAACGGAGAAAAACACGGACAGAGTGAGTGCAGGTGAAAGCCTATGATGCATTTTAATGGATAAGAAAATCATTCCTGAGTTAAACTTTTGAGCCACAACAAAAAATAGCACTGCTGATGGAAGAGAAAGCCGGGACTGGCTGATGTCATTGCAGGGCCAGTTTATACTGACACAGAGAAAAGATCAATAGGATGAGTTAGCTGGATTTTATAGTAAGATTTCTAGAGTTACAGATCTATAAATCAAGTATCATGTCAGAAAGACATTCAGTCTCTTCAGAGCATCCTCTCCTCAACAAGCTTGTACCTTCACACCCATGTATACACAGATAACACACAGCTGTTATCAGAATTATCTTTTTAATTTTTTATCATGGTATAACATGGCAGCATGCTAACAGTTGGTAATTAGCACTATTTGTTGCCAGTTAACGTCTTGTGGTGTTTCACTGGATAACTGTGAACTTGGACCTTGTGGTGGTAGTAGAGGAAATGTCAGAGGGTCAAAAAGTATGATTCAGGCTCTGGGGACCCTTAATACCCATACGAATTTAATGGCAATCCATCCAACATGGTGGATAGCCAGCCCTGTGGACCATCATTGCCATCCCACTGGCTCTTGAAGATAAAAAAAAAATGTTCACAAATTGTCAGCATAAAGCTAGAGAAAATCAAATAGCACAACTTACATTTCTAACCTCAGCTAGAAATGGGACAGAGGATCATCAGTTAATGGACAAGAGCCTGGGCACAAAAGCTTGGGGACTTTGTGGTGAAGGCATGATGTTGTGATTTTGTGACAAAACCAGTGTAGTTCAGTTTTTAGCCATTAGCTAATTGTTAGCAGGGTATCTATACCTTACCTTTTCAGGACATATGCAAGTAAAAGGTGATTTATTAAATTGTGTATTGTCTTTTCATTGTCTTTTTTTTTTAAACAAGTTGCAGCACTCCCAGGTTGTAGGACTTTAGACCCCTTGATGAGTGATTAGTCAATAAATTAGCTTTGTAATTGACTTTTACTCTCTCCTGTTCCTGTCTCCCCCTCATTATATCAGAATGGAGGAAATACTGAAATGTTTCCCCTCCATGATATCATGTTTACATTTGAAAACACAATAACCCGTTAATATATGAGTAGAGCCTCCAAAAGTGTCTCTTGACCTACTTTTCCAGCTTCCTGAGGAAGCGTCCTGAGTTTGCTGAAGGCTTTGCTGCTTAAGATGTGAACAGCTGTGCTGTTGACTGAGAGCTCAGACACCTCATTCATTATATTCAGTGGTACCTGGGACAGATTCGGTCTGATTTCTGTGTAGAATGAGCTTTTATGTTTCAGCCCTCTGGGATGTCAGTGTGATGTTTATGACCTCTTCAACATTTCATCCTAACAGTGACATCGTAACTATGATTCTCAGCTGAGTTCTGTACGAAACAGTTTATCATGTATGTATACTTCATAATATTTATAAAATAGCACATAGAAGTGAGATGGAACTGTGTGTGTGCCCTGTATCCAGAAAAGGCCTAAGATGTGGATTTTGTACGCATCAAGTAAAGCTTTTCACCAGGGTCCAGTGGGACTTAGATGTCTATCTTTGTGTGTTCAGATGATGTGGCACAGATTCACCCAGAGGAAGTTGGGGATTCTTGGTGATTCATGTGAGCTCACGCAGAGGAGGGACAGATAGAGGCTGTATCCCGGCAGTCTCAGACTCACTGTCTATCTTAGATCTTCTTTCACTACATGTTCTACTGCATTTGCTGATGTAGATTTTCTTCTTCACTGACTCACTAGTATTGTCGTTGTTCTCCTTTTTTTGTTCTCTTCTTCAAAATGGCAGGAAGCTGTTGTGATTTAGAGTTTGAAGCCACAAGCTCACACAGATATTTATCATATTTCTGTGCCATTTCAAAACTGTATAGTAAAAGTAAAACTTACTTCATGTGCTCGATGCCAGCTCAGCAGAGAGAAGAGAAACAAACAGCCTCTGTCTCCCTCAGGATTCCATTGAATAACTCTTCACTTTGCTCTCAGTGCCAACTGATATGCTTTCCATATGATGGTATAGAGTTTTCTCATCTTTCAAGGGGATTTTTTTTCAAGAAGTTTCCCTCATGCAAATTCATACACAAAGCATGTCCCCATCTCTCTGCACCCCTTTCTCATCCCAGCTTGGTTTCTACGCAGCGCCTGATTCTAATTATTTCTGCTTCAAACTCTATGTATATGTTCTGTGTTTCCCACAGGTGGACAATTTACTTGTGGTGATGGGTGGTGCGGTGTGTGACCGGTGCATGCGGAGGGTCATGTAGTTTTGAGGGGGAAAATGCAACCCAGGTTATTTTCTGTAGCTACGATTTGCAGATGTCACCTAAACACCTCACATGCAGGCTATCGGTAGACTTCTAGTCCCCACTCAGTTACTGCAGCACATGCAACTCAGACAGGTGTGTGGGCAAAAATGAGTTTAAAAAGAGTAAAATAAGGCGTTCTAAAGTAAAATTAACCTAAGTTGTAACCAAGGGATTTTATCTCCCTGGGTGGGTCTTAATCTACTTGAGAGGGCAGCACAAGTAGAGCCTGTGTATGAAAACACTGTATTAACTACTTTAAGCTGTATCAACAGTATAATCAAGCAGTTCTTAATTCTAAAAAATAAAAAATAAAAAATAAAAAAGTCAGCTTGGTGAATTAATACTACAGACATTTGTTCACTGTTGTGTTAACAGCCTTTTTGTTGGAAATAAATCAGAGGCTGCTTAGGCTTATTTTTGTAATACTTTTATTTGCCTATGTGCTCATTGACAGTTAACACACATCTAATTTTAGTGGGAAATGCCAATGAAATGCCCACACTGTTGAGCCCTGCTATGCATTGTTTAGCCACATGTGCAAAACAAATCACTGTTCTTGCTCAGTACCATTAGCTGCAGCCACCAACACTGACTGCCATCAGGGCTGGAAGGAAGGGGGATGGGAATGGGTGGGTGGGGGTGGTGAAGGAGAAGACAGATGTGTTTATACAGACTGGAGGAGGAAGGAGAGACGATAATAGGGTCTCCATCCAGATATTGTAACTTCTTCTAACCGGCAGAGCCTCCAGCAGGTCTGTCATTACAAATACATGTTATGCAGTCAAGTTTTGTTCAATCTCACAGCTAATCAGTGATGCAAATTTATCATTGTTGGTAGTGTAATGTTACGATATTGGTAGTGGATGCTCTCCAAATCTGTTTTGTTTTGTACCGTGTTCCACACTTAGTTTGCTGCGGATAGATTATTTTCCACAAATCTATTTAAGAGTCAAATTAAAAGGACTGATTATGAACGAAAGTTTCAGCTAGATCAAAGAGAGACTACGAAAAAGGGGAGAAGTCTAACTTATGTAAGGGTTACAGAGGGAGTTTGGAAGGAACACACTGTTCCTATTAGGGTTGGACCAATGGACGATGCCATCGTTCCCCTGTCTGATCCTCACAGATGGCAGAGCGCATCTTGAAACACATATTCCACTGTCTCTGCTATAACTATAGAAAAATATATTTATTACTTATTTCTAATTTTTTTAAAACTTTTTGCAGGATTTCCTCAGGGATCATGTTGAGCCATAGCTCAAAAATGATTTGTTTATTCTAATGATTATAATAGCTCCTTATGCCTGATATACTCAGGAAAAACTGCTTATTTTAGCATATTTTAATATAGGCACAAATATAAGAATTATTTTTAAATCTACCTGGTTTGCAACTGCCTCAGTAAATCAGGAGGCTTCTTCTTCTTTATATGTGTTGCAAAACTGAAGATTAAAATGCACCTACAGACCAAACTTTCCTGTTCTCTGCTGCACCATGTCTGGCCCTGCACATTTACCCTTGCTCCCACATTGTCATTGTCCATTAAGATGTTTCACTGTAGACATCGTCGTATGCCATTTCGGTTGTCATTGCCCAAACCCAGTACCTATGAAATCTATAAATAGAAAGTGGGAGGATTTTTTTCATATGAAGAAATGACATCATGACAAAGAGGAGGGTTGGAAAGTTGGCTCTGACAAACCTTCCCTATAACTCAATTTGGATGTCTTAAAAGTGTAATTCAAACATCTGTGCAAATACATAATAGAATATAAAAAAAGTGTTTCTCATTTGTGGCCTATATACAGGCTTATGAAAGCTAACAATAATGTGGTCTGACTTAAATCAGTGGTGACAAAGCCAACAGAGACCCTGCAGTGAAAATTCACCAGGCATGTTCTCTTGTTGACATAAAACCCACAACGTGTAACAGATTTACAGTGTTGTTAGTCATTTAGCATAAATCCTGTCAAAATGTAAGAAATGAACTGGAGCATGAGTTCATAAAGAAGCACAGAAACACACTTCTTCTGTTAAACTGTCGTTGTTTGCGGCACAGTTCATCAAGAATAATGTGGATTTTAATCTCCCCCTGTCTCACTGTAGAACCTGGTGTAAAGACTGTCAGCAGACCAGGGAAAATCAGGAGAAGTCCGCTGCAGACCCTCTACAATGGAGACCAGGTGAGAGCGCCAATGCACAAACTGTATGGATTTATCCACTACAAGACCATATTTACTTAAAGATATATTTTAAAGTTTTGCTTTAAAGCTTACTTGCTTTCTTACTGAGAGGTACGTTGTAGATACCCCGCTCATATCTGTAGCTTCTCAATGTGAAGCTACAACCAACAGCTTATTTTGGCATACATACTGGAAACACGGGGAAACAGCTAGCCTGGCTGAGTCCAAAGGTAACAAGCTCTGCCTACTAGCACCTCTGAAGCTGACTAATTAACATGTTATGTTTATCTACACTGTGCAGTGTAAAAGTTTCAGCTAGGAGGACTTTGTTAACTCAAATGTTACATTCCGTGTGGAACATTTACTGATATTTATTGAAAGGGGAAATGTTTTGTACTATTCCCAAATTTATCTTACATCTTTGGTATCTCAGTGCTCAGTCTCAGCTGTAGGATATTAACACTGAAGGTCAAAGTAACCTGAACACTGACCATCTAAGAACGCTTATTGTCACATGCGTATGGCTGATTGGATATGATTTGTAGAACTGCTTTAAGGCCATCACCGAGTTTACATTGCAGCCTGTCATGTAGCTTTCAGTGTAGTGAAGTATACATGTAGCCATCCCATTTGAAACACATAGCTGCCCTGCACTAAAAGCAAGTCAAGTCAGCAGAGGTAGTGGTTTATTTTTCAAAATGTGACTCCTTTAAAGCCACTATATGTAAGTTTTTGCTTTTGGTATATAGCCATTGTTAGCATTAACATCCGCTCACTCAAGTTTCTGAAAAAGATACTTTGCGAGTTAAGTATCACACTTAAATCCTTAACTCACCAAGAGGTGTCTCCAGCGTGGATAGCAATGCAATCGGTCCACGGCTGGTCTAAGGTTATCTGCCATTTTAATGTATCAGCCCATTCAGACGTGCATTTGTTAGTCAGTTAGCTTCCACTTGTTTTTAGTGACACAAAGATAACCGATAAATCATCTGTCCACATATCCAAAGTAACTTCCCCATTGCTATCAGACAGCTTCTTCCTCAGGTCCAAATTGATATTTTGTCAAATGTCCTCTGCATATTGTCTCAGTCTGTGTGATACAGTTGTCGAATCAGGCAGAAACTGCTGACAACCAGCTCAGGCACTGATGGCAATCAAACCCTGTGCCAGTTCGCTAAATCCATCACCACACACAGTTTCAAACAATCTGATGAACTGGCCTACAATCTTTACCGCTAACTGCGTTATGGCCTCTGGGTTTTGGAAAAGTAAATGTCAATTGGCGCAGCACCTGTGCTCCTAAAGCTGTTGTTGTGTTTCTTCAGTGACAATGTTCTTAGTCCAGTGCACCTTTTACAAAGTCACTAGCAAAGTCACTGACAGTGTTATTCTCACAGTCTGATCACACCAAATGTCTTCCATATGTTCAGCTTTGCCTTGTTCTCACCTGCTGCCCACCTGCATTTAGTTCATTTTTACCCATGCCCATACCAGTGAATTTAAATATTTAAATATATTTATTACCCATTACACTCCTACTTATTCTGCTGATGTTAGCATGCTAACCTGCTAGCCCTTCTCATCACTTTCCTGTAGCGTCCTTTCCGCTCTGAAAAAGTAGTGCAGCTCAGAGGGCAAATTCTAACCTCTTTGTATTGTAAACACAACTATGGCTGAAGATCTTGGCAAGTGACAATCACCACCACCTGCGCCCAGCAAGAAACTACTTCTAGCAATAAAACTCACAATTAGCCCCTTTAATAAGTAACCTGCAAATCCCTGTATATCCCAACAGTTTCCTCCCTTTGAGTCTCCCCTAACGTTTTTTTTTAATATTACTGTAACGTGACATATGCAGTTTTTGTAAACTATTTTAAGATGTAGATGAAATCCACTTGTCTCAAAACATTAAACCTTGTTCTATGAGTCTTCCTGTGGACAGAAAACTGGCACTGCAGCAATTTTAAGAGATGTTTCTGTTTGTGCTTCTTCCTCCCTCCTCAATGGCCTGTTTGCTCCCTCTGTCATCCGTACTACATCGTCCTCATCACAAGCAGCTGAAGCTGTTGGCAGCACAGAGGTCCCTGCAAGGCCGCAGGGAGCTGTTGGAGCAGGCGTGTCTGAGCCACACGAGGAAGCGCCGGGTACTTTCGCCTGAGGATCTCAAACACCTCATTGTGGATGATAAACACAGCCTTATTTACTGCTATGTACCCAAGGTTGGTTACCATTACATTAAGTCAGTGCAGCTGAAATTCTAGACCAGAGGTTTTCAGACTGTGTTAGTGTGTTGCACGGGGATGGTTGAAAAGTGGGGGGATGGGGTGTCTCAGAGGGAGAGACATGAGGCAAAGACACAGTGACATGAAAGAGACAGGGACAGTTGGTTATTGTAGTTTCTCTCTGTCATAGCTCAGTCAAATCTGCACACAGAGGTGTGATACACATATTGTTAGACATCCATGTGTCCGCTTAGAAATTATAGAAAAAAGGCTACTTCTTACAACTCTTGAACTTGTCTGGGAATCATCATGTTTTTTTTAGTTTTCTTCAGTTTGCAGTATGCCAGTGACAGTTGTCTGAATGTCCATGGGTACACTACTAACAGGAACTGCTAATAGCTTATTTTGTATACTTTAATTGTACTGATTTGCAACAATGTACACAAATGTGGACCAAAGGAAAAGAAAACAGGGCTCAAATTGTCACCCAGTGTAAGATACTGTGGCAAAATTATGTTTCCTGTTGACATAGACAGGGGCCGGGAAGGGGAGCAGGCATTTGTCCTGATTTTGTCTTGGGGAGGCACACTGTCAGACTTTGATAACCTCTCTCTAAACCACAAGAATCCTTCACTAAGTGATTACTAGGCTAGTATTCAGTTGTTGCGTTCATAGTTTAGATTACTGAGATGTACGTTTATTACAGTGTATAAAAATAACAGCTCTTAGATATTTCTATGTATAAATGTGTATTTCTACTCATGACTTCCAGGTAGCCTGCACAAATTGGAAGCGTGTCCTCATGGTCCTCACTAGTGACGGCCGCTACACCGACCCTCTTGCCATCCCTGCCAACGAGGCGCATGTAGCTGGTAACCTTCGCACGCTTTCCGAGTTCTCTGTCCCTGAGATAAACCAGCGCCTACGCAGCTACCTCAAGTTCATCTTCGTGCGGGAGCCCTTTGAGCGTCTGGTGTCTGCCTACCGGAACAAGTTCACACGCAGCTACAACACGGCCTTCCACAAACGCTACGGAACTAAGATCATACGCCGGCACCGGCCCAACCCGGAGCCCGAAGCACTGGAGAAAGGGGATAATGTCTCTTTCCACGAGTTTGTCCAGTATCTCGTGGATCCTCGGACCCAGCGGGAGGAACCTTTGAATGAGCACTGGGAGCGGGTGCACTCTCTCTGCCACCCCTGTCTGATCCACTACGATGTGGTGGGGAAGTACGAGACTCTGGACCCGGATGCTCAGGCTGTGCTCAGTTTGGCCGGAGTGCAGGGGACACTTAAATTTCCAACATCTGGTAAGAGCACTAGGACTGATGGCAACATGGCAGCACGCTTCTTTAAGCACATCAGTCCTTTCTACCAGAAGAAACTGTTCAATCTGTATCGAATGGACTTCCTCCTCTTCAACTACTCCACACCAGAGTATCTCAGGACTCGATGAGAGGTAGAAAAACGACGACTGACACCAGTGCCATGCATAGATCGGTTGTGATATTTTTCCTTTCACATTCCATTCATCCTTTTAAGCAATGATAATTTTGCACTTTTCAGGTTGCCGTTGACAATATTCACCTCTGCCTTCGGGTGGTCCATCACAGGCACAGACTTGTCACTACTACTCTCCAGCAGAAACTGAAGGTTGTGTAGAATGACTTGATTTTCTGGTTTCAGTGAGTGGAACTTTCTAAGTGGAACCAAATTTCTTCCTGAGAAGGAAAGAACCGACAGTTTGTGCTGTAATCTACCAAGAATATGTCAAGACTGAAAACAGTGTAATGTTTTGATGTTTAGCAGAATAGACATATTATTCCCAAAATGTGTTTGAAAATGCAGGTGATGCATTCACTTTCTGTCTGGGCTTTAGGTTAATTGAGAATTCAGTATTTATTTTTGCCATTTCTCGCCTAGAAACGTTGTCAAATTGAGCAAACCTTTCTTTGACTTTTTGTCTGTTACTTGTGGTCGTTGAGTTGGTGTAACGTGCCTTACCAGCCTTCCTGCAGTGCCCACTACAGTAACAGTTTTCCTATGGCTTGTTTTTCTAAGCCATAAATTAAAGTCACACTTGAGAGGAGCAGGTTCTCCTCTGGCGTGGGTATACAGCTGAACATACTGACTGTGAAACTGAACGCAGCAGATTATTTCAAAGCACCTACAACACAATATCTCTGGAAGGCCTTTATTTATGTATGTCAGAGCATAAAGTATTTATTATGGAAATGTGTGCATTTGGCCTCATGATGTTGTGAAAATGAATTTTATATGAAAGCAGAAGGGTTTTTTTTCTTTCAGAGTAATTTTTTACTTGCATGGAAAATTACCTGCTGTTTTGGCTTTTGCACATAAACTAATGCCAAATGGAAACTTCTGAGCAACTCTAAACTTATCACATCACACTCTCTTGTTTTTTTTGTTTTGTTTTTTTTTTCAACTTTTCTGATCAAACCTGAGCTGAAAAACTACATCCAGGTCTTATCTTAGTTGTCACTGCACTCTTTGACTCTGTCTTTAAATTTGTATGCAAGAGGTTTCCAGGGAAACCTGCAGTCACTCCTCAGTTTTAGTAAACGCTTGTTGCCATCCCTCTTCAATCGCTGTCTGTATTTAGCTCTGGGCAGGTAGGCTGAACAAACAACCACATAGCTGTGGTCAGGGCTGGGTGCAGCCCAGCAGTGCCCCCGCTCAGAGCTCCCCTTATTAGGGCGGCGGCAGGCACGAGGGGCTAATCCACCTACAGTCATTTCCACTGCACTTAATGGCCTTTTTCAGCAGTGTCAGTGAATTTATGCTAATAGTACAGAGGTTAATGAAGGAAAAATGTTTATCAATGACCTGTACTGCAGAATTTTACACATCAAAGGCTGTTATAAGGAGTTGTAAAAAAAGTTATACATGTCACTCGAGGCCACGTTAGCAGCTACCAGAATAATGTACCTGAGTCTCTGATCAAACTGAAAGCAGTTTAGTTGCCTTGTGGGTAATGCATGCACCAAGGTTTGACAAGAAAGAAGAATGTGTAGAATAAAAAAGAAGATATCTCAGATTCTTAAGCTGTTTTTAGACTTGAGGTCATCATTATTTTATTAAAACTAGGGGTAAAACCATCCAATAGCTTTACATCATTTAAACTGATAAAGTCTTATGTGCCAGTCAATGTGCAAAACCAATATTTTTTGGAAACTACACTTAGTATAAATAAAGTAGTATGAATGTTCATGTTTTATTTTTCCAGCTCCATAAATTTCGAAAAATGTGCTTTAAGGTTTCAGGAAATAATTGTAAACCTTCACTAATGTCAGTGAATTAAATCCAATGAATTGCAAAGTGTCTTCAGCTCAACATGCAGAAACTGAGCAGCTGTAGAGGAGAGCACGCAATTCAACTTAAATGTAAATGTTTCCAGGAATAAATGATTGATTAATAAATATTTACTTGGGTTTAAAATAACAGTCTTGTCATGGAAAGTCCTCTGAAAAGTCCCAACTTAAACAATTCTTCTTCATTCTAGTGCATGTCAAGACAAGGTGGCGCTGAAGTGGCAGGAAACATCTCAGACTCTTTATCTTTCAGATTTCTTTTATAAAGTATTTCATGTTTGTCAGACAGGTCAGCGCAGGCCCACTTTGGATACATTGTGTTTTTCTTCTGTAGTCTTGCTTTGAAAGGTGCAATATCGGTGTGTTTCTGAGTGTAAGTAATGTGTTAAAAGTTGTGTGTTTTTATATGTGACTTCCTCTTTTTGTTCAAGCCTTAAATTTTGTGCCATCATGTTTATGCCACTTTTTATGTGTCTGTTTGGCTATGATTGCATGATTGCCATGGATTGCAGGGTTTGATTTTAATGCTCTCCTTTGTAGCAGTGTGTGATTTAAGCCATAATTTGAAAGAAGCTGTAACTTGCCAAAACCCAATCACACCCTCAATGTTTTTTCTTCCTACTGCCTCGATGACATGCTGCACAAAGTATATGTTTTACCTTTTAATTTCCTTTTTTATCCTGGAAAATACAGAATACAAATAACAAGTAGCTTGTTCTTTCAAAGAGACTGCACATGCTGTATTTCCATCTCAAATACCCAGACGCTGCTGTGTATGAACACAGCTAGTCAGACATTTTCTGTAGAGACGTTGCTTTAGTCAGACCAGTGACTCGGTGAGTCCAGTGAGCACAATCTGAAAGGATCTCATGCACCAGTTTACTTGTGCCACGAAGCTGTGAATGTGATGTGACTGTCTGGTTACCTTGAAGTTTCAACAAATACAGTCTACTAACAGCAGCATTGAGTGTGTGTTCTCTTGTTGTCTCTCATTACAAAACACAGTTATGTTAAACTCAGACATATTGTATCAAAAGCAGCTTTCTTTCCTATGTTGATGGAAGAGGAAGCTTTCCACTGAGTTATACAGGACAAAGATGACCCTTGACTGCAGTATTATGCAGGAGTATTCAAAGAAGCCATTTGTAAGTTTTGCTCTTGCTACACAGCTAGCATTAGCATTAACAGCTATTTACTCAACAGTCTGGAAGAAAGGTTGCAAGTTCAGCATCAAACTTCATTCCTTTACTCATCAAGAGCTTTCTCCAGCTAAGTAAGCATGCTAACCAACTAGTCACTTTCCAGTAGCAACTAACTGTAGCCTCCAGTCTGCCCTGATGAAGTAGCGCTTCTCAGCTAGTGTATTATACCCTCTTGTCGTGTGAACACAATGATGGCCAAAGCTCTTGTCAAATGATAATCACCACCAACCGCTTCCGGCAAGAAACCACATTCGGCAGCAGAGAAAACTTGTTGGCGTATTGATAGAGCAAAATCTGATAGTACCTGAACACACAGCAGATTAGTGTAGAGCAATAATGAGACTAACTTTCCTCACATTACCTCCTGTTTTTAACTCATAGCAGAGTTCATGGTGCACACACAAATATTCATCACACAGGTGACTGTGATCTACATGATTGAGAGTCATGTTGCCCTCAGGCTGAACCAATCAGAGCAGAGCTGGGCAACACTGGCTGATCCTACCACATGGGGGATCGGACATGCCTCTACAGAGGGACAAAAACAAGTTGAAACATAGGCTAAAGTTCAAGGTCATATAGACATAGACTGGTTTGTGATGGTGATTTGACAGTGCCTGATGAAGATCCCTGCAGATGGAAACTGTTAGCACAGTGTGTGGATCCTTTATCTGACTCTTGCCTTCAGTTTGATGTTTTTTTGATCCAGCATCTGTGAAAGTCCTTTACACCCTGTTTGGCCTCTTCTCCTGCAGTGATTTACAGCACATTACTGGCACCAGCACCACCGACTGTTTATCTCAATGAGCACAACTCCTAATATTTATATAACAGCAGTGGATGGAAACTTTAATTTGCATCTTTCTTAATTCTGTGGAAATTTGGTTAAAATTTGAACAAATTATGGATAAAAACCTGACTAGTGTTATTCTTAATACTTCATTTGATGGAGTCAAAGTAAAAGATAATAAAATCATACACATACAGTAGTAGTGGCTTCAGTGTAACTTTTTCTTTTTTTTTTGGGGGGGGGTGATAAATATGTGATAGTGCCAAAGTAACATGTATTTCATTACACTGTTGGTTTTTATTAAAATATAATTGTTCATAGCCACAAAAATCACAAGCACTCACCAAACATTTGACACGTTTTTAAATTCCACACTTGAATCTTTGCGCACACATAAGACAGCACACTATGGGTGTGGAAGCTCAGTTGACAGTGAACACAGCAAGATTAGAAAATGAAGGCATTTTAAAAGCCCCTAAAGTCATTATGTGGCAGTGTCAACATTGAAGTACAGTACAAAGTTTTGCCTACAGAAAGCAAGAAAGAAAGGACTGCTGCAACACTGCGGATAAAGCTATTTGTTGACATTGACATTTAAATTTCAAACATTAATTTCGTTTTCAAGGCAACTATTAAACCAAAAGTGCAAGTTTGCAATCAGATATTTGGCCATCACACTCGTTGACATAGTGATTAATAGGGCTGGATGATAAACCATATTTTTTAAGGGTATAATTGAACATTTTGGGAAATACGATTATTAACTGTCTTGCTAAGAGTCAGGTGAGAAGATTGATACCATTCCTACGTTTTTGCTAAATATAAAGCTAAAGCCAGCAGGCAGTTAGCTTAGCTTACTTAGCACAAAGACTGCAGGAAAGCAGGGGGCTTTCATAAACTGCATAGTTTAGTCCAAAGTTTAAAAAAAAAAGCCTGCATTATAAAACTTTTTTTAAAGTAAAAATTACAAGTTGTATTTTACAGGGAGTTACAAGCTAGAGCTATCAATCTAACAAGCTAAGTTCGGTGAAATGCCCACTGGCCTTAGCTTCACTTTTATATTTAGCATTCATTGGTATAATGGTACAGAAAGCTGAGGTGCCTGACAGGCTAGCCTCTTCCATTAGCTTCTGTAACTCATCCATGTGCTCATTCAGTATTTATTTCTCTGTCATTTTATGAAAATGTAGTGCTCTTCTACAATCCACATAAAAACTTCTACACTATTCAGTCCTGTGCTGCTGCTGTTTTTGGCGAAATGGCTTGTCTGCACAGCTCAAGCTCAAATTTTGAATAGACATCAGATCTTTTTTTTTTTTCTTAAGTAAACACATGGAGTGAACCTCATGACATACAATATGTTGGGAAAGGCAATATGTTCTAACTCTGGATTTTTAATTATTTGCATCATTAGAAATTTGAATGGGATTTTGATTGAGGTTTTTAACTTCTGGAACATAATCTGAAGGTCTGGTTTCATTCTAGCCTCTTGCGATTTTAATGGACATTTATCCAATCATTAAGCTATGACCACAGGTCTAGAATATTTCACTGGTCAGACTGTAACTAATTAGGACAAACATCAGGAGTCACCCAACACAGTAATGCAAATAAAAGCAATTATGTATTAAACAAATGTTCTTTACAGAGTCATTAGCAATATAGATGTAACAGTTTCTAATGATACAGATTTATCATCCAGCCCAACTGATAGAGACACACTTACGTGCTGGTACAACACTTCCTTAGCTCTAATTCTCACAATATCACAGTTAACACATTACTTCAGTGAAATAAACTGTGAATCCAATAGTATGTATTTATATTTCATTACCTTCTAGTGTAGAAAGTACTGTGTAACAGTGTCACAATAAAAGCTTTTAGCAAAGCACTATTAACACTTATATACCTCACATTAATATTCAGTTGTTGACAAGACAGGTTGTTTTCAGAAATGCCTCAGATTTCAGTGTTTATGAGGTTTGTCTCTAAAAGTAGGTACAACTAGTAACAGCAAACAGCAAACATGTTCCATGTGATTTAATGAGTGCATTTACACGCGTTTGTTTTTGTCTTAGTCTTGAGAGGAAGCTCATACACACATGGCCAGGACAGACATGGCCAGTGTAATTCTGACTATAAATTCCGTATCCTAGATAGTGTGGTTTTTGCAGTTATATATGAATTGTAATCTAATGTGTATTTATGTCAGCTGAAATAATACACAATTTGGATATGAATCTGCTTAATTATGATTTTAAATTTTAATTGAATGACTGGTGTTACTTCAAACAGAATGCGAGGCAAATTTTAGACATGACATGATTGTTAACAAAGTCAAGGGAAAGACGCACTTTGACACAAATTTGCCCAGGATGGCATAATGGGGGCTCTGCCGCTGCACATGGGTTCTTGTTGGGAGAGGGTGCTAGTGATTGTTGCAAGAGTTTCAGCCATGAAGCTTGTGTTGCGTTTACAAAACAAGATGTCATATTACGTGCTATGAGCAGCACTTCGTCTTTAGGGCAAATTGGAGGCTACGTTGGGTTTCTATCACAAAGTGACAATGATGGGCCGGGCTAGCAGGTTTGCATGCTAACTTGAGTAGAAGAAGAAAAGATGTGATAGAGACATGAGTTAACATTGGTGTTGCTTTCCACCACTGGAGACAGCTCTTGGTGAGTAAAGGAATGAAGTTTGATGCTGAACTGGCAACATTTCTTCTCGTCTGGTAAGTAAATACTAATGCTGTCTATGGAGCAATAACAAAACTCACACATAGCTCCTTTAACTGATGCAGAGACATGTCTGTGTGAATGAAAAATGTCACAAATTTCAGCAGAGAGTTTAAGTGCATCCAAGGGCTTTATGAATTTGCCTCATAAACACACAGAGACTAGAAGGAAGAGGAGAGAGACACTGGAGGGAAAAATAACAACTGGAGTTAAAGGTGAGTTGCACCTTCAGTCAGCAGCTGAGTTGAACCCAGAATGTCTTCTGTACAAATGATGCAGGGTCAATTCACCTCGCTGTCTGTCTGAACACCTTTAAGAGTAACATGTGCATGTATATGCACTCACTGCAGTAAAGAGGTTTTATGGTTTTGACAATGTCATAATGAGAAGTAAGGCAGTAAGTGAGGGAACACCCAAGATCCTCTGCAGCTAGGCAGTCAATGTAAACACATAAACCTGGGCTGATGGTTGAAAACAAATACTTCAACAAGTCATCTAGTTTTTCTGTTCAGTTTTTTTTTTTTTTTTTACATTGAGTGACAGGACAAAATTCAGAATAAATTAAATATTAAAAAATATTTGTTGAATATAGAGATTGCTCTTCAAATAGTAAGAGGTGTGGAAACATTTTTCAGAGTGCTTTGGAAGGTGACATTTGGGTTTCTATTACAATGTAGAATCTCATTGCTTATTTTTATTTGTTTGCATGTGCCAGTTTAATGGCATTGTGTATACCTACTCTATGTGCTACAAAAAGCAATACATCATCTGCATATATGATATTCTGGAGACACTTTTTGTGAGAGATCATTGGTGTTTTAAGTTAGCAATGTGGTATTTTCGCTGGGTCCTTCTCTTACCTGTGATTGTTTGGTATTTTGATGACACTGGCTTCTCCATAGTGGAAGAAGTGCTTGGAGAAAACAGCTGTCAATGGTTACAGGGTTTTTTTTTTTTTACACAGGCCTATTACTATTGCTTTAACAGGTGATTTTTACAATGCACAGCTCCTATTTGAAACCTTAGAGGGAAAGTTTGACATTTTGGAAAATAAACTTATTTGCTTTCTTGCCAGGCATTAGATGAGAAGATTGATACCGATGTATATTCCACAGGGAAGACTGGAAACAGGAGGAAACAGCTAGCCTGGCACTGGCAGAATCCAGGCACCTACAAGCACCTCCAGATCTTACTAATTAACACATTTTATCATATTTTTGTTTAATCCATACAAAATCATTATAAATAAGTTTTTTTTCCAAACTGTCAAACAATTCCTTTAACAGTAACTTTTAGTGGATTTTTGATTTGATTCCACCAGTCTGGAATAATTTTTGATCCTAACTATGTATGCCAATAGGTGCCATCACAGACGCAGAGTGGGGAAGCTGAACACATGCACATAATTTATATATGTCAAAAACTTGCTGGTGTATGTCCCTGCCCCTCCCAAAGTCAAACAGTCTTGATGGTCAGTTTTGTTTTGTTTGTCTCCTCACCTCATTTCACAAAAACATTATGCAGTGACTCTCAGACAAACAGAGTGGCTAAATACGTTATCTTCCTTACATTTTTCAGGTGTACTGTTGAATGATGATGATGATACTGCAACTCCTGCACACTAGTCACCATGAACAATTAGTACATGAGGTCCAGCTGCTCTGCTCTGTTCTCTGCAAAATGTTCATGACTGATACAACACTATCTCCAAAAACCTAAAAACCAATTCAGCAGGATTGTTGATTGGGTAGTTATCAGACTCATAAAGTACATAATATGGATAATAATGGAGATTCAGTTTTTTTTCACGTGATTACAACATCTGTCCCATTTGATCTAAAACAGTGATTATGGTTCAAAACGAATATATTTGGACATACATCCATAAAAATTCCAGTTAGTGTACGACATACATCAACCTCCACAACCTCTAACCTTAATGCATAGTGCAGCCCGCCTAAATGAGGGCTGCTTTAAGTCTGTTTGTTCTATTCAAGTTCAAACAAATCCCCACAAACACCCCGTTTGTTCACAGTAAAGGCCGATGAAAAACATTTCTGCCGGCCTACACAGTTGATATGCTGTCATGATGTCCTGCTGCTACAATGTTGAATTGCTACATATTCCTCTGATAAAGCCAAAGCCAAAGCCAAAGAGATGAGCTAAGAGATGAGATGAGCAAAGAGCCTCCAAACTCAGATCAGTTACTGCAGGACAATTTAACAACAGAGATAAAGAGGAATGATTTTAAACTTAAGTTCAATGTAGTGTAGCAGGTGTTCTGAAGGACAGAGAACTAAAACTTCTGAATACTTTAAAGTCTTTTGCACTTGAATAAAAGAATCAGATCCAGCTGAAGGCTGGACATTTTTCAGGCAGCAAACCCTACACCCAGATGGATGGGCGTAAATGGGTGGGTGTCACATGTGCTGTCGCTCCACCAGTGTAAAGATCTGAATTTGTGAGAAATTCCTTGATATGAACTGGGCCAGTGATCAGAAAATGCTTTATTGTCCAATCAAAAGCATCTCTGTGCAAACAAAATTGGTGCGACAAGACAGTGGCTGGCTAAGAGTACATGGGAAAGGGGGAAATTCATAGACCCAGGCTCTGAGCTAGTGAGACGCAGCGGAAGCACAGGGCCAGGAAGCCAGTGCCCAGCAGGTCCCCAAGGGCAGTAAGGTAGGGGATGGAGAAGTTATCAGGGTCCAGGCTCCTTCTCCACATCAAGCGCACAATGAGGTCAGCAACATAAAGGAGGATAGCCACCTAAACAGAGAAAAACAGAAAAAAAAGATAAAATAGTAAAAAAATTAGATTTTTAAAGCTGCAATCACCAGCATATACATAAGCAGTGAGCATCAAAACACATTTAGTGACAGTTCAGTGATTCCCAGGCAGGCATGTGGGAACATTGTGGAGTAGCTCAACTAACTTAAAAAAACAATCATATATTTATGTTAAAGACAAAAACAGCCAAATTGGATATTGGTCTGATGCTATTCATTAGCAAAATTCCAATATCCATTTAGCTACTAGCTATAATAGGATGACTGAACAGTATTTCCCATCAAACTGATTCATGGTTACAATAATTAGCTGAAAGTAATGGATGACAGTTGGTTATAGCTAACGGTAATGCATAGACAGTTTGGAAGAATACTTAAAGGTAATAAATAAATGGCTGACTAGTTGGCAAAAAGTAATGGATAAATATTTGAACACAGTGTGAATACTTGACCAAACCAATCTATGCAATTACAACAGTTCAATTGTAAGAAAAATATTATCACTGTTGATCATAAAATATCATATCTAACCTTTATAAGGTCATTAGTGTTAAATAACAGTCAAAATTCATTTGGATCATATTTGAAACATCATGTTTGTTCAAGGGGTACTTCAGGTCATCTAATGAGGAGCCAGACAAAATAGGCTCTCTTGACTAGTGCACCTCAAATGCTCATAATGGACAAAAATCCCACCAACAAACACTAACATCTGGCTGTTGTCGTCAGTGTAAAAGGGTACAATCAGCATTCAGACTCCTGCAGCAGTCAGGAGTATTTATCAGCTCCAGCTCCAACCAGCAGTGACGTAAACATGAAACCCAGGTGAACGTGTTCATTTTCGCCTCTCTTCCGTGTCGTGACATCTTTCAGAGCACAAACACCGTAGACAGACCTGTCACCTGTCCAGGAAGGTGCTGGTAAACCAGAAATGCTGTGACTACAATTTACTAGCTGGTAGCCGATCTGAAGGCTTGCTGAGAGTAACCTGCATTAGGGACTGCAAGACTGAGCACAGGCCCGAAATAACAGGAGCACCAACCTGCAGTTGAGATGCAACTGGACTGCATGACAGCGAGCAGCTCACTCTTAGACTGACCAGAAAAGCAAACTCTGCTGGTCTTGTGAAAGGAGCCAATCACCTTTCTTTTAGCAGGTTTAACAAAATTAAGAAAGCCTACATATAAGTGCTAATTTTAGTATAAAAGGGTATTAGAGTTCTTCTCTCTGTACCTGTGTATGTTTTCTGTGTTATTTCATCAGGCGAGTGATCTCAATAGCAGCTTCCTATGAATCTTCCAAGCAGTGAGATCCTTCAAGGTCTCAGTCAATTTTCCTGGACTCGGGCAAGTCTGAGCTTTATTTGCATCTCCAAGAGCGTATTGAGATTTCCAAACAATCATTGACCTGTTACCAAAGAACACAACATCTAATTCTGTGCAACAACTCTAACAATACTATCAAACATTGTGTGTTTAATGAGTGTCAGGTTTTTACAAACACTAAGCAGCCGAGATGATGTTATGTTGAGGAGGTCAGGAAGGTGACTGTGGCAGGAGTGCGGTGAACTTTTGGTTCTGTCCTGGAACAACTCTTCTATCTCACTGAGCTGCTGAAACACCAACATCTGGCAATGGCCATTTCACAGCTAGGTAACAGGTGGCAGCAGCCATTTTTATCAGGCTCACAATGTACCGACTGACGACTGGTTTCCACAGTTTGTATCAGAGGGCTGTGTGAAACTTGAGGGCCAACAGAGGGCCACTGAGTTCATGAGAAACCATTGAGTGTTAACCACCAGTGGCAGGAAAACGCCAATGGTAGTTAACACTTCTTATGTTTTATTGCGGTGAAGGGGGGACATGAGAACACCACAAACATGCGTGCATGGAGCTGCACCAGCTTACCTGTAGCAGAGCAGCACACAGGTAGCAGATGGAGAAGGCTATAGTGATAGGTGCCTCCTCTCCCTGCAGCAGGGAGATGGCGTAGAGGAAGACTAGGTGACCAGGGATAACCAGCATCAGCAGCACGCGTGCCGACTTGGAGTTCACCCCTACGAGACACAGAGAGGAGAGCAGGTAGAATACCCGACCAAAACAATGACTTGAAAGGTGCTGCAAAGCTCTGTAGTGCTTAGGGGTACTGAAAAGTCAGGTGATAATTTTGATTCATCTTTTGATCCATTGTTAATATAAAAATACTGATCAAGACCCTAACACAGATCAGAATGTGTGCATGTATTTTAATAGGGTGGATGAATACATTTGCCCGTTATCTGAGAATTCAAATACATTACTCCTAATGTAAGTCATCCTTTGTACACAGTGGTTAAATAGCAGATTTTGTTGCATATGGATGCTATGGTGTGTGTCCATTTTGGCAGTGCTACCTGAGGAGAAGAAGGTGATGCAGGGATTGGGCCAGTGCTGCCTCATCTTATAGGGCAGCACCCCCGGGATGCTCCAAAAGTGCAGGTAGGTCGAGATTCTACTGGCCTGGATGGCCACCAAGTTACCACCCACTCCTACACAGAGGAGGGAAAAAAACAAAGAATAAATTGACTGCGCAAATTAATGAGTGTAACAATGTAGCTGTGACACAATGTCACTTCAGTGGACTCGTTCTAACTTCATTTCTGCAAAACAACAAAACAAAAAATCAAACAGTCAAACAAAAAAACAAAACAAAGATTTGTTGTGAGTGTTCAATACGGCACAAACAAATGACAGACAAAGACTTATTGTTTTCTCCACACATTGATTTGAAAAGCTGATATTGATTTTGTCTTATAATTATCAAGTGAAACAGAAAGTTCTCCCAAACAAGGGACAATAAACACAGCTTTAAAATCAGTAACGCTTAATCTCCTTCAACATCGCCTGCACACAAATTAAGCCAAGTAATGACACAAGCTTGGCTCGGCCGTGATCTGGCCACGGTTTATAGAGCAGAGTCCATCTTAATAAGCCACACAGGCCAAAGCGCAGTTAAGACCCGGCCAGTGGAGTCGCAGTAACTGAGATGAAAACAAACCTGATACAGATACTTCAGAAGACACAACAGCAGCAACGCGTACATATGGAAAGAAAGTCAACCGCATGGAGCTGTATGACTCCGACAGTGAAACATGACCCTGGTTGTGCTAAAATCATTACGTGCTAGCTTGTTTCCAACTGACTTTGGGATGTCTCATCTGTTTGATAAGTCATGTTCAGATTTTTTAAATCTTTCCCAGATGTCACGTGCTTCGAAGCAACCAAAAAGGCTTCAACTAGGGTTAAACATTAGAGACATAAGATTCTATCATTCTAGTGAGAGTTGAGCCTTCGCTTCACTTCTTCACAGCCTAGTTTCTTCTGAATGCAAAGCAAAGTTTCCAGATCCCACTGGTTTA
This sequence comes from Trachinotus anak, assembly GCF_046630095.1. Taxonomy (NCBI): domain Eukaryota; kingdom Metazoa; phylum Chordata; class Actinopteri; order Carangiformes; family Carangidae; genus Trachinotus; species Trachinotus anak. The sequence continues at coordinate 6,928,977 of NW_027273855.1, forward strand.
AGTCCATTTTAATTTTGGTGTTGACAAGGGTATCTGTGCCTAATTCACAAACACCTTTCCAAGTTATTTACCCCACAAAATGGCACAGATGTTCTTTGTGAGATGGAAAAGACTTGAGGGAAGTTTTAGTAAAACATAAAAGTGGTTTATATGCGAGCCAGGGAGGGAAAATGGGAAATTCAAACCAGATTGGCGAATTTAGAAATTTGCGGAGACGGAAAGAGGGAGATAAAGAACCAGTGGGAAGATGGTAAGAGACAAAATGAGAAACAGTGACAGTGAGTCAATGGTTATTAGAGGCCCTGTCAGCTATGCCAGGGCACTGGGTGTGCACCATTAGTGGTTTAAATCGACTTCTCTTCTACACTCAGCGGATCCCTGCATGCATCACCTCATAGCCAAACCACTTACTCTGAAGGCTACTTCTTCCTTTGCCTCCACTTTTCTATGTCTGAGAGGATTCATCATCAGTCTGAAACAGCATCATTCTCGGGTTTCTACAGTTAGTTGTGATTTGGAGAAGAGAGCTGCATGCAAATCCAGAGAGTTAAATTAAACTGTTAAGAATTGCACGTGTCAGTTTGTAAAATCAGTACACACAGCAAAAAACTGTTTTCTCTCCCCTTTCTTCTTCTCTCTTCTTGATTATTTCTTCTGCCCTTCCTATCCCTACAACTGCACCCTGTTGAGGACCTGTAATAAAAAAAAAGTATGCCTCTCATTTTTTAGTTGGTAACCCTCAATTTAGTGGCCAAAATGAGAACTGTCACAAGCAGATTATATTGGCTTTAGCTCAGGGGCCGATCTAGAGGTTGACAAGATAAGCCCAGACCTGCGACACCTGTCTGTGGTGGACTCTTTATGAAAAATGTTCTCATCACCATCTCGTTATTAACCACACCAGGTTGCTCACGGACTGAATAAAACCAACGTTCCACTTCTTTACGGTAGGACCTGAAGGCTTGATGCCCACTGGCGTAGTGCTGCCCCTCACTGTCAGGAGTGGTACTGCATAAAGGCGTACACAAATGGCTCCGCAGCCCACACCGACGAGACATCCTCCAGTCAGAGAAAAAGCAGATAACTGTGTGTGCCCTGTATGTGTTGTAGTCTATATGATTTTGTCTTTGGTGAAGTGTTTAATAGAGCGCAATTTTTATTCATTTTATTTATTTATTTATTTGTTGGTTTTTATTGGTTTCTGGGGCTTTTGAGAAAACATTCGGGGATGCAGGCTGACTTTTCACTATTACTTGCTGATAAATTTTAAAACAAGTATCCTGAAAAAGGGTTATTCAATATGTCCACATCTACATTCATAAAGTAATGCTAAAGACTGAGGCTAAAACTGCACGTGAAATGTATTTTATTACAGCATACAGCTAATTAGTTCAGTAAGACAGAAGTTAGACTTTATAGCTGGTATTTTTAAAAAAGTAAGTGTAACTTTTAACATTATAAGAGAAAAGGCTTTGGTGAATGTCACTATTTCAAGTATTTGCGCTTCTGATAATGTCGCTAATGTTAGCCTATACTTAAAGCTGGACAGTGGATGTGCTATTGTTACATTTTTTTATCCCCAACCACGTAAAGTAATATGACGAAATTCTCCTTGGCTGTGGAGGTAATGATGGGTTAGGCTGCTAGTGTAGGTAGTGAGCTAGTTAAACGGAAATGCAATTGCAGCTAAGGATATTTGTTCATTAACCGACCTTCTATACCTAGTTACAGCTGCTAAACTATGCTTGGAGGATTTTAGCAAAAATGATTTCAATAACTGGTCCATCAATCTGGCTGAGCTTATGAGCTGTAAAGGGTGTGTTCTTCTGTATTGTTAAGACAACTCATACATTTTGATGAGACTACAAAAGAGTAACCTCAGAATGAATCATCATAGCAGTCTGATGCTCCACATGTTGGCCTTGGTGCATCTGAAATGGTGCTTCTGAAAATGTTCCAGTGGTTTTAAGGCTTCATTTACTGGACGTTTTGGCAGCTCTGCATGTTTTAGCCCAGTGACTCTAAATTGTGTATACTTTAATATTAGAGCCAAACATTTTCCTACCTTCCAGACAGCCACTGGTTTTGGTTCATTTCCCCATGGCCATTTAAATTAACTCAATAAAAAAAATGGTCATCGTGTACGTTACTTCAGTTTTAAACTGTTCTGATCACTACCCTTTTTGCTAGGGATCTGTATTTTACTATTATACTTTGCATTTACATTCATGTTTACTTATTTAGCAGATGCTTTTGTCCAAAGCGACTTACAAGTGAAGGACATCAGTAAAGCTTCAGTGCAGTGGGAACCCTTGGTGTAAGTGTTAAGTACCAGATCTATTTAAAACGTACAAGGAGAATGTATAAGGAAGTGCATAGATAGACATGTTTAAACAAAACATGTTTTCGGGGAGGGGGTGTTTTTGCATGAGATGAGTTTTCAAGAGATTGTTGAAAATAGAGAGGGACAGGTACTGATGCAAATGTGTTTGTAGTACAGAGAATCAAAAACTGTCAAGCACAGAGAGTTGGACCCAAATATCACTTGTTCACTTATTTTTGATCAGATAGCTCCTGTTTAAATCATATTTTTTTCTATTTTCTGTAATTTATTTAGGAAGAGTGTTTTTACGGTATTGATATTCAACCTCGAAGACACTCTCTTATACACTCTAAGACTTCAGAGGAACTCGCTGGAAAGTAGATTTTTCAATTAAAGAAATAGCCAAATATACATTAACCTTTTTGTTATATAACTGTACATCTTCTGTGTTCAATTTTCTGATTATACGACTGGTAAAAGAAAGCAATGCTTCGCAGCACTCTTCCAATGTCATGTGAGGCATCCTTTTACTCACCTACCAAAAGCTACATACAAATTCAAAACCATGCAACAGAATTTGTGAGTGAGGAAAGTGAAAAAAGATAATGATGATCAACAGATGATCAGCTGCCTGATGCTCCCTGGAAGGAGGGAAATAGATCAATGTTGCTGGGCATTAGTCAGGCACTCAACTAAAAAAGAGATCCATTACTATTCTGCTCTTCTGTGTTTTCAACTCAGTGTGTGGTTTGTTGCTCAGATTCATACAAGAAGCTCCCAAAGAGCAATCTATTCCTCCAGATGTGACTGTATAACTTTTGAGGCAGAAAAATGTTTCGCTATTTGATCAAATGTGTCTGACTGAAAAGAATATTGTTAGTTCATGTATATTTAGTTTGCTTTGATTTAACCTTAAACCCGCTGATTCACACCTCTGTGCTACTGCCTGTACCTCCACCACCCTAACCTCATTCATTCCTGCTTTTAGATCAATATAATACAATATCAATACAGTTGTGATGGCATCTCTCGCCATGTTCATTGTAAAACCTTCCATAGATGAGTGAGTGTGTTTGTTTGAAAGCACCGGAGGGTTACTGTGCTCACTGCTGAATCTTTAACATTCTGCTTGGCTTTTGTAGGAGCAACCCTTATGTGCCTGAACTGTCAAACACTGCTCCTTAAATCGTACTGATGCAAGTGTATTTAACTGTCACTCTGGACTACATCCATGAAATGGCTACAATACAAATTTAACTCTCAGTTTGATTACTCCGTGTGGCTTCATTTAGTGTTAATGACCAATCAGCTTACCGTTAATGACGGGTGTAAAGACAGCCATGCCCTCAAAGTTGGGATCACTCACTGTCTTGTCCAGTATGAGTCCTCCAAAACTGGAAATCACACAGAGGCAATCAGACACAGTTACTACCTGGGTTTCCCAGTCTGATGCCAGACCTGAAGAAACCTTTCGGGTAAAAGTTTATCCTGCTTCAGCTGTTTAATTATCACTTCAGAGGAAGGACTTGTGTTTTACTCATTGAACATCTTACTTCTTGGATTTCTTAGATCTGTAATCTGCACAGACATACAGTCAGGTTGCACTCATGGGATTGAAAAAAACCTCTGACCTTCAGAATAAAACTGGTGGGGGGGTTAGATGGTGTTAAGGTGATGTCATTTATTATTTATACCTAGTGGATATAAGCAAAGATGAATAATTAGTGTCTACAGAATAAAACACTAGATCATGTGGCCTGTGCTGTCTGTTCAGCAAGTCCACATGATCTATGCAAGTAGTGTTTGATTGTTAATGCATAATTTATATGTGATACAGGCCAGGTAATATTTTGATATATAACTTTCAACAATCAAAGAGGAAATATACAATGGCTAACATGCTCTGCCTTTTTGTCAGTGCAGTTTTTGGGATACTGTAGTATTTTTATAGTTTTTCTGACACCAGTTATTAGTCTGTGTTTTCACTTGGCTGGTACGGCAATTGAATGCTGCATTGCATTACTTAAAAACAGGGGAATCATAATTATACTGTAGTTATTATTATAACTAACTATTTCCTGCTTTCATTCTGAATGCCAGGTGCATACCACAGAAACCTGCACTGACATTAGCAGTCAGTTCACACAGTTTATTATTTCTCCTGCTTAAATCTGTCTTTTTTTCTACCATATGAGAACTCTGCAGTTTGTAATTATATACTTCTGGAAAAAGAATTGATTGATTTGTACAAAATGACTTTTTCCTGCAGCATAATGTTTCACAGTACCCAGTTGTATAGAAATCAAACGTCAAACTTCTCATTTTGTGCTTATATTTTATTCAAGTCAAGTTTTTATTTTGACTCAGCTTCATTATAAATCTTGAACTTCAAGCATCAGTGTACATTTCCACCAGATAAATTAATGCGATAATCAACAATTGATTAAATAAAATTAACAAACATACCTGCTAATGGACATAGCTACGATGACAGGCTGCCACCCTGAGCGCAGAACCTCTCTGATCTGAGGACTCTGTCGAGCCACCACCACCCACAGTGGGATCAGAGCCAGGAAGACCAGACACACCAGGGGGGACAGGTACCATATATCTGTGGAACAGAAACAGGTATGAACATGAGGTGGTGTGGAAATACACTACTGAGCAATATCTTACCTGTGGTCATCAAAGAGGGATTGCATGTATTCGATTTTCAGATAAGCCATTAAGTACAATGTGATTTCCTCAGCCATAACGTAGTAACATCACTCCGGTAGATGTAAAGAGAGGACACAATAAAGGCAACACCTGACAATGTGTCCACTTTATTAAGCACAATTTCAATCTAATGCAAGTTAATACGCCATCATTAAAATATTAACATTGAAGCCAGAAAAACTATGTGAGAAAAGTAGCTAATGGCATCAACAAAAGCTAACTGAAGTCAGAAGTTATCACCTAAACGTGATGTGAAACATGACTTGCAAGAAAGAGATGTCAGAAGACTTGATTTGCATAAAGCTGAAAGGGTCACAGTCATCTCAAGGAGTTAAGATATTGATCAATTCACAGTCAAACAACCTGACATCATCACTATCATGCAAAAGTCACGGTGCATGGCAGATAACCACAGAGGAAGCTGCTAGGTGAAGTTTGCAAAGAGCAGCTTGACTCTTCACAACACTACTGAGAAAACGTTTTGTTGACTGATGAAACTACAGTTGAATTGTTCAGGAAGAACATGCAGCACTAGGGATCTCAAAAATCGCAAAGGTGAAGTACGGTGAAAAGACACGTAAGATTAAAACAGTTTGTGCTTTATTTGCTTCAGCACATTGTGATGGTCCAAAAGGATCACATATTTTTTTCTTGCCACTGTATGTGTTAGCATTGAGCTAACAGTTGGTGATTGTGTTGCACCGTACTGCACAACCCTCATGTGTGCAAATAGGGAGGAGAAAAGGTAGTCCACTATAGTAGTCCTTCCCCCCGTTGCCAAGTGCTTGCTCTTTGTGGGAACTGTTGGGTTTTTCTCTGTAACAAAGTAAGGTCTTGACCTTACCCTGTCAAGTCCCTTGAGATAATGTATATTATGATTTGGCGCTATACAAATAAAATTGAATTGAATTGAATTGAATTAACACCACCTTTAACTGTGATCTCAGTAAGAATCACATAACTTAAAATACACATTTCCACAACATTATGGACACTGATGTCATAGCAGGGCTGTTGTATTGGACTACATACGAAACAAATTCTTCATTGAAAGCTGCACTGAGGCAGAATCTATTGTAGGAATTTCTACTCATGAATCTATATGCCAGGTAAAAGCACACACAGTCATGTGTATGGAAACGCTTTCACAAACAGGCAAACACACCAAGCCACATACACTAAGAGGCTTGGAACAAAGAGAGGGACTGTGAATCCAGAAGAAACAGTATGAACACACATATTTATAGCACTACACTAAAGCACAAACACACAGACACACATAATGAGATGTCTGGGAAAATAAATCTGAGTTTTGCTGCCATCTTGTGTTCTGGGTATCAGCATTCTGAGGATCGGTAATGGTCACCATGTTTTCTCTTGTTTGACACAACATCAGTAATAAAGTCACATTATCACACTGATCTCAGCAGAGCTACAGAAAACATCATTAATCCACATATGTCAAGTTGAAGGAAACCAATAAACTGCTGTCATATTCAGACACTGCACAAAATATGGACTTGACTGACTGACTGCAGACACTCCACAGCAGCACAGACAAGTGTGAAACAGAATCACAAATCAGATCTGATCCAGTGTTACCACATCTACTCACCTATGTACTCGTAGAGCGTGCTGCTAACCCCGGCCAGCAGGGACAGGGTGATCAAATCTCCCAGACTGGCAGCAATGGGGGTGGCCACGTTGTCGGGGTTGATTCCCACCTTCCTGGAGCCGATGATGACTCCAATCATCACCAGGCCTACAGGGAGTGGGGGAGTGAAATGGGTTAGCGTGACGAAACAAGAACAGAAAATTAGATGAATGAGAATCGTCATCGATCATCAGGGCCACAAGACAACATAACGCTGATGAAAGCTTTCAGCTTAAGGCTGGTTTTTCTTTATCAATAGAGAGAATTTCCAAAACATCAAGCAGCCTCAAGGAGTGACAGCTCTCTGAAAAAGAAAAACCAAGACCCAGACAAGCCGCATGTGGCAAAATTAAAAATGTACTGTATGTCAGTAAATTGATTTATAGAGACATGTTGAAGTGCCAGAGTCAGGAGACATTACTCCTCACTCAGACATGACTCAAAACATGAGTTAAAAAAATGAAGCAGTTTAGTTCCCTCGCTCATGGAGCCTGACTAACACTACAGCATTTGTGGCAAGATGAATTATAGATAATGCAGTAATTACACGTTGGGAGGGAAGATTTGGGGGTAGGTGCTCAGTTAAGAACCTGCCGGGTCTGTTTGACAGTGTTTACTGTAATCTATCTATCTGTTCATGGATATTAATGCAGTAAAAATAAGTTTAGCAAAGTGAATCGTCCACAATATATCACTACAATCCAAGGAAATGCAAAAATCCCCATTCCAACTGAAACTGTGACTCATATCGCAATCGCTATATCTGCCAAAATAATCTCAAAATGATTTTATTTTCCACATTGTTCAGCCCTACTCTTTTTACAGCTGAAAAAGCGCAAAACACTAAATCAATGCTTAGTCCTTAGAATAAAAACACCTCACATTAGCAGCAGAATAGCAGAGACAAAGAGAACTGATGCAGTGAAGAACAGAGAATTTACTGTATTATATCTGTAAATCTAAACTTTATTGTCTATAGTTGCAGTAACAGAGCATTTTAAATGAATACAATTAAAGTCGTTCTTATTCTACATCATTTCAAATACGATACTGACTTCCTTGTAGCTATTTGCATTTTCTGTTTGGTGAAAATTATTGTGTCATAGTATTATCTGATAATGATGATAATGTTACTTTTATGATAATTGTTGTGATGCTGTGAAGAGTTTTGTGTAAAAATCAAGAGTCTTGCAAAATGCTGATCATTCTTACTCACTTTTTTTTTTTCCAATGTTTTGGTCCTCAGACCTTCATCACACACACACACGTGTGTGTCTGTGTCTCCATACATAAATGCAGCCTGGTTCAGAAAGAGCAGAATTCCGGGAGGTGCTGCTGACCCTCTGATTGGTGTTTTTTTTTTATTTTATTTTTTTGTATTTTTTTCATAAATACATTTACAAGAGATCAACAGTGAGTAGGATTTGGTTCTTTCATTATCAAAGATTTTGATTTGACAAACATCGCAATGAACTGCACTTATTCTGGTCTTAGAGATCAATCAAAGCACTTTACCGCACATTTGGGACTCAGTATCTTGCCCAAGGACACTTCAACATGTGTACTGGTGGAGGTGGGGATTGAACCACCCATCTTCTCATTAGTGAATGACCAGCTCTACCTCCTGAGCCACAGCCAGAGGTCAACCAGACTTTCTCGTGTGCAAGCTGTTTTACAAGCTGAAGCTCTGCTGTGAAAATTGAGCCCAAGCAACAGCAAAATATTGCAATAGATGTTCTGAGACAAACAACAGAAGCGCCGCAGGTCACAAACCTAAAGAGAGAGCAGCTACAAAGGCAGTGGTGATGCTGCTGGCACACAAAACAGCCGCCTGGTCCAGTTCAACACCTCCTCTGGAAACTGCCCCTAAACACACGGCTGCCACCGCTGCGAGGAAGCCCACCACTGTGGCCTGAACCTGCAGTGACAGAGAGGAGACAGAGGACATCATTCATCGGGGGTACACCAATGAATGTGACATACAGCAGAATCAGAAAACAGCAGTTCCAAAACCCAGAGATGTTCACTTTACCATGATGAAAACAGGAAGCTGTATGGATGTACACAGTAAGAAGTTACCTGTATTAGTGCCAGATTGCTGCACACCATGGTCCATTGTTTATCAGGGTCGTCCATTTGGCCTGTGTTGGCCTAAAAACACACAGATTATTATTTAGGTTTGACCAGATTAAGTATTGAAACCCGTTAGTATGGGACACTATAGGTCATTGTTTTAAACAGGTAGAAAAGGAGACAAAAAAAAAATTCTTACAACCTGGGGTTTGGTTAATGGTTTGAATTACAGCCCTCAGGTTATAGTGTAACTGCCAATTAAATTACTCCAGGTACCTACTAGTGGGAACAAGGGAACAAGTAGAAGGAATAAGAGGCAGTAACACAGGATGTAGGAGGGATATGGTAATACATCACACTGTAAGCACTTTGTAATTTTGCAGTACAAACTAAAACATTACAGGATACAGTCAGGATATCACCAGGCTTAGCCAGTATGTCTTTTTGCAATACACAGAAAATTTCATTGCTTTAGATATAATGACACTACTTTCTTTGGTCTTGGCATGTTTTGTTGCACAACAACATACAACATGTCAAGAACTGCTCTGGTATTGGGACCATGCCCCATTATACCAACTGTGTCATTATACAATGACGTTACTACTGTGCCTTGTAAATATTAAACAGGCAGAAAGTGTGATTTATTTCTAAGATGCTCTTAAACGATTTTATACTGTATTTGTCCTAGCGTAGAGAGGGGTCCAAAAGTCTGAGACCACTTTAAGATTCACTTGAATGGGAATGTGGTCTCAGACTTTTGGACATGTGAAGTTTTTTTTTATTTTTAAATCCCATATAATAACTTAATCTATATAGCACTTGTCAAAACAGAATTACAAAGTGTTGTACATAAAACAAAACAGTAAAATAAAAGACACACAGTGTCAATTTTTCCAAGAAGAATAGCAGAAATTACAAAGATGTGAATTAAAACAATAAAATCAATAAAACAGACAAAAGAGAATAAAACAAAATAATAACATTGTAATATGTGAGCTTAGTTACCAGATATGTTTTAAACTGATAGTTTGACTTTCTCTGTTGGACAGGATTGTATACAATAGCACTGTCACTGTGTCTCAGAACTGAAGTTGGTTAGTAAAATGTTATTATAACCTACAGGGAGGATGATTAAAACTTTGAAAATTAGACTCAGACAGACTAACTGCTGCACCATCTGCCCAAGAACCAAGTACTACAACATGATCTCAATGTCCTTCTGAATAATTTAACATGTTGCATTACATATTATCCTGCCAAGTCTCATTTCAAGAGACCATTTAACAGCTTAATGTTAAAGTAGCTTACTTGGTGGACTGCAGCTGCAGCTCAGACAGACTGAAAAATAAACAAACCTCATTCTCCCAATGTTTTCAGTGATAACATGTGTTTCAAAAGGTTTAAAAATACATTCCTCTGAGTTTGACTTTATACCTGAATCAACTGTGCATGATAGATTGTATGTCGGGAGATAAATGTAAGTAGTAGGGACATAGAGTTCTCCTAAATATAAAAAAACAGTGGGTTTAAAGTTACAGTTCTGAAAAAATATGAAACTGTATGAAAATATTGAATCCCAGCCCTTCTTACAGCAGTGGATAGGCGAGCAGCCAGAGTCATCTCCAGGTTTCCTTTGAGTCCAACCAGCGCAGGCACCAGGATGAAAACCTCTGTTATCACCTTAAACACCTCCCAGTGCTGGAACACACACATGGGAAAAATGTAATATTGAACAGACACTTACAGGGCATTGCACAAACACATATAAAACAGAAATATAAATGAATTACACAAATTACATTAGAAGTGAATTACAGTTCTTCCATCTTAATACTGACATATTTCTGTTCTAAAAATCATCAGTGTAATCTCCACCACCACAGATGAACTTTCTGAACCTCCTCGCCTCCTGATGCAGTTAAGTAAGCACATAACATATTCTAGACTAACCCAGTAGCCTACTTTTCCCGTTTCCGCCTCTCTGAGCTTTGTCTGACGCCACGCCACAATACACAGGTTCACCAGGTTTATGAGACGTACAGTTCAGAGTCTGCCTCATATTTTCTAACTACAACTCCAGTTGGCAGATCCAAGATGGTTTAGATCTTTAAATAGAAGCATGTATTTTAAAAAAAACACAACGGAACTGCCAAGAGCAGAGTGATGTGGAGCAGAGGCAGGCGAGTAGGCAGGGAATTAAAGATGAGAGGATGGACTGACAGAGCAGGCCAGAAATGAGGGAGGAGAGAGGAAGAAGGAAGGAAAAAGAGTCAAATAATAAAAAAAGAAATATTATCAGTGAGTTTGTAAATTAGATGGGTGAAATTAAGGAAAAGCAATGACAACCACCAACCACCGTGAAAACCACCACCGTCAATATTATAGTGTAAAACTGTATTAACAACATTCATGGACCAGGAGCTTCTCTACTACATATAAGTAGACATGATGCATTATTTAACGGCTGGTGTGCGAAATATTGTGCTTGTTTGGCCAGCAGCCTGTGCACACGGTAGAAGCCATTGTCTTTTCAGCAAAAGTGTCCTCAATGAACCTGAAGAGATTTATTTCTGCAGCAAATGTAGCTGCCTTTAGAGAGGAGTAAAATAAAAAGGCAAGGTGTACAGCTAACTAGATATGCTTCTTAGCTCAACAGAGGCCATGGAAGAGTTCAGGGGCCATGGCAAGTCTAGATGTTTTTAGATGGCAAAAATTACAGCTGATGGTTAGAAAATTTCCACTAAGACAGAGCACTGATGGATATTATGAATATGGAAGAAACCAAGTTACATTAAGTGTGTGGCAATGCACTTTTTCAGTGCTGCATAAATAAACTTGAGTGGAAATGCTGGTGTTTTTTTTTTTTTTGTTTTTTTTTTGTAGAAATATTGCAATAAAGTTTTTAAAAAGACAAAAATGTAACAAAGTGGAAACAGATTAATTAATCAAACGCGTGATTTAAGAAATGTGGCAGATGAAAACATCAAATCTGTGTGGTGTAATGGAGACTATAACCTCCAAATGAATACAGGAACCAAACATAATTGCCATATTTCACTTACAAATAATGTCATCCTGAATTGTGGCAGTGATGAGGTTTAGGGGGCCTAACAAGTCCAGGAGGGAGACTAGAGGGATAAATGGGGGTATAGTTGATGGTAGAGGTGTGCTTTTTGTGCCTTAATCTGTGAACTCATGTGGGTATCTATTTATATGCATCACGCTCAGGTTCTGGACTAGCTGACGTCTGTCATTGGGAGAATATCTTGGGACATGGCCCACTTCTGCCTTTATACTAATGCTGCTGCATGGCTGTGGTGGGCCAGAAGCCAAAACACTGTGGTACACAAGATCTCTCAGGAGAAAGAAAAACAATGTTTACATTATTTTTGGTGTTACTGTCAATATAATTACTGATATGAATTCTTCATCACTGGAGAAACCATTGTTATGGCATCAGCATGTGCACTTTTCAGAGCAGTACACATTTTATATCCACACCAAAGTAAGAAATATTGGAAGGACTATTACTAACAGTGTGGACATTTCCCTCTACTGCAGAGCCAATTCTTTTTTTCTTAGTGATTCCATGGTGTCAAGGTTTCTTATACCCTTCTCTCTTGCTCTCTGGCCTCCTTTTTTCATCCTCCAACCACTTATTAAATTAACTGTTTTATCCCACTTTTATCCCAAGGCTCTCCTCTCTCTCCCACATCTAAATCAGATTTGGAACGCTCAGAAAGGTGCATGTTACACAAGGATCCATCTGTTGAAAAGGAAATAGCACTGCCAAATGGGGAAGCAGGACTGTTAAAATTAATGTACAGGTTGTAGCTGCTTCGAAATTTCCATCCATCCATTGATAAATCCATCTATTCATCCTATCACCCATCCAGTTATCTGCCTGTTTTGAAGCAAAAAACTGAGCCCCATCTTCCCTCCATTACCCATTTGCCACTTTTTATCTCATCACTCTCTCCACACATAAAATGTGTTTGAAATCCTGAGGTCAGAGAGCTGCCTGAGTCATGAACAAGGTAGATGAGACTGGCGAATATCCAATATTTAATAAGAAGCCAATGTGTGTCTGACCCTGATTTATACTTGTGGATATGAAATGATGCAAGCTGAGACCCCGTCCCCCAAACAGCAGGTAGAGTCAATCTCTGCCATCTAATCTCCATCTACTGTTTATCTATTCTTCATACTCCAATGACCCATTAAACGTCTATAACAGTCTGCACACATATACATACTGTATGTATATGTCCACCTTTCTGTCTACGCTATTCGTTAATCAATGCCACCATGATTAACTTTTTATGTAAAGCCGATCCATCCAACCATTCACCATCCATCCACAAGGCTAGCTATCAAACCTCGAAACTTCTTCGGTACCAACAGTACCAAATAGTACCAAACTATCACGGTCAAAAAAGTGGCATGACACGCTTGCTCAGATTGATAATTTAATTATTCTTTGCCTTACACTTTCGGATTCAAATCAAAATTGTTTCCAACTTCAATGTACTTTATTCAGGAAAAAATCGGAATCACAAATAGGCAAATCTTGCCTATTTGTGATTCATTGCAGTATCATAGCTAAGACATCCATATTGGATGATTCTGCACCTCACAATTTAGGTCAAACGCCAACATTCAGTGCCAATGCTGGAAATATGGCCTTACTGTAGCGAGGTGGAAAATCAGGGTGTTGAGTCCAGGGTGGTGGACTGGTAGGGCAAAGCAAGTCCAAATTAAATGCAGGAAATTTGGCCCAAATACTATTTGCTTCTGTTCTATTTGCTATTTTTGCTATTTGCTTCTGCAATTACCACAATATTTCCATAACCTTAAAGGTATAATATGTAACTTTTCTCCATTAAAATGTCTAAAAATGAATTTAACAATCATATATGTTTTGTAGTTTGTTTAGTTGTGTACTTACATTATCCCAAATGTCTATCAATTTCTAATTTCTATCAATTTTTCAAACCCAGAGAAATGTGTAACTTTAATCAAGGTAACAGTCCATTTCATTTGGTCACCTGTCCCTTGTGTCATATCCTCTGTGCACATGCATTAGCATTGTGGTTGCCTGAAGGAGAAAGTCAAAATTGTCTTTTTACCCAGAATTAAGCCACATTTTTACAATTAATGTTGTATCTCTTGGTCGTTTTAAACCATATTTTTTAACCAGATGAAGGATTTTAGTCATGAGACATCTGCATCTTTAGTTATCAGAAAAAAAAGCTGAGCAAGTGTTAGCGGCAGCCCCTCTGGGATGCCCTGTCTCTTCCAAACAGTGTTGGAGAAACACAGATTTTTTATGTGAAACCTCCTTTTTTTTTCCCCAAGTCTGTTTGTTTTGGAGAGGAGGAAACCTCTGCGAATAATTCAGCTCTTGGTAAAAACTTCCTGAAGAACTGACACTGAGGGAATCCTAAGCAGGAGAAGGTGAATGCAAAGACAGAAATGGTGGTGAAGACGACAACTCCCATGATCCCATGCTACTTCATGATGTCACCTAACTCCATCTTCTGTTATTGTTTTGATTAAGAGCAGCAGCAGCAGCAGCAGCAAATTTCAAACTGTGCATTTAAGAAAGTGTTTCCAAGCCCTAACCATACCTTAACCACAGTTTTGCCATAACTACAATCAATATAATATTTCAAATGGTACCCAACCCTATCCATCGGCCTATCAATCAATCGTTCAAAATATTTTTTCTTAGATTTCCATACTTGTATCAGGTCCATAACGATACCAGCGGAGACCATGCCGAGCCCTGACACCAGGTACGGCACTATAACCTGAGCAGCAATCAGCCAGGAGCTCTCTGGTAGGAAACCATGTTCTGATCGAGTCAACTTCCAAGTCACACCACGTAACTTTTTGCCCTGGTAGCGTAGCTCCAGCTCCAGACGAGTCACCACCATGTTGAACGAGGTGTTACTTGATCACTTGTTTTGATGTATAGTTATCCCATTGTAAGTGCAAATGCACTCCAAATGTAAAGGACAAGAGTTTAGTAGAGGCAAAAAAAACACCAGCTTCTGATATGTCCAAATGAACTTGGTTTCACCTAACCTCAGCAGTTAGCAGGGTGAATGCTCAAGCAGAAACCAATCAATGTTGTTTTCCTTGGGTTAAAACAGGTCAAGGGCAAACATTTCAAGCAGTTACTAAGGTCTTTCTTGAAGAGCTGAGAGACCAAATTTGTGAATGGTTGCTCTGCTCTCAAGGGATTACAAAGAAATGACCGGCTGTTCTTGAATCATTCTTGACTGTTAACAAGTGAAACAATCAGCTTATGTAAAGCCTTTTGACCTCTGACGAAGCTTGAAAAACAATCAGCTGCTGCCATGATTTCAGATATTCAGAAGAGAAAATCTAATAAGTGTTGTCCCTTATTTTTTTTGTTGTTCATTCAAAGTTAAAGGCTTCAACTCTGACTTAAGGGCAATGGAGTGTGGCATCTTTGGCCCAGTGGTGAGTCAGCAGTGATGAGGTATCCATTTGTCAGCACCACTGGGGAACACAGTCATTAACACCATTTCTGATTCATAGGTCACAACGTTCTCCACAGGCAAAGATGCTCCACATCTGCAGTCAAATTCTCAGTTTCTCTTCAGACAAACGGCCTTTTTAAGTAAAGATTAGTCAAGATTTGATGTCCACAAATAGGTTAAAGAGAATTAATCTCACTATGGAGAGTTTGGATTTCAAGGAGTCCTGATTAGGTCCAGTTTCTGTGATCTACTTGAGAGTCCAATTGATGTAGCTCAAAGTCCTTTGAAATGAGTTTTACATTTGTTGGATGTAGTCCTGAATCCTTTTGATCCAGTCTGGAATCTACTTGACCTCCAGTGTAAAGGCACAGCTGTATCCTGAAACTGATAGCAGTGTTCGCCGTGACAGCAAAATGATTGACAGCGACAACAGGATGAAGAATTGTCCAAAAGGTCTTGAGAGTTAGAAGCAGCAGGATCCCTTTATGTCTCTGTCATGCCGGCCCATTCCTCTCTTTTGGCAGAGTCGCAATGAGAGTGAAGAGCAAAACAAAAAGAGCTCTATAGTGTCAATAACTGATGTGAGAGGTCCACTGACGAGATGCAGCAGCCAGCTCCTGGCAGGCTGGTGTGTTTCTTTCCTCCTGTCAGCATCAGGGTAGTCCTGCTCCCTCTGCTCTGCTCTGCTCTGCTGTGACGTAGCAGAGAAAGAGGCAGGGCTGTCTGCGCTGCCCGACATGCAAACTCATGAGGGAGACGACCGGCTTACCGCCTCACGCTCTCCCTCTTGCTATTTCTTGCTGCGTGTCTGCCTCTCACCCTACCTCCCTCTTGCCATGTGACATCCCTCTTTCTACGTCGGCTAGTCTCGCTGCATTTCTCTCTCCAGCATCCGTTTTTCTAATCTCTCTCTCCCTATCGTGACTCATTCTTTCTCTCTGTCCATTCCCTCCATCTCTACGTCCGGTTCACCTGCTACAGTACATTCGCACTGTGATCCAGTCATAGTCCTGGTAACTGTATCTCCTGTTCTATTACACCATGTGTAAGTCCAAACAATCATGTGGTACTGTGTGACTAAAGCTTTGTCCTGCTTTTAAGAAGCTGGACTGAACTAAAATATTGATTTCATAGTATCACAGCAATCACTTGTCTCTTCACTTTCTTTTTTAAATGGAGGTAATGAGTATTCCTTTCAAATGATCAAATTATGAGTTATTTGATCCCCACTTAACCAGTAAATGTAAACTATAAATTGCACATTAATTGATTATTTTTTTTCCTTCACCTACGTCATCATCAAGAATCAAACTCAGGGCACCAACACTTAGGGTGAAATATTTCATTCATTTATTTCCGTAAAATATCAAACTGTTGCCATTTATATTTGAAGAGATTGATAATTTGCATGAGTCTTATGACAGTAAACAATGTAACTGTATTTGACAAAAAATATCTCCACATAAGGTCTACTTAATAGATTTTTCCAAAGCTTTTTCAAGCTAAAAAAAGTGCTGGGGATTTTATGTTGCTTCCTTACCATGATTTGTTCTTATGTATCAATTTTTGCTTTTCCTTGTTTTTAAATGACTACAAATACTTTTTCTCATCTCTTTTGTGATTTTGAAGCAGCTTTTGAAGTGCTATGCAAATGAGTGATTACTTATTTATTTAGCTGCTTACAATAAACAGGGCTATTTAAAGATGAAGAAATATTTGATATGAGTGGCAGTTCTTTTGATGGATTGTATACATGTATCAGTATGGATGCATCCTTAGAGTGCACAAAAGATGTGTTTATCTTTCCTTCTCTCACTTACACACCTTTCTCATTTATCTTTTGTATGCAATAAAATAAATATAACATCCCGCACTCTTCTGTGTTGTAACAGTTTGAGGTAATATTCATTTGTCTCAAACATGGACAGCATGTAACACCCCAACTCTGACCAACTATGGACACCTCTACAGTAGGTGAACCACTTCACCACCATAAACCCAGTATACAGAAAAATACTGTAGAACTGGTGTATTTATTTGGATTAACAAAGATGAAAAGTTGAGCTGGAACCGGAGTGAACGAGAGGTCCCAGTGTTCATTTCAAGCCAACAAGTCATGTTATGGAGGCGTCAGAAATACATTTCCATAACTGTGTAATGCAGCTCAAAGTAAATTTAAGTGAGCCATAACTTGAAAGCATTACAAACCAGTGAAACTGAAAAAGCCTGTTGGCAGATGCAGAGTGTAGGATGTAAAGTGTAGGACTACAGTTATGGTATGACAAAAGGAAATGGCTGTGAGGAAAAGATCCACAACCACCACAGGCTACAGAAAGAATCCTAATTAGTGATAGAGAAGTATTCTTGTCTTTATCTTCTTTCCGTTCGGATAGCCTACTCTCCATGTCCTTCTATGTCCCCTGTGCTTTGAGACACTGTGCTCAGCCAAACCTGTGACTAATCTCTCTCCATCAGACGCAGGAGGGTAATGGACTCTGTAGAGGAGCAAGCGGAGGAAATAGTCATGAGCAACAGATGGAGTGAGTGGGGTGAGCCATGCGAGGATAGACGCGTGTTTATCAGAGGAGGACAGAGAGGAAGAAAGAGCTACCAGCTCATCATAAGGCAGACAGCAGTGTGTCTGATTTCCCTGAGCCCAGCTGGCTGCAGACCAATGCCTGGCAGAGGATGAAGACACAGCTAGCCCACACACAAACACACACAGGTATCCACTCCACGCCAATTAAAGAGGAAGACACAGACACACAAACGCACTTACAAAACAGAGAGAGAGCCCACAGGTGACATATGTAGAACAAAGACTCCAAAGAAACCTTCACAACAGCTGAGATCAGCTGGTTTTCTTAATGTACAACAACTATTTGCTATTTGTTTATCCAAAACACAGAGTGCAGAGTGGAGCCTCATGACTCTACACAGGTTGTTCATGCATATGCCTAAATATATATTAAATATTTTTGTGATCCAATCAAACCTTTTCCACACCTGTTTAGAAGAAATCTTATTTTCACGCTGTTGAGTGTCTGTATTGGAACAGGATTTCCTGCTTCTCTCTGGATTTATCAGTGCAAACTGTGTACTTTGTGGTTTTGGGCTGTTGGCTGGACAGAACAAAGCACCTGAAGACGAAACCTTGGGCTTTTGGAAATATTAGTTTTTCAGTGGGTATTTTTCATTATTTTATATGTGTACGAAAGTCTACCAGTTGTACCTCTTCCTAAGGTGACGTCACCCAAGTTGACTCGCTCTCTCCCTCTCCCGCCCTGCTTGACCCTGCAGTAGATAACAAGCAGAGTTTTCAACTTGCCATCATGACAGTGAAAACCTGACTGCCTATAACCTTGAAGTGCACATGAAACACACATGGAAGTTATGACACGTACACTATAACTTACTCTGCCTGAAGTTGTTCATTTGTTTGGTTTATTATGCTAACAGATGCTTTGCTAGATTCATCAATTGTCAGATTAGTTACTACAGTTGGACCAAGTTATCAGTGACGTTCATACTAATGTGAGTTATTTAGGATGATGTAGACATGCTGCTAACCATATACTGCTGTATGTCAGAGGAGTGTATATTATTGTGTAATTTTGTATTGTATTGCTTTATTTGTGCTTGATAGTTATTGCATAACAGAAATAAGTGCCACATTTGTTATATATTAAGATTTACGTTGAGACCATTTATCTCCACATGTTTATTTCAGACCACACACCTGTACGACCCTGTGCTGTTTATACAACTAAGTTTGTGGAAATAAAGTAACTCTCCTACAGCGTAGGATTCTCTGACCTGTACCCATATCAGCTACTACCCATGTAGCCCATATCAGTTTACCATTACAATTTACAATTTACAAATAGATTTATTGAAAAAAACAAGAAAATAATTGGTACTGTAGATTAATCGATAATGAAAATAATCAATAGCTGTAGCCCTAGAGAGTCTCAATAGAATTTTTTTTGACTTGTTCTATTGCAAATTATTTTGTGAATAAAATATATATTTTAGTTGGTCGAAAAGTTGTATTTATAAATCAGCATCAGTGCTCTGCTGCTTCAGTACAATCTGATATCCATATCACCTCCTCTTAAATCTTCTGTTCCCAACTTTAAGAAATGAACAGGAGGTTATTCGAACAAATCAGTCCAGACACCTTTCTCTTGAGTTTACTTCAGCCTGTGATGGAGATCAGAAGTTATATAAACCAGCAACTAATTAATGACATTAATACTTAAATTAAGCATTACTACTGGAGGAAAAGAATTACAACAACTTTGACCTATTTGCTTTACAAGATATTAAAGACATAATAAAAAAAAATATCCACAATAGGCAGCTGACACTACATACATTGTCTGTTTTGTTTTAGAGTGTAGTGTGTAAGTTGTCAGTTCAAAAAAAAGCCCTGGAATCTGTGATAGCACTGATGCTCCAGCAGTGAAAACACTCACCTGTACACTGTCCAGCACCATGCCGGCCATCACCATGCCCATCCCAGCCAGCAGGTAGGGGAAAAGCACCTGGAGACAGATCGCTATGGATGACTCCTCCTCCACCTTGGCCACTGACACCTTCGGCCTCTCCACTGCCTGCTTCTTAGGAGGGGGCTGGAGGACTGGGGGTAGGATGAGGTCATCCTGTCCATCTAAAGTGGCACCAGAACTCCCACCAGGGCTCTTCCCTTTGGAGCGGGACTTTTTGTTCTTTTTCCTCTGGCGGGTCTGCTGTGGTGGTTTATCCTCACCGGGCATGCTGGCGGTGGCTGTGACGGTAGGGACGATGTTGGTTTGTTCTGGGAATACAGAATTAAATGCAACATTTGGAGGGGGAACTGTTGTCTTATCCCACTTTTAACCCAAACTCTACTTTATATGAAAAGGTTAAAAGGTATAAGTCAAAGGTTACCAGACAAGTCAAAATTCAAACTTCAAATACATCAATAAATAGCACAGTCAGTTAAATAGTTCAAATTGAGTGTAAAAGGAAACTAAAGCTGTATTTCTCCAATGACCTGGTACAAATCTAGGAGACATTATTATCTCCTTCACTTCCAGTCAGCCAACAAGAGTGCTGCTCCACTGATGTTACACACACACACACACACACACACACACACACAATGTTGTATCACTTAAAAGGGCAATAGATAATAACCAAGACCCCAAAAAACAGGAAAACCAAGGAGCTGAAAAATAAAATGGGCTGGTCACTGTAAGTAGACAAGTGAGATACATTTTCTTGTTTGGAGGTTTTTGGCTCTTTTTTGTCTTTTGTCAGTCAGTTGTCGGAAAAGAATCCTCCCCTACACACAACCCAAAAATAAATAAATCACATCAGTAATATTTTTTCAATGAATGTGACCATTAATCATCCTCAGTGGGAGCCTGCTAACTGTCTAACATAGGACAGTTGCTCCATTATATGTTTCATATCAAATGGTTCTTAATATATGTGCTGTGTGAAAAATATTCCCTCTGTGTATTATTTCGTCTACTTTGCTATTACTATATCTTCTGTGACTCTTTGGACACTGGCAAAGCCTTTTCCCTCAGCTTCTCACAGGCAGCTGTAGCAGTATTCACTTTACTCCCTCACTGAATTACGCTACTGTCATTTTTTAAAATTCAGTTTTCACCGATGTGCATAACTCTTAGTGCAAAGAGCCAAGCTGCTTTGCTGAGTTCTTAATTTTAAAGACACTAATATAGCTGTCCTGACTATTGACACTGCTGAGGTGAGCAGCATTTACACTTTTCTATTACTTAGCAGTCTATCAGCAACACCGAGCAACTTATACACATTTGATTTCTATGTTTTTAATGATTAAGTCCACATCATAAAAATATATAATAAATATATATACATGTGTAGTTTCTTGTGTAAACACACTTTGTGGGGGCACAACAGTAAATGTAGGGGGGGGGGGTCAGAAGTTTGAGACCACAGTCAGTCATCAATTTGCCTTTTAAAAGGATTAAGTGTAAAGACTTATATCAGCTAACAGGATATTCAATAAGTGGATTAGGAGTATCACAAGTAATCCTCTTGTGAGGTGTTAAGTGCGTAGTTTAAAAATGCCGAAACTTCCACCGGTCTTCTCCGGAGGTGACGCTCTCGTAAACGTCTGAGAGCTGGATTCATGCTTCAGGCGAGTTCTGCTTATTGGACCCGATGCGCACTGGTCAGAGCCGCTGGACGCAGCCACGTACATGACAGGAGCTGTGCATCGGAATCAAATGACCCCAAAATACCGTCAGGATACCTGCGCTTCAAACGAGGAATAAAAACATCAATACACACACTGTCGACGACGGAGTCCCGCAACTCTCGCGAAATTTGCCAAACGTCATCTGCAGGTCCTTGAAAAGCGCGTCAGAACCAGGGTATGGTCAGAACAATGAAAGGCAGAATCACTGACATACATTCCTCCACTGAAGGCTGCCATGAGTACATCCCATAATACTTCTGCCCCAGTAACCAATGGTAACCAAAGACCAGGCGCTTTCTGATTGGATAGGAACAGTTGTAAAATACTGGCAACGTGTAGCGCCGCCCCCCTGTGGACAGAGTGAGCAAATAAAATGTGGTTCCATGGAATGTGAAGGATTCCCAGTGTTACATGAGGTATTGACTGTCTTTGTGTTTTACTGTGTGTTAATGGTGGAAGATGGATGCATTTTATTCACTGTGCCACGTCAGGATCCATTACATCTTTCATTATATCAATTAATAGGGCAATGGGTCCAAATTTCTTGATGTCAAAGAGCCCAAAACAGAACACAGTGAATCATAATACACATTTAATGGCTATAGTGCAGTGAAAATGACTGTCACTGCATAACCATAGTCAAAAAAAAAAGTCCGGCAGGCACCACTGATAATGAAGACACATGCTCAGTTAACACACACTCATTAACTTGTGGTTGAAAAGCTCCTGACTACAAGTCTTTATCTGGCTACACAACTGATTTAAGCCTGTGATACATACATCGGAGATAAGTTTCTGTATTAGAAGCTGAGATTTGATTTATCGTTCTTACCTTTGTCTCCGGATCTTGTGAGTGCGTGCACGGCTGAGGTGAACGCAAGCTCTCAAAAATAACTGTGTATGCTCGCTATGCCGTGTGTATGTGTTTGAGTGTTAAAGTCTGTCTAATTTAAGACTATGTGTATGTTCCGCTTTCTGTTTGCCCGTGCATTTTTGTATGTGTTTCTGTGTAAAGCTCACAGTGTGTCTGTGTGTGTGTGTGTATTCAGTGTATGAGCATGCCGCATGCATCATGGGGCACCGTCTTGAATTTCATGGCATTAGCAGATAAGGATATCCCCCTCCTGTCTCTTTCCATCTCTGGTGGACTGGTGACAGCAGCAGACAGCTACAGCATTTTCACTGTTTCATTCATGGAAAGAATAAACTTTATAGACTCATATTCAGCATTCCTGCAAAATTCACTTTCATTTGTGGGGCCTCTAACTTGTATGACAGAGTGGGTTTTTTTTTTTTTTTAACTTAATAACACAAGTCAATTTGTATATCTTGTGTTTCAGCATCTCACAGCCTAAACTTTTATTTTTTTGAATGGCACGGCTGATTTGTTGCCATCCACCGACCTGCATGTGCAACACAGAGCAGCATCATGATCTTTTTACAGGATCGCACTGTTGCTTGTAATATGACACCACACTGTGTGCATGCCGTGACTTTTAATGGTTATGTCACGGTGATGTTGTTAATACCTTCGTGGTCTGGGTCTAAATAGAACCCTCACTTGTGTGTTTCATTCACGCGGGTGTCAGAGTGAGAATTTCTTCTTTTACCACTGCACCAAAAGTGTATCAGATAACTAACAAACTAACTGCTGGTTGTAAGTAATGTGGAATATAATGTGTCAGCTACTGCACTTGTAGTGGTATACCTACACAACCCTCACTGGTGTAAAGAAAACATTTACCCTCCTCTTATGTACTTAAACAATAACTAGTATCCTGTCTACTGTTTTCATTATTAGGATGTATTAATGTGGGTGTATAAGCTGCTGTGTAGTGCGCTACTTCTTCAAGTTAATACATCAAAAGACTGGAGTGGTACTTTTTATCCATTTTTACAATAAGTGAGTTTACATGCACACTATTATACCTGTTGTGATCAGGTGAACTAGGAGTGGTTGTGTATTTGTGGATGTAAACATCATGCGCTGGTTCCAGAAACATTGATGAAGCCTGAAAAACCCAAATATGTAACCCAGTATGCCATGTAAACAGAAAGCCGAACTCAGTATGGAAATGAAAGGTGCATGCAAATGTGCTTTTTTGCTGCAGCATATTTGTCAGCACTGAGGGTACAACATATGCATCTCACAAGCTGTATGGGTTGGGATATAAAGTGAAAGCTATAAACCTCAGCTGCGTTTTACCACATGAATAAACTGCACTGAATTGATTAAGTATTCATCTTACTGACATGGTACATTATGAAGCATTGGCTGTAGATGAATCAACATCCAGGGAGCCTAATAGGAAACCATATGGTAATCATTTGGACCACACTGCTCCAGTGTATGCATGCAGTATAATCTCCATTGTTTCTGCTCAGGCTGCAGGACATCCCGATCCTCCTGATCTCCAGACAAGATCATCAACCCAGCACTAGAACTCAGGTGCTGTGTTTCTCTTCCTGCTGCTCTGTAGAGAACACTGCTAATTAACCACCAGCAGATGATATTACTGAGTGTTACTTAACTCTGACTTACTAACCAGTACACAATTTCACCACTAGGTGGAAGCATGGATTAAAGAAACACATCAGTCCAGTTCATGCCCTTGTTTCTTTTAGGACTTTTTAAAATAGACAATTACCTGGCAAAATTCTCATCCCCTTGAAGCTGAACTGAAGCTAAAAACAGACCCCGGTGGAGAGACTTTGTTTTTATAAGTACACTTGAACAGTTTAGGCCTGCTCCTAACTGTTACAATCAAAACAAAGAGGCTTGTAAAAATGTTCAGCATATTAGAATTGACAAGTATGAAGACCAATTTTCCAAGATCA
Source organism: Trachinotus anak (assembly GCF_046630095.1). Classification (NCBI taxonomy): domain Eukaryota; kingdom Metazoa; phylum Chordata; class Actinopteri; order Carangiformes; family Carangidae; genus Trachinotus; species Trachinotus anak. The sequence goes on from NW_027273855.1 coordinate 6,953,333, forward strand.
TAAAGCAGGACAAAAAAAAAAAAAAAAAAAAAAATCAGGTGCAGTGAGTCTTGGTGGTATCAACAACATGGTGGTCTGTAAGGATGATCTGTCTGTAACAGTCTTTAAGTCCTGGTCTTATTTAAGTTTATAGTAACATGATCCATGTTATAGTTATGGATTCCTATGTCCTTCTATTCAGAGGTGGAAAGCCCCTGGAGGTTATGGAAATCTGGTTTACAGCCCCTCACTGTTTATTTTCAACTCATATTAACTATAATCAAAACCAGGAAAGACGAAAATTGCCTTCCCATGTGTACCGTATGTGTTTTTTCTTTGGCTTCAGATCACCATGGCTGTGTGAGCCTTGGCATTTTCAGCACCTCATTAACGCCTTCATGCACATACAGTGCACATGCATGCACATGCAGAACTTAATGTATGAGTTACATCATTTAAAAAGGCATTTTTCTTTCAAACAGAGCATCGCAGACAAGTAATGCCAGCTCCTGGCAGCGATTATAGTTATGCTGTAGTAGCTGTGCAATCCAAATTGCTTGGCTGGAGCATTATTACATTGTCAGTTCAGGTAGAAAGAGATATGACATGCATAACCTCTGATTTATGCAGTTACTTGGCTGAGATAATATCCACATATCATTCCACCAATATAATGTGACAGCCTTTAAGCCACCCATAGATCTGCTTTAGGTAACACTGGTATTCTGCATTTTCTACATCTATTTAAATAAACACTTTCAGTGGTTAAAAATGAGTCGTATCACCCCTGCTGGAATGGCAGAGGTGGCAAGAAACCCTTAACTCACCAGGATGTCGGGTTGGGCATTTGACTTTAATTATGAAAGTGTTCTGAAGTGTAAGTGTTATGAAATATTGAAACACTTTGAACTGGGTTTAAACATAGCATTGCTCTAAAATTTTTAATTGTCATCAAATCCCATGAAAAAAATCAAAATCACCAATGAACTGATCTTACTAATGAGTAATACTATTAAACTAAACTATTATTACTACTATTATTATATAAATCAATGAGTCACACTTTTGTTGTGGAACAGACACATTTCCCATCCTGATGCTGTAAACTCTCCCGAAACCAGCACAACACACGTCCAAATCCCACAGTGTCAAGCTGTTTTGGATATTTAGTGAAGCATCTTAAAAAATTAAACTACATTCTGTTTTTCCTTCCTTTGTCTTTCCTTACTAAATCTTCAGTAAGGACAAATGGGTTTAAGCGCTGAGTGACACAGCACTGACAGACCAACAACTGTTTTTTTGGAGGATAGAAAACCAGCCTCACTAAATTCTAGAGATACCAAAGCCATGTGCAAATATCTAAAATGTTACATCATATAGTCTTAACAAAGGCGATAAAGAATTATGACGCTGTCAGTGAGCAATCCGCCATTTTTTCCCATTTTAAAGACAAAGACATAAAAAAGAAAAGATAAAAAAAAAGAAATCGAATGTTTTGTACTCTTCAGCCTGGGAAAAAAAGTTATTTTACTCTAGCTTGAGCTTGGAGGCTAAAACTTTTTTTTTTTTTTTTTTTACAGAAACTCTGTCTTATAAACTGGGAGTGTGTAGTTTGAACAGACAGAGAGATTCCTACAAAAAGATGCAATTCAGTCACATAGTTGGAATTGATGGTTCCAGTGCTTTTAGAGCTTACCCGTACTAACAACTAAAAGTCGTGATATCTCATCTTAAATCCAGCTTTGTAATCATGGATATATCAGTGGTGGACTGTCGCCCCAGTGCTCCATACCAGCACTTATATAACCCATATGATAAGCAGAGTAATACTGTGGGCACCAAGCCAATGCTATAGCATACCAGCTGTAGTGGGCTCCACTTAGCACACTGTGTCAAGGAAACAAGGGCACAGAAGCAACTAATGAAGTTACTGGGGAACGTGGATGGTTTTGGTGTCTTTATTCTCAGTAATTTAAATGTACTTCAGAAATGGCAAACCTTCCCAAAAGCTTGTTGACTTTGAGGGGAGAGTGAGGGGAACACTCTGTGTACTTATGCATGTACCAAACCATACTGCTGATTTAATCTACCAGGAAAAAGAATTTAATTAATGTCGTGTGCCTCAGGACAGCGAGAGTCTTGGGTTTTATAAGCTGCTGCCAACAGAGTAGCTTTGGTACTTGTGTGATGATAAGCGCAGTGGTTGACAGATAGCCATGTGCTTCGAGAGTCTCTGGCCTGCATGGTGGAAACTATCATGGAAACTTGTAATGCTGCTATAAATAAATGTCCCTGTCCCCTGTTGCCAGCCACACTATCAGTCCTTCAGTCAGTCAATCAGTGGTCTGTCTGGTACTGTCTCTTTCTCACTTGCTGACTTGCCTACTTGCCTGCCTTCTTAACATCTGTGTCACTATGAAACATCTGTCCTGTCTTTTGTTTACTAGTTTAACCATCCATTTGTCTGTCTGCATTCTTGCCCATCTATCTGCTGCCTGTCAGGCTGAGTCAAGGTTAAAAACTGTTTTTACGCTAATGCTTTGTATCCTTCAAACAGCTTTACAGCCTGTCACTGTAGTTGTTTTAGTGGGACCTACACTATACATATTGTGGTATTGTGACTGATATTCACTCGAGTAGGTGAAGGTATCAGCAAAAACATATTTGTCTAAATGTCCCTCTCTCTGATGTACCTCTGGTTTACCTTGGAGCACCTGTTGTTGGTCACAACAGCAGCTGTTGGCCTTGTGATACTCCCACCACACACACACACACACACACACACACACACACACACACACACACACACACACACACAATCATAGATCACTTTTGGGGACATTACATAGACTTACATTCATTTCCTGGTGATACAGCATTTGTCCCCAGATTGACAAGCAGTCCCCAATTAACCATTCTTAAGTATGACATTTGTCCACAAAAGTAGCCTATGACTCACCCACCCACCCACACACACACACACTACTGTATTTCACCCACTCTTGCAACACCACCATGTGTGATTACAGCTACTACGATTGTCTCCTGTTACCACCTTCACTGTGTCCTCAAAACTGTTAAAGAATTAAGAAAAAAAAAAAGAAGAAAAAAAAAAAAGAAAACTTCAGATTAAATGGTAACAAACCAATATATTTTTATGTTAGGCTATAAGCTTTACTTCAGAATATACAGTAAGTTGGTATTTTATAGCTTGGAGTTGGATCTGTTTCTGGAAGCCTTCACCGCACTATGAAGAGGAGCTCGCCTAGATGATGACGCCGATGATGATGATGATGATGATGATGATGATGATGATGATGATGATGATGATGATGATGATGATGAAGAAATTATGCTGTCATTCAAATTGCTTTGCTTGTTTCTGTAAATTATATTGGAAGCAAAGGAAATAGAACGAATTATTAGTCAAATCTGACCATAATTCAGTTTGCAGTAGGGGCCTGCTAAACCTACTTGAAGGTTCAGGAGGCTGTTATCACCCATTTATTCAAGTGAGCCAATGCTGGTGGAGCCCAGTGGGCACAGGAGGCCTGTTAGCAAGCCTGTGCTTTTATTGCAAACTTTCAACATGGTCTCATTCTCCTGAGTTAAAGCCAAGCGGCAATGACCAGGACTGAAAAATGAAGTGCCAAAACTGCAGTTCCTCAAATGGCCACTTGAAGCTGGCTCCAAACTCGTCAAAGTCAATCCCCATATACTCCCATGTTAAAATGTCCAACTTTACAGCAGAAATAAACATGTTTATAGCCTGGTACAGTTTTGGGTAAATTTTTCTATAGAACCCACCCATTTAAATTTTGTTAAGGCTTGAAGTTATGTATAATTGAGGGTGTGCTGCTTTGAGTGACAGGTGGGTGAGCGTATGCTTGCCACAATCCAGCATGCAGTGCACAAAGTCTGTTTGAATACAAAATGTCATTACTTCACTTTTATCCTATTAGTCATTTGTGTTAAATTGTCATAATTAGCATATGAATTATTGAGTTGGCCAAAAGCAGTCACAGTGACCTTGAGCTTTTAACACGAAAATGTAAACAGTGCATCCATAACTCCAAGCGAATGTTTGTGCCAGATGTATTAAAATGCCCTCCAGCCATTCCTGATATATCACATTAACGAGAATGTGAGGTCACTGTGACCTTGACCTTTGACCACCAAAATCTAATTGTTCATTCTCATCGTTCATCCTTCAGTTCAAGTGGACATTTTTGCCAAATTTGAAGTTCCATCAAGGCGTTACTGAGATATTGCATCCAAGAGAATGGGATGGGTGGACAGACAATATGCCTCATGCCCTGGCAGTCATTGGCATGGAGGCATAAAAATTGGCACATGCAAAACTACATCATCTGGGTACGTTCTCTAAATGTCACATAACCTTTTTGATATTAATGTTTTAAGTGGCTTCTTATTCTATGAACAAAAGGCTGATTATTTCAACTTATCACACATTAGTCTAGTTTTGCTCAGCAACTGGTAAGTGTCCGTATCTGTGTGCAGTAGTGACATGCAAAGGACCGAGGGCAACAGGCATGGGTGACAGCAGGTTAGTAACATTAACTGTTATATACTTTGTTAACAACGAAAACAAAAGCAACAGTTGCAAACATGGTATAAATATTATTTTTAAAACTGATATAGGAAATGCAATTGTCTAGCTCCTTCATGCAGTTGACCTACCATAGCCATCGATTAGCCATTGCTATTGCTTTCGTACTGCCAAACTTTTAATTTATTTCTAGTGTTCTAATAGGACAAACAATGCCCATCTTTATGGGCAACATATTAATCCAATCCATCCATTATCAAGATCTAGTTTCATTTTCAGTATTTATTAAGTATCTTTTGGATAGGGGGAGGTTTCATACACTGCCACATAGTCCAGTTCCTCCCACCCTGTCCTACCTGAATCTTATCAAAACACACCCATTTTATTATTTAAAAATCAAGCAATGATATTAGTAGCCCCTCAGTATTTATTTAAATAATTTTTACTGAGAATTCTTGGCATTTAATACAATTCGTTTCCTCTGTTTTCATATCTAAATAGGTGAATATGGCAAAAGGACAATATATATATATATATATATATATATATATATATATATATATATATATATATATATATATATATATATACACACACACATATATATTTATTAGAACTTACATCACTGTAAAAAAAGAACTCCACTGAGAGGAAGGATAACAGTGACGTGACATTATTTAAGAGGGGGGATCCCCTTGCCTAGGAGGCCAATTGAGATAAGCTGCTGCTCATTTTCCCTAGCAGCAGCCAGCAGTGACTTCCACCCTAAGCAGGGAATGCATTAACACCATCAGTCAAAAGAAGACACACACTGTGGAGGCATGGCAAAGCACAAGGATAATACTCCCCCAATGTGAGTGCAGAGCTCCTTCATCATCCAGACAGCACAGCCTGCACAGTTTGCAGTGTTTCCCTCGCTGATGAAAGTGAGATCTGGTGATGCAGTGACTGTGGAAGTGAAACCCACTACTGTTATGTCTCTGTCCAGAGAGTCCATCAAAGCACAGTTTTCACTCTCAATACTTCAAACCTTTCTGAGTCAGACCTATCTGAGCTTTGCCCAGTGTTCATCCTCCACCAGCAGTGGCTCACCTTAATAAAGGCACAATAACAGCCATTCATTTCCTAATATGAATAATCATATAATGAAAACAAAAATACATTAAAATCAGCTCATCTAAACAGCATGTCCACCATTGTAGTTTCTGCTGACCACTAAGCACTGTGACACATAAGAGTTAATAGTTTGGTCAATGAAGAAAAGAGATCTCACAGAGAGTACGAGAGCTGTTTACAACCTGATTTTAGATGTCTTGTGAATCAGTTTTCCTTGTGTTTTGCTGTTTTGACGCATCGGTACAGACTCAACATCACAATCCCATGCTCTGGTTTTAAGAGACACTTTAGAGAAGATGCCATGACTCATTTGTTTTGATGAAACATGACAACCAGACAACCACACTGCTGTTTGGTACATAACATTTCCGTAAGAGACATTTAAGATATACTTAGAGTAGGGATCCTATTGCAAATGTCAACATCACCTAAACATATATGCATCTGCATTCCAGTCTCTATTTGGAATTATATTCTCATGATGGAAATGTGTTGCTGTAACTGAGATAGTAGCTGTTTCTCAATCTATGTTCTTCTCTGTAATCGTTCTACTCTACATCTAGCCAAGTACAGATCAAATATCTGAAATTTTTTCGAGGACTGATCAGGACATGACTTGCGTGGACTTGGGACAGCAAAGTATCCCAGAATGCATTTCGCACCAAACAGTGACAATGATTCAAAGCTGTAGCAATTTTCGTCCTCAGACCACATCCATAAAATTTTTTAAGTTTTTACTGGCTCTGTCAGTGTTTTTACCAGCTTATTCTCATGGGTGATTAGCTGATTCAGCTTCTACTGCTCTGAGATAGGCTATATTGCATGCAGCATGCATTTGCAGACGTGTGGAAACTACACTTGTGCATTGGGCGTTAAGAGGGAGCAGTAGCAAGTAAACGAGCAAATTACACTCATCTCTGTGCAAGATCAGCAGTAATATTGAGACAGCATGTTTTTACAGACGTAGCGCAGCTGGTCTCTCAGGAATAGCTCAATACATTGGTTGTGAGTGTAGCCAGCAATAGAAAGAAGTGAAGCTAGCAACTACAGCAGAGAGTTATAAATGAACAGTGTAGCTGTGAATGTACGGTGGAGTGTACTGTATGTGCACTTTATGCTACAGTTGAGACAATGAGCCAGGAAAAATTAACAATATTAATGCAGGAAAATACAGGATCCTGTATTGTCACTGGAGTGTGTCATTGTCAGTTAATGGTAAATATTTAGAAAATTTGCATAATGCACATTAGCATGAGTGATTTTTGATATTTTCCTCTGTGCTGTACATTTGATATATTTTCTGTCAGATGTACAATTGGTATTTAAGTTTGTGAAATTGTCTTCACTGCAGAAGATGAGAAGATGTGTGGTCACAGGATTGACAAGTTGTAAATATTCACAAAATGCTTCATATTTGATAGAAAACTGGACCCAAATGCTGAAAACATAAAAACAGTGTTTGTGGGAAAGAAGGTCTTTTAACAACATAAAGTGAACAAACACAGAGGCACTAGAGGACACAAGAGAAACTCAGAGAACAAAGCAGGAGCAAACACATTGACGAGGACTGAGGGAAACATGCAGCCTTAAATACACAAGGGAGGATGAGAAGATTGGACACAGGTGCACCACATTAGGGCGGTGCAGAGAATCACCACAGAAGGAAACTGGACGAAGACAGGAAGTGTCGTTGTGTAGGCACATAAAGTAAGTGATTTCAAAATAAAACAGGAAATAAGCAAAAGTCCAAACAAAGTCCAGAAGTGTCCAAAAACAGGACAAATCATGACACGGCTAGCATTAGCTCAGTTGGTAAGTAGGTGATAGAGCTAATATCAACCAGGGACAGCACACTGTATCTGCAGTATATTTCACCAGTTGTGTGTTCCTGTTCTGATTTCATGTCTATATATACAGTGCGTCTGGAAAGTATTCACAGCGCTTCACTTTTTCTACATTTTGTTACGTTGCAGCCTTATTCCAAAATGGATTAAATAAAATCTTTACCTCAAAATTCTACACACAATACCCCATAATGACAAAGTGAAAAAGGTTTGCTTGAAATTTTTGCAAATATATTAAAAATAAAAAACAAAAAAAATCATGTACATAAGTATTCACAGCCTTTGCCATGACAATCAAAATTGAGCTCAGGTGCATCCTGTTTCCACTGATCATCCTTCAGATGTTTCTACAAGTTGACCTTGTAGTTCTGGTCTTATCAGGAACAGATGAGGAAACAAGGTGACTTATATTGTGGCAGGTTAACAAGGCCTCCTTATTCACGAGGAGGTGGAATGATACCTTTCCTGCATTGCTACATGTACTTTTTTAATTGACAAACTGATGTCTGGAGGCCTGGAAGGGAGGCTGACCCCAGTCTTTGTAAAAAAAAATAATAATAATAAACATTGAAAAAACTCAATACGTTTTGATCACTGTCTTTTTACTTCTGTGAGACCAGGGCCACCATCTGTGGCATTTGCCACTCCTATCATATTACTTTGTATTTGTTGTAGCTTTAGCTAGTATGAGCTAACCTGCTAAATCTGGTAGCAGTTGCCCGCTTGCTGAAGTGACAGTTTTTGTTTGTCAAACACAATATGTGTATTATTAGAACAGTCACTGCATTACCATAACATGTGTAAACTAAAAAAAACTAAACAAACAATGCTACAAGGATTGCATTATTTTTCATATTCGCAGTCATTGAAACAGTGCTGTGCTACGAACATATCATTTATATACTGTGTATTACTGCAGTTTGAAATTACATGATGTCCTGTGATGTGATGTGTGCTTTTTGTTAGGGTAAAACAAAACATACTACAATAACAGTGCTGGATAAAATGTTTTTAGACTTTGAAGCTATGTGTGTGCACTTTGGCAACACTGAGAGCTTAATACACTATCAAGACAGTTATGCTTGTAAAACAAAACAAAATAATACTTGAAACGTAAACATGGGATTTAGGTCACATTTCTGCTGTGTAGAAACCTGGATTGATACAGAGTTTATTCCATCAGACACATGCAAATACAGCTGAAAAACATCCTGTGTAGACACACTGTAAAGGTTCCTGATCTCTGCAAAGAAATTACGTTTATTTTTGAGTGATAGTCTGATTTTTTTTCCAAACATGTTTATGAATCTTTCACCCTCAGTATCTAAGAGGTGCAGTATCAGATGATTTCTAATGCAATGCACAGTGCAGTAGTTTGAAATGTATTTGGTAACCCTGGCTTTTTAAACCAGGCTTTTGTAAAGATTTCACTGAAGAGTTGAACTCAGATGAAACATGCATTTTGTGGTTTTCAACTGATCATTAATAAGACACTGTGAGGAGGAACCGTTCAGTGCATACCACAAGAAGATTCTGTCCAGAGACAAACTCCAAAAAGATTCGTTTTACTGAGACCAGATTTCTACCACCTAAAAAATAGCAACTTCTACCTTCATGTGCCAAAACAGGAGGACCACAAGAAAGGTCACACGTAGAAACCAAGCCCACTGGATGGAGGTCCAAGAGCTTCATCAAGAAATTCGGAAGCTAAATGACCTGTTAGGTAAGAAGAGGTCCAACTATCTAATTGAACAAACTTGGAGACTCCAACTTAGCCAAGAGTTGGATGAAACCAAACAGTAGTTGGCCAAGCAGAAAATCCTGAAAGAGATGTATATCAACAGGGGGAAAGAGACCAAAAGAGACCTGGAGAGGCTGCAGAAGTACACTGATCCAGAAACCCTCTGCACCACGAAGATTGCCACACAGGTCAGAGATACAATCAAGAGGAAGAAGAAGAAACTCCTCCAAAAAGACTATGAGGAGCTGCAGGTGGCACACATCATCAGCAAGGAGCAGTTCACGGCTGACCTCAAGATGGAGAGAAAGAAAAACAAGGCTCTCCAAGAGCTGCAGAGACTTAAGGCTTTATACCAAGAGGTCACCCAGAGGTATGAAGCTGATGTCCTCACAGTCAGACAGCAGGCAGCCAACCTTCAGCATGATCTTGATAAGGAACTCAAAGCTCATGCTGACGCTATGACAGAGGACCTGCTCCTGGAGCAAGAGCTGAGGGCTGAGCTGGACGCCCTCCATCAAAAGATAGAGGAGATCAGCCTTGCACAACAAAACGCTGCCAAGCAGGAAATGTTTCTGCGGATAGAGGTGGAGGAGCTTAACATTCAGCTCTCACTCAACCTTCAGCTTTCCACTGAGCTAAAGGCTGAGAGAGAGAATAAGCACCCTCTCCAAGAGATCATCACCAGCCATGAGAGTGAGGAGAACCAGGAGGAGAAACCTGAGTGGGGGCCTGAGGAGGAGCCTGCAGAAACACAAGAGAATGAACCAGACAGGCAGGAAGAATCCCTCCCTAATGTGGAACCCAAGGAAACTGATGTATGTGAGGAGATCCACCCTGAGAAAAGACAGAAGACTTCAGTCTGGAAGAGAACCCGCCACCTTCTGGGCCTGAGGAAACCAAAGAGGTGGAAGAAGCCCAAGGAGCCCACATCCATCAGTGGCATCTGAGCTTCCCTGACTTTCCCTCCCTCACCAGCTGAAAGCAGCAGATCTTTTTCACAGCAGACATAAGAATCCAACCGGCCGAGGCAGATGGCTGCCCACCCTGAGCCCGGATCTGCTCAAGGGTTCTTCCCCCTGAAAAGGGAGTTGCCGGGTGCTTGCTCACGGAGTACTTTTAGCAAGGAAAGCAGAGGTGTTCACCAGTTGGTCATCTGTGCTTTTCCTGCTGTGATAGCCAAAATGTCTACTGAGAAAAAGATCTATTTAATGGCTTCAGGGGTGAATGGAGGGATTTAAATAATAAACATTTTTTAAAAGATTTAAAGTCTTAAAGATATATTTCCTGCATATATTGCTGTATTTAGCAGTTTGTAATTGTACAGTCAAAGAATCTGTTTTCAAATGTAAGACCTTGGCTAAAGAGTCAGATATGGCAATACAGCTGTTCTTACTTTATATGTTTTATCCTTGCTTCTCAATTAACATTTTGTTTTATCTCCGTCCGAAGAAGTCTGTTTTCCGTTGGTGTTTATTTTGTATTATTGATTGTAAATAAATTATCTATTTTTTGTATACCTCCGCTTTCCTCCTCTTTTTGTCCCTGGGTTTAAATTGTTGTGTCACTCACCACATCCCCTGGCTACATCGGGACGTAACATAATTGAAGGCTCGTCCGGGATCTGAAAAAGGAAGGTTGGGAAGAGTGAATTATTGTTATTGTTAAGCTAGAGTCTTTGTATTTTATCTCCAGTGGCTGTCGCAGTGAGTTTTGATGTTCAGGTGTCTATTCTCTGGCCTTAACAAATATTAACAGCTTCCTCAGTTAGACAGGTGAGTGTCCAGCTAGGTGGTGAGAGCCGTTCCTTTGGACACTCGATTATTATTTTTCCTTTTTCATACTAGAGGTAATCCTGGGCAGAGATCCAGTTCCCTTGTGGGGGTAAGCGTTTCTGGGTTTGGTAGCTAAAGTTTTCGCCTTTCAAGTCGCCTCGGGCCTGGTACGCCTCAGAAGATATGCAGGTAAAGTTTGGGTTAGGCAGAATCTGGGAAAGTTTGTTTTTCTAAGGCTGGGCATTTTGTGTGTGGCATCTGGCATCAGGATCATTGTATGGTAGTTGTGTAGTGTGTATGGCGAGTTGTTGTGGTCGGGCTATCATGTTAGCCTAGCCTTTTTTGCTTCACGATGAGTATGGCGTTTGTTTTGGATGAGTTTGTGGCTAATCCTACTTGGAGCCAGCTTGAAAATTGTAGGAAGGCTGATCTGTTGGTTATTGCTGACTACTATGGCATTCCTGTCTCGACTTCTCTCTGTAAAAGTGAAAACGGTACTTTTAAATGGTTTAACCAGTAAAGGTGTTTTAAATTTGCCATCAGATGTTGAAAATCCTGGTGCAGTTGTCGAGGTTATGGCCGCAGTATTTCCAGGTGAGGGCTACTCTGACACGGTGAAGCCGTCAGGTGCCAGCTGCTCTGTTTCCCCAGTGAGGGAATCGACTGAATCGAGCCTGTGGCTGTTATTGCCAATGTACTGGAGGCTGGTTGGGGAAAAAGCTGGTCACGTTGCAACGGTTTGATCCAGACTCTGCTGAGTCCTCTCCTGGCTCTAGGTTAGGGGCCCAGGTGAAACTGCGGCTTGCTCATCTGAACATGGAAAAAGAGGGAGGTTAGTGCACGATCTGTTCCAGATTCAGCTCCCATCTTTGACGTGAGTAAATTTCCCTGGTACCTATATTTCGTGAATCTGAGGTGGAATCATATTTTGGTGCATTTGAGCGCATGGCTAATACTTCACATTGGCCAAAATATGTGTTACTTTACTAATACCTTTACAGTGTAAGTTATGTGGTAAGGCTCAGGAGGCTTGTTCTTCTCTTTCTGTGGAAGATAGCCTTGTGTACGAAAAGCTAAAAAGTGATGAGTTATGAGTGTATGAGTTAGTTCCAGTAGCTTATAGGCAGCATTTTTGGAGTCTCAGGAAAACGTCAGGCCAGACATTTTCTGACTTTGCTAGGGAGAAAGAGCTACTGTTTGACTGCTGGTGTTCAGCGTGTAAGGCTGATGACCTTGCTTCTGTGAGTGAGCTAATGCTGCTTGTGGAGTTCAAGAACTGTGTACCAGAGTGCTCTGTGGTTTATTTAAACGAGCAGCGGGCTACCTCTCTGGCTGAGGAGTTTGCCCTTACACACAAAGCCGTGATTCTTCTCAGTAACCTGGCTAACCTCTCGTGCCTCCTCACCCACATCCATTGTTAAGGCTGAAAAACAGTGTTTTGTTTTTTTTTTGTCACAAGCCTGGTCATTTAGTGGCTGACTGTCTAACTTCGAAACACAAGCAGCGAGCGGCTGCCGCAAAGCAGCCAAAAGCTTGGGTTAATTAAAACAGAGTCTTCCTATGGTCATACCAGTGCTCTTAAGGTGCCAGATGAATGTTTTAAACCCTTTATCTCTTCTGGCCATGTGTCCCTCACAGGTAAGCTGGAGAACCGGCGCCCAGTCTCTGGGGGCGCTCAGTCTTCTCATCCTCTCATCCTTTCCAGTATCCTGCCCTTGAGCGTGGAGTCTGCCTGTGATGTAAGCGCTGTGGTCAGAGGTATCGGGATGAGTTTTGTGCCTGCACCTCTCCACCGTGTGTATGTAGAGACTGACCTTGTCACTGGTATCTTTCCAGTAGCTGTTCGACCATGTTTCCTAGTTGAAGGCATTGATTTTTTTAATGGGGAATGACATAGCTGGAGGTAAAATATACCCCATGCCTGAAGCCTAAGTCTGCACATGATGATTTAGCCCAATGTCATCCAGAGGTGTTCACAGCTTGTGTTCTGACCTGAGCCCAGGCCAGAAAGCAAGCTCACGATGTTGATTTGTCTGACTCTGTTTTCTTCCGTTTTATCTGAAGAAAAGCTGCCATCTGTAGGTGAGTCAGTAAATTGTGCTCCTAGAGCCTCTGAGAGTGTGGCAGAGCCTGAGACTACCCCTGTGTCCCTGCCACTAACTCGTGAGGCACTCATCAGCGCCCAAAAAGGTGATCCATCCTTAGTCAAGTGTTTTACTGCTGCTGAGGGCGCTCATAAGTGTGGTGGAAGGCAGTCATTCCATGTGGATGATGGTGTGCTGATGCGTAGGTGGGTTTCTCAGTCGGGTGCTGCAGGTGAGGACTGGTGTACTGTGCACCAGATAGTTGTTCCCACTGATTGTCGGCAGCATGTGTTAACGTTAGCACACAAGCACTTATAGTGTGGTCGTCTGGGTGTCACTAAAACCTGTAACTGTATTCTGAAACATTTCTTCTGGCCAGGTATGAAAGCTGATGTAGTGCATTTTTGTAAAACCTGCAGCACCTGCCAGACTGTGGGGAAGCCAAATCAAAAAGCTCCTCTGCGACCTATCCCTACTGTTGGTGAGCCTTTTGAACATGTCACTGTTGATTGTGTTGGTCCATTGCCCTGTACAAAGTCCGGTAACCATTTTCTCTTAACTGTCATGTGTGTTTCCACCCAGTTCCCTGAAGCCATTCCATTGCGGAAAATCAGTGCACAAGCGGTCACTAGGACTTTAATCAAATTCTTTACAACCTTTGGGCTACCAAAGGTTGTAAATACTGCTATGACAGAGGAAGAGACTGGGATGAGGGAGTACCTTTTGTTCTCTTTGCCATCTGAGATGCTAAGCAGGAGTCTCTAGGGTTTAGCCCAGTTGAGCTGGTGTTTGGTCACAATGTGCGTGGCCCTATGAAAGTGCTAAAGGAACAGTTCATGTCTGATTCTCCTTCAGAGACTAATGCTTTGGATTTAGTCTCTCAGTGTAGGGAATTTTTACATTATGCCTCTACTCTAGCAAAAAGAAGCTCTCTCTTCCTCCCAGAGTGGCATGAAAAAACAGTTGCTACTGATGCTAAGAAGATGTAATGTTTACCATATTAACGTTTGCTAATTACTACAGCTGAGGTTGATGGGAATGTCACCAGATTTGTAATATTCACTCATAAACCAAAGTGCCCGGGAGAAATGACCTGATGATGGTGCTTCATGAAAAGTTCAGGGGTCACCAAAGTGATTATAATTCATCCTGAGGGGCATTAATTTACAAACCAAATGTCATGGCAGTCCATCCAATAATTTAGATATTTCACACAAAGTCAGAATCACCTTAGTTTACAACATAGACTAAAGCTAGAAGTAATTAAATGACTAAAGTGTGACTAAACCGAATATGTATTCTCAGAATTAAGTCTTTGTCTTCTGTCAAGGCATCAAACAGTGTGTGGCAGCAAAACTCAAAATCTTTGCATTTATCTCACAAAAAGTCAAAATGTAACTGATTTGGTCTTTTGATTATTTGCCAATTTGTTAGGTGATTTCATCCCTTACAACTTATGTGAATTTGGGCATGTTCAGTATTATTAGCTAATGTTGTAGCCATGTCTTGTGGAAAGGCCTGGAGTTAAATGTATCTTTAATTCCTGTATTATATTTAATGTAGATTTTGATCAAAAGTGCATAGTCCTGAAAATAACTGTGTTATATCAACTTACCACAAACCAACTGACACAGAAAACCTGGAGCCAAGTATAGCCGGATTATTTCAGCCCTGGTAGGTCTCTGGTTGTCTGGCCCTGCTTGAAGCTGCTGTGTATAATTTGCTGTGTGGTCTGTACTTGGTGAGAACTTGGAGGTGACAGGGTACATACAGTAAACAATGCACAGAGGGTCGGTGTAGGGAGCCAACAGGGCCCAGCAGCAAATCTTTGCCCCACGAAAGCCCCGTGTTGGTTCAGCCTGACAGTCACCATCTTTGGTGATGACTTTTGTGTTGTGTATTGCATTATCAGCAAATGAAGCTGGCTGCTGTTCACTGACTCTGCATTCATCTATTCTATCACAGAAGGTTTGATTGGTTAACTAAAACATTTGTCATTGCTAAAAATGGGGAAGGGATTTAAAGTATCAGTCTGACAATCAGTAACATTTCTGTTTCTCAAACCCTTTCCTAGATACAGCTGTCACATAGCTATCAGTAACAGGATGTATGAGACATATCTAGACTGCATGCCTGCAGATACATTCAATATGTATGTGCATGTGTATGGGTAATGTGTGTCAGCTTTCACTGAAGAAGTTCAGATGGGACATCTGTTGATTCGCTGCTGCTGAGTGTCTATGCAGTTTCAGGGACATGTTGCATAATCCTTCTGAGGTTTACAGTGTGATGGATGACTGCAGATCCTCACACAGTTGTTGTGTGTGCCAATACCTTTGCTCTAGGATATTCTTTCATCACACAATCCTCAGTCTCTTATGAGCTCAGCGTGCACTGTTTTAGTAAGAAGGTACTGATAAAAATTCCCATTAAAACTGTCAGAGACTGAAAAAATGATGGAAGGTAAATAAAAAAATAAATTCGGACCCTACCTTTTGCTATTTTACTTTTTTGGAAATGGAAAAAAAGTCTCTGAAAAATATTACTTCTTTTTTTGAAAAGACAAATAATTTTTTTTTTTGTGAAGTTTCTGCAGGTGATGCTCTTTTTATCTTCAGACATGGTGGTAACCAGTGCTCACCCTGTTCTGGTGTTTCTTGTAGATATATTAAATGCCCCTTCCATATAATACAGTTTTTTTCTTTGGGGAAAGACCTTCACACAGTGAGTGTTTGGAACAATGAATAAATAAGCTGAAATGTGTAAAATGTGATTTTAAGCTTGATATAAGTTCAAAGTAAAACATAATTAAGGCTAATATTATAAATAACTCTCAATCACTAATCTACCTCCTGCAAGTGCAAGAAGATTCAAGTTACGAAGGTCTGCAGGTTGAAATTATTGGGCTCAAGCGTCAAGGCCAAAGAGTCTTCTGTTCAGCATTATGGGAACTTGTGTAAGGGGACAGGGGTCTCAGGGTGTTAATATACATTAATTTAAGTCATATAATCATTGTTATAATAATTAAAGTAATTGTTTTGTCAAGATTTTGTCAATAGAACTAATAACATTTCATCCATTTTTATTCAGTGAGATTTTTTATTTTTTACCTTCAAAGCATTTTTGATGTGTACTGTTTCCAATGTTATTCAATGAAAAGACAGACAAACTTTTGTCTGTCACAAAAGACAGACAAACTATTGTTCTGGTCCATTTCAAGTGAGTGATGATGTAGTGAAGAATCCAATGAGTGGATCTGTCTCGGCCCAACCTATCTTAAGATTCACTGCATACTGCTGATGAGTCGCTACCTGACTTTCTTACTTACCCTAGTAAGAATCACTTTTTAAAAGTGGCTGAGGATAAATAAGAAAACCATCATAGACCAAACTGTCTCATTTCAGACCAGATTATCTCATTTCAGTTTGGTTTACGCAGTTGACGATAGCTACGATGGCCTCGCCACTGTAGACTGCGTTCTTCGAAGGATGTGGCCCCTGAATTGAGACACAGCTACAGTGTCTGTGTCTCTGCTCTGCAGTAATACAACAACTCCTCAGTGATACAATTTTCGTTCCCCCACTCTGGCTGTTTGAACATAGTCACTGAGGGACAAATTCATTAAAAAAGTGCTGTGTGCAAATGTGAGTTGCAATCTATGTGTATTCAGCAACTGATTGACTACGACAGCAGCTCATTACACAGTCAGCTCTTCATCTTAGCCTGGCACAGCCCTCCAGATGCACTCTGCAAGTGAAGCGGTGGGATATCTATGAGATCACTAAGCTTAGTAAAGAAATAATAGTGTAGTGCTCTTCAAATTATAATATAACAATCTTTATATTATTAACCACCAGTAGGCTGGTGCTAGCATTACTTCTTTATTGTTTATAATAAACAGGTTTTAGTTATATATGAGCTTATATTTACTGCAATGTTCTCCTTCCCTACTATAATATTCTTTGAGGGTCTGTGCTATGTTCATTCCTTCTTTTCAAAACTGCTGGTCATGTATTGCATGACCTTGAGAAATCCAGCAGAATACATAATCACCCTTTTTTTAACATCTCCTTCCATTATTTGTGCTCTCACCCCTTAAATGCCTATACAGTGAGAAGAGAGACACACACTGTGAACACTCACACAAAAGACAGACAAACTGAGATTCCAGCCTGCTGTCTGTCAAGTCAATTTTTATTTATATAGCATTAAATCACTCATTCTGTTATCTCAGGGCACTTCATATAGAGCAGGTTTAGACCACACTCTTTATAACAACAGAACAGAAACTCTGCATGCAGAATGCATCACATCCATACCTGAAAAACTGGCTCAAAAGTATTTATACATATATATATATATATATATATATATATATATCTACAATGATATTCATAAGCGACCATAAGCGACAAGAACAGAAAAAAAAATCTCTGACTGCCTGTTCAAGGACATTGTTGGTATTCATGGGCACTCTGACAGAGAGGACATAGATGAAATAGACAGCTAGCAAGTTTGTTCAGAATGCTGATTTGCATGCTATAGTGCGACTTAGCATGCAATCCCCTCCTTCCTCTTATGTTCACAAAAAGGCTTCACTCACCTGGAACACCTACAATGTCAGACACCTTTGTCCGTCAGTTTTTAAAAAAAATGTAAGTCAGTATAACAGTGGTCAGCAACTGGTGGCCCGCCAGCAATATCTGCCCCGCCAGATTATTTTGATAATCAAATTTTTTTTAATCTTACAATATTGAACTGACAGTCTCACATTAAGCTGTGGCTAATGTCGAATAAGAGAATCTCCCTGACCTGAAGATGCTTATTATACTTTTGTCTATGTTGAGCGTGAATGACAGACAAAAACAGTCACATCAGTGCACAGCACCTGGTTCTACAATAGATCTCTGTCACAGCAGCATAATTTACCCGCAGACTCACTTCCCGGTTAGCGATTTTGTTTACAAAATATAAATGCAAGAAAAATCATTTTTTCGAAAGATAGAGCTCTGGTCACTTTGATGTTCTTGCTGCTTTCAGTGTGCTGGCCTGTCTGTTTTTATGGTTTAATGTTAATAATAACATTACTACTACATTACAACAACTAATACTGCCACCAGCTCATGGAAGTTAAAAGCCTGAAAGATGGCTCAGAAAAGTCAATAACAAGCTGCAGTGTTCTTATATAATGAAGTGAGCAGACTCTTTGATTCCTCCCACAGAGCCAGTGGCCTGCTGTGAGCAAAGGGAAACAGGCCAGAGTGCAGAAAAGGTTGTAAAACTGAGCAGAGGAAAAAAAAAACATCTAACAACCCTCTGTGACTCTGCTATCACTGAGGCCAACAAAACAACCACAAGTAACAGCTGTACATCAATTAGTTTTTGTATTTTTATGTTGTTGGAATGTCAGTATAACCATATTTTACTACCCCTGCTTCCTGCATTCTAATACTGCTGGTTGCATTTGTAATTGTTCTTTTCTCACTGTAAATAAACATGAAATCACTTCCACATAAGTTCACCATAAAGTTTGTTTTATTCTGCCACAATCTGACATCAGACATTTCCTGCCTCTGTCTTTATCCAAAACTAAATTCACAAATCAAGAATGAATAAATGAAGAATGTTGTTTCCTTCCAAGTTGCAGACTGTTCACAACCAGGCGACAAAACCAAACTGGTACAATAACATCGCATGTTCAGAGGGAGTCTGATTGTGCTCAGTGTTGGTGTGACATGTCAACGTCTGTGCAACACAAATATGTCTTCACATCTTTGCTTTGCCAAGCAAACTGCATCAACTGGTACACTCATACACACACAGGCGGCCAGGATATAAGGTGGGCCAAAGGGTGTATGGCATTTTTCAGTTCTCAAAATAAAAACTCTGAAGGGCCTAAGATCTTCTAAAAGTGAGATAAGTGGTGTTTGTGAATGTGTATTTCGTCTGTGCGTGTGTGTGGCTTTGCTTTGAGTGTGAAAGTGCTCCCTTGAATTAGGCTCTCTGACCACGTCTGCAGTTTCTGTTTGGAAATCTGCTTGTTTGAGTCCAAGCGTTAAATACACAAAATGACGCACAAGAATGTCACTGAACAACTTTTCATTTTCTGTCTGTGGTGACTCACACGCTGGAGAACCATCAAAGCGTATGCATCCGAGAGAGAGAAAGAGAGAACTATTTGTTGTGCATACAACAGTGGAACCTCTTCTACTCCAGGCCAAGTAGCATTCACAGTCCCAGCAGGACCTCTGTGTAATGTGCTGTTACTTGATATAATCAATGGCAAAGCAAAGCAAAGCTGCATACACGCTTTGTTACTCACAGATGGTAAAACCAGATATGTTAAGTAGATTAAAAAAACGTCACTCAGACCACACACTCTCTCTCTCACTCTCTCTCTCTCTCATACACACACACACACACACACACACACAAAACATTCAACAATACAGATACTGGCCTTGTATTCAAAATAATCCATCCACCTGACAGGTGTTGCACATCAAAATGCTGATTACACAGCATGATTATTGAACCGGTGTGTCCCGGGCTGGTCACAATAAAAGGCAACTTTAAAATATGCAGTTTCATTTTGGAAAAACACATCCAATCCATAGTTCAGTGCCTTATGAATGTCCATCCATCGATAAGCTATACTGCTTCTTAGTCTATCACAGGGCTGACATATAGAGACAAACAACCAGTCACGCTCACGCTTTATTTTTTTATTTTGAAAAAAAAAAAGACATTTAATAGGGAATGGAAGCAGAAATAAAAGTGTTGCATTTATATTTTTGTTCAGTGAATATTTAGCATAAAGTTGTTGATCATAAAATATCAGTTCAAGCTAAAATCTAAAACTGGAAGTGTAGGTACAGGAATTTAAAAATCTCTTTCTTTAACCCCCTCCAAATATAGTTGTGTTATTTTGGTCACTGTGGCCCCATAGTAGCTAAACTTGCTCCATACACATCTACCAACATGTTTTCCAAAAAAGCCCATAGAAAAGGGAAGCTTAGGGTGGGGTGAGAGACCCAAACTACCAAATCCGTACAAATGAGCTAACTTTGAGCAGAAAGAGCAGTTCTAGTACACAATGTGACCTGTTGAAAAAAATCTCCTGTATTATATTCCAAGAAGAATGTGAATAAAGTGTGAGTAAAGTGTGATGAAAGTGTGTAAAACTTTTAAATATTCTCTCTGTGGTAAAATATAGTACAAGTAGACAATATACAGTATGAGCCCATGCCATTTTCCCAACACATCAAATGAATTCTTTCTTCAGCTGTTTTTAATGAGGGGTTCTTCAAGTGTCAAACACAACACTTGAGAGAGCAAACACTCATGTGCCTTCCCCAACATATAGACAACATCTTCTCTTCTCCATTCACATAAAGGATTCTCTATTTAATATATTGGACAACATCCGCCCTGTGGGATGTGCTGGATGTGATTTTCTCTTCTCATTGTGGTTCTGGAGCGTGATGTGATGCGAACCTTTTACTGAATGAATGGTTTCTTTTGGAGATGTCCAGGGCTAGTCTGACGTTCATATAAAAGTGGAGAAAATTTACCATGGAACACACACACATGTGTCTACATGTTTCTACCCACACACACACACACACACACACACACACACACACACACACACACAAAGGCAAAGAATAGTCCCACCACAGAAGAAACTGTAACGCTAACCAGGAAATGTTGGCAGATGATTACAGTTTCTGGAAAACTGATTTTCTCACTGGCCAATGCATCTTCTTACATAATTCTCCCACAGAACTATTGTGCATTATAATAGGCAACGTTTTGAGTGTGTGAGTAACTGTGTTAAACAACACTTTAACTCTTTGGCTGTGTTTCTTACTGACTTTAAGCAGGCGAGCTGAGCCTCGTGGTTTTCTGCCAAGTACAACCTAATCAGTCTTATAATTGGCCTGAGTCGTCAGCAGTGGATAATAAAACTACAGTCAACCCTCAGTCCACTCTTCTTTCTTCCTTTCTTTCTCATTTACTCAGATAAGTGAGTATAAATACAAAAATACAACTCTGTCTACAGACACAGCCATGTGTGTACGGTTGCATAAGCACACAGTGTCTCTCTCTCTCTGCTGGATTCGTAGCATGTGGTAGTGTTTAAAGATCTGCCTTCAAGACAAAACTCAGGCACATTTTACACTCATACAACTCTCTTTTTTTCTTCGCAGTGTGTGTGTGTGTGTGTGTGTGTGTTTCTACCTCTGTCTTCTCTCTTGGATGCCTTACCCTGAAGTCTACGCAAGGTCTCAATTTCTATACATTCCTGTGTAACAGAGAAAGCAGATATCCCAGGAGAGGTCCTGTTTTATAACAAACACTATCCCAGGCCTCACTATTGAAGGCAATGCTATAAAAAGCCACATAAACCCAAATGCAAGAGCCTTCTGCATGGCAGGCAAATACTTTTGCAAACTCACACTCAGAGGAGAAAAAAGTGTTGAAATGCAGAGTTTCAAAATCTTCTTTTCCTCTTCTCCTTCTTCTGTGCATCAGATCTGTGCCCTACAACAGAGTTTCAAAACATTTAAATGGTTCTTTATTTGTCTGAAATGCCAATTTACAGTTTTGTTCAATATGGTGGATGATTTGACACTTTTTCCATGTTGTCAGCCTTTGTTAGATTGTAAGATTTCAGGGTGTGAGTCCAGCACTAATCTACTTGATTATGTTGTTTGAGTTTTTTTATTAGAAATAGGCGGCGCTACTAGTGGTGGAAAGCAACTAAGTTGGTTTATTTGTGCCTCACGACGTTTCAGAGGGAAATATTGTATTTTTTACTACACTGTATTTATAGCACAGATATAGTCACTGGCTACTTCTCAGAACATATGATACAAATATTTTTTTTAAGTGCATCACCTTAACCCCTTAATTAAAAGCAACTGACTAGTGTCTTGTCATGTTTCAGCCCCACCAAAAAAAAAAATCCCTTCAAAAAGGCATAAAAAAGTCAAATATAAGCAAAATAAAGGAACTGAATACTTCCTCTACTGGTGCCACTGAGTGACATAACGACAACACTCACAGGGCTAGGGCTATCGAGCAAAATATTTGAGCTGAGGGGCTAACTGCTGACACACTAGCCAGGGAAAATGCTGGCACTAGTCACTCGCAAAAACTTATAGGGCAGTAAGTTCACACACTTCCTTCAGTTGGCAAATTTGTACACACACAACCACACACACAGGCATTTTTGACTCGCCTGTGGGTGCGGGTCTGGTCTCTGTTTTACCGATGCGACGTAACGTTCTCTTGTGAGGCTGGGTGGTGACAGCAGCGATCAGGCATAGTAGTTCTTTTCTACCTCTTGCTCTTCTCTTGCTGTTCCCAGTTCAAGTTTTACTTTATGAAAAGTGAAATGGCAATGTCTCAAATTGTTACACAGCCCAAAATCACAAACCGAAGCAGTCACCCTCTCTGAATGGTCTGTGTCAATATTTCCACTGGTGCGCTGCTGCCATCTCCCAGGTGTGTCTCATCAGCAACTAGTTAGTCTCACATAGCCAGACCACTCTCCAGTGCTGTCAGAGTGACTGCAGAGAGGCCAGACAGAAGCCTCTCCTCAGTGAAAGACACATGAAAGCTGCTTGGAGTTTACAAAAAAAAAGCCTTTTAAGGACTCTGAGACTATGAGAAACAAGATTCTGTGGTCTGATGAAACCAAGATTGTTGTTTGCCCTCAAATCTAAGTTTCATGTCTGGAAGAAACCAGGCAGCACTCATCACCTGCCCAATACCATAACAATGTTGAAGTATGGTCGAGGCAGTATCAGGCTGTTGGTGTGTTTTTCAACAGAAGGTACAGGGACACTGGTCAGGGTTGAGGGAAAGCTGGACAAAGCAAAGTACAGATAAGAGATAAACTTAATGAAAGCCCGGTCCACAGCACTCAGGACCCAGACCGGGACAAAGGGTTACCTTCCAACAGGACAATGACCCTACACAGCCAAGACAACACAGGAGTGGTTTACAGACAACTCTGTGAATGTCCTTGGGTGGCCCAGCCAGAGCTCTGACTGAACCCAGTTGAATATCTCTGGAGAGAAAAGTGGCTGTCCACTGTCGGTCCCCATCCAACCTGTCAGGGCTGGAAAGAATCTGCAGAGAAGATCTGGGAAAATTGCAAAATCCAGGTGAGCAAAGCTTGTCGCATAATACTCAAGAAGGCTGGAGGCTGTTACCACTGCATGAGGCTGCAACGAAACAAAAATGTAAAAAAGTGAAGGGGTCTGAATACCTTCTGAATGACTGTAAATACCATTTAAGCTAACATCCAGCCTGTAATTACAACTGGAAAACTCTGGAATCTGACTTGGTGCTTAACCATATGGATGTTCCTGAATAAGCAAAGTATATAGATGCCTCACTCACGTCAAAGTCCATCATTCAAGGTAATGACACCCAAATTCAAGAGTAATACTGCTATTTTGTCAATGCAGTGTGATGAGAACGCAGCATAACACTAATCACGGTTACTATCACCACATTGATAGTGTCGGTTACCATCATGCGTTGCGCATGAACCCACTGGTGTCAGATTTCGTTTTACTGCAGAGTGAAAAGTTCAGATGCAGCTGGTGTTTTACTCACTGACACTTCAGCAGAGTGGCGGTTTGCTGACACTGTGGCCTGAGTCCAGGTTTTTGGGTTGAGTGACAGTCTTTTTAACCAGCTGACAGCCTTGCTGCTAATGCCCAGAATGCAAGACGTGCTGCATGCCTGCTTCTGGTGAAGGCCTCACGAAATGACTAGTGAAATTATTTGAGTCTTGGGGTAAGAAATCAGGCTATTTTTCATCCAGGCTCCAGGGCAGTGAAAAGCTTTTGGAGCCCTTAGTCCACACCCTTTTGTAAAAAATGGACATCCAGTAAAGTTAAATAAGAATCTGTCAGCTGAATTGAGCAGCTAATGGACTCAGATTGATGGTTGCAACAAAGCTCTGCTTGAAGGCAGCTTGGTGAAAAGGCAGTATAGCTGCTCCTTGCTTCCTTTAATCGGACTGATTTACCTCAGAAGCCAAACCCTAAATGGAAACAACCGGTCATTTGGAGTTGAGTTAAAAACCCTCAAGCCTCCATTAACACTCAGCTCCAGCATTTTCATCTTGACTTTCTCCCCTAATGTGTTTATGGGTATTAATGAATCTTTGGAAAGTGGGCTTACCTATAAAAAATGTGTAGAAGTACATTATAAAGACACTATAACATCCAGGATATAGCTTTTTTCTATTGTGAAACTGAAGACATTTCTGTTATTTATCTTGTGTTTAAGTTCTGGGAGTGTTGGGGATTGGGCCTTTCTGCCTGGGAGTAGGAGGCACGATGAGATTGCCTATCAGTGAATGCACTGAAAGCCCCTCCAATTCAAACAAACATTTGGCAGTACACAGCACTGCAGCAATTACACAAAAAAAGATTCAATTTGATCCGGTGAATGGGCTGAGTGTGTGAGTGTGTGGCCGGTCTGAAGGGCTTGCCTGACATGGGACACAGATGATGGGGAACAGGGAAATGAGAGATAATGGATGACTGTGTCTGTTGATGTGATGAGAGAATAGGAATATTTATCCACCTCCTTTTTTGTACCTGAAAGATGCTCTGTTTGACACAGCAGGAGCCCCAAACTGATATCTGAAGTGAGATTTGTACCAGGCTTACAGTCCACACAAAGCACTGCTGTGTGTCTGCCAGGTTTCTGACTGTGTGTAATGTCCAACTTGCAGTATCTGATTTGGACATCATGCAGGAAATTAAGCCAAATTATAGCTCTAAGATTGGCACTATCTAAAGTCCAAAGTAATTCATTCAAATCATGTGTTTACAGATCAAGCTATATGTAAATCAAATGCATGTTGTTGAGTGACTGCAAGTTTATGTGGAGGAAAAAAAAAAAAACCCGTACAGAGAAGTATGGCAGCAGAACGTGTTCACACTGGCCTGACAAAGACCTTTTTACTACAGGAAAATTAATGAGCTACTACAGAACATATGATTCAAAACAGAATAGAAAAGCTACAGTAAAATCTCCACTGGTGGCTTATAAATGCCGCTATATACGTAAAACAGCTTCAGGTTGAGATATTTAGTTTCCAGGTTCTGCGTGCCACAGAGCCGCTGCCAACAGCATTAATAATGAATCAGCTCAGGTTTGTTAGTCAACTGGGCGCTGAGCTGAGAGGGCTGGCACAGCAGGCTGGAAATGTGACTGAGCAGGTCACAGGTTCAGATCTCAGGTTAATGAGGAACTTGTATGATGGAGAACACACACAGTTATTCAGCCAGCAGAAGGTGTTTCTTTGCCAGCAAGTGTGTGTGTGTGTGTGTGTGTGTGTGTGTGTGTGTGTGTGTGTGTGTTTTCAAGTTTGCAAATGGCACACTGGCAAGTTTTTTTTGTGGGCCTTCTAACAGGCAGGCAAATAGTGAATTTAATTTCCACCTTTAAAATCATTGTTCGAACAATTTGAACCAAACAGTCAAATAATTTATATAGCTAAGATTGAGTGTAACTTATATTATACCTTCACACACGACAAACAATGTTAACAGTCACACACTCAATATGTTCCAGTTCCTATCAATTTTTTCTTCACCAGAATGCACAAGAAAAATGAATCCCCTACAGACAGTAGTCACTATCAGCTCAAAGTCCCCAATCTATCTTAAAAAGTGTAGCCTAATGGCTCTAAAATGATACTGTTACTGAGAAAAATAGTTTTGTTGCAAGTGTTCGAAGCTTAAGTTCATACCACACTCGAATAAATCTGCACTAAAAACTCAGTAAAAGCAGCAAGAGGGCTGCTCTTTCCATTCTTTCATAGCTTTACCAATACAGTATACTTCATATGCCAAATATGCACCTATTTACTGATCAAAATTATCTTCTCTTACAGTCAGTTTTTTTTAAATCAAATTTGTACAGTCATTTATGTATGTATACAGTTATTTATTTGCACTAATAATGTCAGTCTCCCATGTTATTGTCATTCTCATTGTAATATTACAGGTTATTGTTTTGCACTGTTGATTGTTTCTTTGCACTGATTTTGGGTTTTTCTTGTCATTGGCAATGTTTTTCTTTTAGTTTTTCTAAATATGTTCAGTTTGTCTTGCACTGTTTGTGTGCTTTTTTGTGTATATTGTGTGTTTTTAATGTCTACTCAATGTGCCTTTTTAACTTGCCAACTGGGGACAAATAAAGTTTCTTGAATTGAATTGAAAGTTGAATAACAATAACAATAATAATAATGATAATAATAATAATGACGATGATGATAATGATACATGTCGCAGACTGGCTCAGTGAATGTGACAAGATGGGAGATCACACAAAGCTTGTACTAAAGACACAATTTATTATAAATAAAAGCTAAGACATGTACGAATTGGGATGTAGAAATCAGCAAGTTTAGCCATGAATGCAACATGTGGATGAGTGGCATGTGTGCTGCAGAGGTGCTGGATGCACAAAGAAAAAAAAACCAAAACAAATGGATATCAGTAGTTGTAACTTTTTCTTTTAGGAATGCAGGGGGGACTGAAGCCAGGGAGCTGAGGTTGGGCAAGGGTGGGGTACACCCTGGATGGGTCACCAGTCTATCACAGGGTTGACATATAGAGACAAACCACCAAACCATGTGACTCACAGTCACACCTACGGACACTTTATAGTCACCAGTTAACCTAAACCTGCATGACTTTGGACTGTGGGAGGAAGCTGGAGCACCTGGAGGGAACCCATGCAGGCACGGGGAGAACATGCAAACTCCAAACAGAAAGGCCCCAGCCAAATCATCATGTTCAAACCCAGAACCGTCTTGCTATTATAGTACCACTGTAATAAAGATCAGATACATTTAACAAATCAAATTAAATATTAAAACTTTTCCATTCAAAATATCTTTGTCTAACAGCAACATCACTCATGACCCAATCATTAATTATTATCACCAGTTACATCACCAATATCATTTCACCATCATCATCTTAAAACTGAATGTATAGCAAAACTTATTTTCAACATTCAGTCATGGGTTGAACAAGAATTCAAGAATCTAAGGTGACGATTATTCTAAATCCTGTTGGTTTGAGGTTTTCCAGCCAGTTTGGCAAACTGGCACAGTGAATAATAAAAAACAAGTTATTTGGTCGTGTGTTCTCGTTCCTAGAATACATGGAGATTTTGGCAGACAGCACAGGATCAGTGTCAAAGCTACGTTTTATATCTCAATCTGATGCCTACCAGTGTTGTCCAGCAGTACTCTTTCTGCACCATTTCAGAACTCTGGGTTCACAAAGTCCTTTTCTCCCAAAGATAATCTTTATCTATTAGTTTTACTACAGAATAGCTATTATCTGAGGTCCAAGGAGCTTTTGGGAAATCATGGGCCCCAAGTCGGTAACTTTCCAAGCCTGGCTCAGTGCTTGTACTGCAGTGCAAGGAATGCAGTGGTTGTTTTAACATTACAATGGCTTGGCAGGACTCTCTGTGGTCAACCACTTGGTCCCAGACACCCTCAGACATGCCCTGCAGGGTGCCTCCAACAACACGCCTCAGAGAGTGGAGGCAATCAGAAATATAGGTTCTATGGAGAGTGAATCTAAGAAGCACACTAGGGCATCCCAGAACTTGTTACCTGAGAAGAAAAAATCTCAGTGATACAATAAAGCAATTTAGACACTCCTTTTTATGTTCTGTATCAAACTGAAGAAGCACTGCATGCAGGGCATTTTTTTTAATCTTTTTTTTTTTCTGTTGACCAGGGACAACAGGGATCCTGTTTAAAAAGTTGTTAAAGAATTAAAGCTGGTTTTACATATTGCTATTATATTTTGGTGGTTCACAGCTTCAAGCTTGCTACTGATATAAATCTTTAAAGACACAAAGAGACACAAATATGCTTTCATTTTTTAAAAGACTGAGTGATTTCATTTAAGACAGCAGGGGTCTGCAGGTTTTAGATAATGTTACTTGAACAGACGTATACAGTGTATTTGTTGGACTATTTTCAGTGGCGGATGAATACACATTTGGTGTGCTAGTGCCGGTGTGTGTGAGACTGAGGCTACCTCCACACTACTACATTTTTGTTTTAAAACAGCGTTTTGAAATCAAAATAATCTCCATCCAGACTAACATTTTAGCTCCGTATCAGAAAATGAGCTGCGTCCATACTACCACACCTGAAAATGTATACATGTGTGACCACTCACGGAGATGGGGCGTGCGCAAGCCGGTGTAAACAGGAACCCAATTGTCTTCTCTCAGGTGTACTCAGCTGATTACTTATAGAAAATACTACAAACTAGGAAAGCAAATGCAGTTGTAGCGTCAACATGCAGGATTTTAATGAACAACAGCTGCTAGCAAAGACAACAAGGTCAGTAACACTTGTAGTTCATGCTTTCACTACTGGTAGCTGAGGCCGATAAGACCCAATCAGGGAGCGACCCAGTGTGTCTATGTCATTGTTTCCAAGGGTCTCAGTTTTTGCCCATCCATACTACAACGCAACCACGGAGTTTTCAAACTGAAATGAGGCCAGCAACGTTTCCAAAATGCTCAGTTTTCGAGGCTAGAAAACTCCCTGGTAGTGTGGACGGGCAGTGAAAACGTCACCCTGGTTCCCGTGACAAAAAGCAAATTGGATTTTAGCATTAGCTTTTGGATTATTGCAGAAAACAAGTAAAAGTTCACATGTTTTGTTTAGCAAGATAATCTTACATAAACACCACTTTTACAATTTTTGAAGTCTTAATACAATCGTCAGATGTAAAAAGTGAATGTTATGCTATAAACAAATGACAACATGGTTGTATGAATTTAACATCACCACCACTAAGTTTAGAACTTGTAATTTATTTATTTAGTGTGCTTACCTCTGTGTGCTTAAGTCTTACTCTTAGAAAGTAAATAATGGCATGTATAAACACAATGAGGCTGTAAAGGTGGACTGGTGAGTAGATGAGTTTTCGTGTTCGGCGTGATACGTTTTAAACATCTCAGACAACCTCTGTGGTCTCATTTAGCAACTTCTTGGCTTCTACTACTGGCTTTTTTAATACAAATAAAGGCTTAACAGAATCACAACTGGGGTATTTACTTCCCCCTATTTTTTACTCAAGTCAAGCTGTTAACCTCCAGTATTTATGGTATCCTTTGTTACTTTTCCTGATATATATTTTTTTATTAAGAATTTAAACAACACTTGAAATTAAAGCTAAATTACTTTCAAACATTGGTTTTATTTTTGTAGCAGTGGATACTGGTTCAAACGGTTAGAATAACATTGTACTAATCAAAGTAATTGCTGAGATCTGGGAACACAGCAACTTTAAAACTAAAGATAGGTTCAGTAGGGAACAAACACAAGTGGTCAGACAATCATACAGGCAGCAACAAACTTTACCCAAACTGCATTAAAAAAAAAGTCATAAAATGAACAGAATGAAAAGCTCAATAAATATGCATCATTAGATGCAAATCATATGTGTGCTGACAGGAACAAAGATATCTCAAAGACGGATTTAGCATAATACATTCACAATGCACAGTTGAAAAGAGGAAGTATAAACACTGATGCAGCAGAATCAAAGATATTATCTTTGTAACCTGGCACCTACATACAGATTCAGTAGTGTTATGCAAGTGGCCATTGACTGTAGCCTTGAGCAGAGATGAGGAGCAGGCTACAGAGGTATGTTTGCATATTTCTAACTCCTAACACCTCATTCACTGCAACACTCCCCAAAACCTGAGAACAGATTTTGATGTTTGAAATCTGTGGCATTCTCCTTAATTTGTTACAGACTGTTTGCAAATTGGTCTTTCAGATCAAATTCCCTGCTAGATATACATGGGGAAAGGGTATCATTGAATTTCAGCAGAACTTAGATTGAGTTTTTGACCTAAGGTTGAGCTATGCGACTATCAAGTTTGTGTGATGTGTGTTACAACCACAAGCTGTTTTAGTTGTTCCAAACAGCCATGCTGGAGGGCAGAGCAAAAACTTCCAATCTTGCCAATTCTGACTCTGGAAAAGTATGTTGGGAGGCGGTTTCAGATGCTATTTGACCATCTCACAAGCACTTTGGCTGAAGCATACTGATGACTTTATTATAGGTGTGAATGAAATGCATCAGTGACACAGTGTAGGAGATGTAATCAGAATGGTCTGTCCACAAAAAGATGGTGATAACCTCCAAGGGGAAGAAACCTAATATAGAAATTGTAAGTATGCCTGCTGAAATATACGTTCTTTCTCATTTTATATTTTATTCTCTGATTCTCTTGGATGTTTATTGGCCTTCCTCAGTCTTAAGATACATGGGATCCCTGATACCTGCAGTCTGCAGGACTTTCTGCAGATGCCATCACTGCTCAAAGCATTTGCACCCAGAATAAAATAAAACAAACCTTATGATGAGAAAGATGCTGCAAAACTCAAAGAATGGAAAGAACAGTAGCCAGCCTTATGAAAGTCTTTTCTCAGCAGTTTTATGAAAGCTCCTGTTTATGAGCACTCACACAGAAGACGTTTTTTTTTTTCTCTCTGGTGTTTCTTTTGTTTGTTTAGCCTCCTTCACATCTCCTCCCTCCTCCTTTGGCCATTCCTCCCCAGCCACAATACAAGTCTTTCTACCCTCAAGAGGAGACAAAGATGTTCAGATTCCATTTCAAATGATATGGTGCTTATGAAGAAAAACACAACCGCAGTTAAAACTGAGAGAAATTATTCTCTCTGCCTCTCTGTCTCTCTCTGATTTTCTCTCTGTCCTGATGTTGCGTTTATGGTGTCTGTTACAAAATACAGAGCTGATGAATGATTGATGAAACCCTGACTAGTGAAACATAAAATCTCATTCGCACCGGCACGGCACGAACAAACAAAGTCAAACAAAAGGAAAGTAACCAACGGACTGCATTTCGAAACAGGGCAGTTAATGCCAGAGAGCATTCTGGGTAAGCCCTGGCTAGACAAACACCGTTGACATGACGTACTGGCAGCAGATTGGAGCTTCAGTTATATAAACAAGTGGTAGAAATAATCTCATTTGTTGAGGGAAAACAACAAAGGACAGGACCAGGATTTCACAATGTGAATTAACAAATTATCATCCGTTCGTTGGACGAAGATGTACTGTGAGGTCATGAGTAGCAAAGTCAAAGGCTTGGATTGTTCCTAATGCTAAAAGAGATCTTTAAGTCAGTCCAAATGCAAATGAGGAACAATCACAGTATTTATTTTGTATAAAATACAAGATCCTCTCCAACCTGATCTGATGACAATACAAATTCAGCTACACACAAAATATAAAGGCAACAATATGCCCAAAGGTCCAGAGCCAGACTTGAACCTAGAACACAATCACATAGTCACAAAAGAGTCCAAAATTCTCTTCCATGTCTTTGTCTACATTGACATTGGCACAGTCCTTACTATCTGCCTCTTCCTGTCAATACCATAATGCTTTTGGACGTGTGTTGTGGAGGTCAGAGAATTTGGGGTCAGTTTAGTTGAACATAGGGAGAAAAACATGGTGGAAAATCAGGTCAGTGCATGTAGCTATGGCTTGTGCAGCAGGCCAAGAGTGTGTCACCACACTACACTGAAAGTAATGGCCTGAACCTGACTAATGTCTTACGTCTCCATTTGGTGTGAAAACAAAGTAAGACTCACTGCCAAACAATGTTAACCAGTCCGCTACAAATTATGCTGCTAATTCATTTTGCCAGTTACATTTAATGGGAAACCTGGATCATGCTTGGATTATGTTCAGTGGCAATATTTTTTCAAGCGAATTAAATACTGCAATTTTGTACTGCACACAAGGCATAATGAGTCCTTCATGAGGTTAGGTTAAAATGGGCTATATGTAAATTTTCTCTGCTGTCGACGTGGTCTCTTGCCGGGAGCGGGTGGTGGTGATTGTCGCTTGTCAAGAGCTTTGACCATTGTTGAGTTTACAAGACAGGAAGTTATAATACGCCCTCCGAGTAGTGCTATGTCTTCAGGGCAGATTGGAGGCAATGAGTTGCTAAGGGAAAGTGACAGGAAGTGTTGGGGCTAGCTGGTTAGCATGCTAACTTCAATAGAAAAAAAGACATAATGGAGACAAGAGTTAACATTTGCGTTGCTCTTCACCACTGGAAACAGCTCTTGGTGAGTAAAGGAATGAAGTTTGACGCTGAACTTGAGATGTTTCTTCTTGACTGGTAGGTAAAAAGCTGTTGCTTTTGTAAGTTTTGCTATCTAGTGACAGCAAAACTTACAAATAGCTTCTTTAAGTAACAAAAACACAGAGATCAAAGAAAGATTGTGACTTTGAGTAAGTGTTTACTCGTCTCATGCTTAAGTCACTGTTAACTTCTTTTCAACATCTGACCAAGACCGCAACCTTTCCCCATCTTTAACCAAATGCCTTGAGTACCTGACTATTACCACAGAAAAGAGCTGACCATCAACAACTTAATAAGGACATCCACACTGTGTCTTTATTCTCCAGAGCTAAACATCAACCACACACGTCAGATCTTTAATGCCACCACATTCGTAACCTGCACCACCTCATTACAGAGGAGGGAGATGTCAGATCAGAGAGGCGCTTGAATGAGTGTGCACGCTGCGCTCAGTTGGTCGGAGGAAGGCACCACCTTGTGGCACTGTTTGGTATTACAGTAGCACCGCATTACTAAAAACTCTGTTACAATCAGTAGACATTGTTACAAAAATTAACAAATCACATTGTCAGTAAACATAGCAGATCAAGATCAAGTTTACTGACAAAGTTTTCTTGTTATATTGATAACACAGAATTCAGGGGCCTTGTTGGTTTTTCCAAGTCTGCCTTGAAACAATAGTCAGGTGCCCATATGAACACTGAAGGAGATTTTACTTGTAATCATTCCTCCTGTTGATGGGGAGAAAATCCAGTCCTCATTTTGTGGAAAAATGCACAAATATTAATTATTTTGAAAATACATAACATTCCTAACAAAGTAAAAAAAAAAAATCCATAATTTCTTGAAGACAAGGTTGAATGTCATTTGTAATTTGCAACTTTTTGAAATAGTGACTGCTGCTGATGGACGGTCCCCTTTATCACTGTGACTGATTACTTGGCCACAAAAACATGGCTCCACTCAACAAATATTGCAGTCCAGTTCTCAGTTAAGATGTGCGCATCACATGTTCAATCCATATTGTGTTTAGTGGAAGCTTTTCCACATCTCTTTTCTGATTTGGACAACAGTACCTCCCTCATAAAACTTACTTTTCCTGGTTTTATTCTCCCTTCAAGTGTTTTTATTTCTCTACTCTGTTACTGTGTACTGGATTTTATAGACTTAATTGCTTTATCTGTTTTTCTTGTCTTTGAAACCTGTTGATTTTATGTCTCGCCTATTTTATTTTGCTGCCTTTCTCAAGTCCTTTGTAACTGCATTTTGAAAAGTCCTCTATAAATAAAGATTATTC
Source organism: Trachinotus anak (assembly GCF_046630095.1). NCBI lineage: Eukaryota > Metazoa > Chordata > Actinopteri > Carangiformes > Carangidae > Trachinotus > Trachinotus anak. Next base: position 6,986,957 of record NW_027273855.1, read on the forward strand.
TTCTTCTTATCATTATTATTCTTACACAGTAACTCCCAACATTTCAATACTGTCTGTCTAGAGTAGCTATGGTTTTGCAGTAACACACCTAAAAACGTGTGTTCATAAATACATTTTTCAGTATGTGATGTGTGTTTGTATAGTAACCAGACTGCACGTCTGTTAAACTGTAACAGATACTGGTGAGTGTTGAAATCAGACAGACTGCCCTCATAATCTAAGGCTTGGGGGGGGGGGGGTGATCTGTTGGACTGTGATCTTGTTTCCTGCTTCCTCTAGAACACAGTTTAGGATCAAATAACCTTAGTCAGGTATGTAAAATGGTGCAGTTACATAAGACACGAGATTATTAATCTGTATGAGTAAATCAGTCTCATGTCTGTCTTTGTTTTTTTTTCCTTACTGTATATTTGTCTTATGGCCCTAAAATACAGTGAAGGTGGAACATTTGAGTGCGTGTTTTCAGGGCAGCAGCAGCGCAGCATGGCTCAGCAGATGGAGACAGAAAATCTGAGAAATAATAATGAAAGTACCTTTTGTTCTCTGCTGAATTAAGAATCCGCAGTTTCCTCAGCTTTTTCTTCTTCTCTGTGGTGGTTGCCAGCAGAGGATAGAGGCATTACACTGTTGTCATTCTTCTCCTGTCACACACGCACACGCACCCAAACACATACACATGCACACGCACACTTCTAAGTAGAGGTTTGAATAGAAACCATAGAAATAAAGACACAAAGGAGGAAAAAGCTCGGCTGACAAGAACCACAATCACCATCTTCTCCACACAACACAAATAGAAACCAGATGTTGAATGTATATGGTACAATAATGGCAGGATCTCTGTATGAAAAACTGAAAAAAATGTGTGCAGCAGTAATGGCAGCCATTCAGGATGCAATTAACTTGCTTTATTTTTAATGACTAGAATAGCTTGGCTTGTGTGCTGTTGCAGTTGAGCCCAAACGGTGTTTAGAACGAGGATGTGATGACTTTGTAATCAGTCCTAGTCAGCACTCTGACTTAAGTTGGATGTGTAGTTGTTGCCTGGTTGTTTATATAGTGCTTTAATTCAGTGTTTTGCAATGATCCTAAAGTCCAACAACTTGGAACAAACAACTTGCAGACAACTGCTAGAAAGGTGAAGTTTGCTCTCTTGGTTGGTCTAAAAGTAATGTCATGGGATTTAAAAAATGGAGGGGGTTTTAATGTGCTCAGAAAATGTCTTGGCAATCTGCCTCCTGGATGGCACAAGAGGAGAGCACACAGGGTGTCAAAAGTTGAGACAGGTCATTGTCAGAGGATTGTGAATGCGCTCAGCGAGTTTCATGGCAATCTTCCAGCTGGATTTTGAAATGTGCTGTACGCAAGTGGTAGTTTTTGAGTCATGACAGCAGTAGGGGAAATGTCACTGGTGACCAGAAACTTTAACATTGAACAGCAACCTGTACTGAAATCCCACAGCCATTTTTCAAAATAGAGCCAGCATTGGTCAAAGGGAAATTCTGACAGGCCAACACTGGATAAAGAGTTCAGGGGTCACCAAAGTGAAAGGTCATCCTCTGGAGACCATGAATATCCATATAAAATTTAATGGTTCTCAGGCCAGTAGTTGCTGAGATGTGTTGGAGACCTCTGGTAGATGTGCACGTGTTAGACAGATGCATGGACTGACCAGTGGTGGAACACAACTAAGTGCATTTTTCCAAAAGTGCAGCATGACTAATGCAGAGGCCGATACTGAAGTTTGGAAGTTTAAAAAAAAATCTGATTATGATGTATCAGCCAAAAGTGTTTTCTTTCTTAACAGTTAACGAAACAATCTTGACATGCATCCCCTTGACGTTTTTAAATTTGTAACCAAGATCCATTTGTTGATACAAGGGTGTGACATTTTACAGTAAAAAAAAGAGACTTGTCAGAGTTCTCTGGTTGAGTAACGATGAAATGGTGACACTGTTTTTAAATGACCTCAGACCTACTTTGGTATTTCTGTACTGCAGTTTCATGTTACTTTTTGCAATAATAATTTCTGCAATAAGACAATATCAGCCAATTTATCAGTCTGGCTGGTTTATTGACCTGGCTATAGTACTTAGGGACAATTTTAAGGTTCTTTTACTTTAATAGAGAATTTCCAGTTCATGTATCTACTTTATTATTCGAAATCACATTTCAGAAAGAAATGCTGAACTATTTAGCGTATGTAAGAACCATAGCTAAAGGGGAACTGTTATGCATTTGTTATTTTCAGTCATATATATATCTTGCTACAGTGTTTGATTTACATAATGAACATGGTCAAAGTTTTAAATAATGAGGTAATCTAAAAGTACTTCCTGTGAGACAGAGGCTCAGGTGTCAGACACTAGGTTTCCACTGGTTCTTTCTATGGGGTTCTTTATGAGTCATTGCTCCAAGCTCAGCTCCTTCTCCCAAAACAGCCTACTTGATTGATACTATTGACATTTAATGTACTGTATTATACAAATAGCGGAAAGTGCAGGTTTAGTATACAGTTGCTTGGTGACAGTAGAAAAACATTTTGCTGGCAACATTGTAGTCAAGTCAAGTCAATTTTATTTATACAGCGCCAATTCACAACAGAAGTTATCTCAAGGCACTTCTCAAATAGAGGAAAACTAGACTTTCTCTTTCTGTAGTATTTCCTGACAAAAGATGTTTTCCACTTCAGTCTGCCGCCTCCCTGCCCAACTGTTATGTCACACAATAAGCAGGTAATGGGCATAATATTTACTGAACAACAGTTCACTGAAGAAAAAGAGCAGTTTGTAAAGCAGTTTAGTGTTAGCGCCACCTCAACTAGCTCCTACATTGAAATGCTACTTATATGTAAGTGCACCAATGATAGTAATACAATGTTGTAATAATAATATAACACTCTGACAGGGGCCATCCTGCATAATGAGTACTTCTAATTTCAATACTTTTAAGATTTTGAATGCAAGACTAAGTAGTACCACAATGTAAAGGATCTCAATACTGACCTACTGACATCAGCATCCTTACTTCCTGCTGTTAGTGGGACAAAAAATGTGCGTAAAAGCTGAAGTGCATCTGCATTTAAGTGTACATTTACACATTTACATAAAATGTTACATAGGAGTTTATTATGACATTGACCAGATTGCAATTGACAGTGGTGATCCAAATGTTTAGGGTTATTATTGCAAATTCAACGTTTGAAATAATAAAATAGAGCCAGTCAGTAGAATGCAACGAGCTGCATGTGGAAAGGCACCATCCAACTGCAACAATCACACCATCAAACCAAAAACTGCACATCTGTCCTCAGGCCATCACGTGTGTTATGGCAGTTTTAACACCTCAAAATGCCGGGTGGAGCTGTTTGGCCGAACGTCAAATCCAGTCTATTAAAATCAACCTGGGAGGCACTCTGCTGTAAACCGAAAAAGTCAACTATTATAACCTAAAGCAGAGAATAGAGTCCAACTCCTGTTTGGGGATTTATGGGACATAGCCAGACACAGGCGATACAGTCTGAGAGCTGGACCTTTACATGGTGGTCAATGATATGACCATAACCCCCCCACACACACAGAAAATCAAGGGCTTCCACAAAACCAAAACGTACTGCTTTGCCACAAACTATGGACTTGTGTGTTGCAGGGGTTTGGGAGCAATAATATTGTTGTAGTTGTATTGTGTACAGTGTGTATCTGTGTGCGTGCATCGAGAAACAGCCAAATAACTACACCGCAATGGGGTAGATTGTGGCGCCGATATTGCTGGACCGGTTCCACAGTTTTCTACCCTTTTTCTCCAGGGCATGTTGATGCATAATGTGACATTGAGCAATTCTGTAACTGTTGATCAGGATAATGTAAATCAGCTGAAAAAGCACAAACTGTGTGTAAAAATAATGAACGCTTTTTGTTGCGGTAGGATTTAATACAATATATTGAACAAAAATAAAAACTTGACACTAATCATAAATGAGTGGACCTCTGAGTTTTACAGTAGAGCCTGGGGAGGCTCCTCCAACCGAAAAAAAAAAAAAGAGCTATGATAATGGACCCAAAGCCACAAAGCCTTGTATAAAGTGTTCCTCAGTGCTGCTGCCTGTTTACTGTCTCATTCATTTCAACCTGCTGTGCAACATTCAGTGCTCACAGGGGCCGTCATGCTGAGGCCACATCACGAAGAACATTCTTTTATGAGGATTTGACACTTTTAAGCACACACATTAGATTGCCCATTTGTCTCAGTTAGATAATCTTGTTAAACTAGAACTGCAACCAGCGTAGGAATTACACAATGACAGTGAAGGGGGGGTCGACTTTTTCTCCAGGGCGAGAGGGAACCCAGTACAGTGCAGACATGTGCTTCAGTGAACTTAATTGTCACAGTCCTCACAGTATCTTGCTTTTTTAACTAAACCTATCAAATAAATGCAGTGGAGTGGAAATGTAGGAGTGGGAGTATAAAGTAGTACAAAATGGAAATACTCAAGTGAAGTTCAAGTTCCTCGGAATTGTACTTTAGTACAGTACTAAGCTGAGCCTTCAGCACACATGGATTTTAATATTGTACCAAACCAGCTAAAACAGTTCCTGGTTGAAAACAAAGGAGGTGTCTCTTATAGAAGCTAATATTAAAAAAGTAAAAGACTAACTAAACCACCACAGCCACACAAAAGACTATTAAAATGATATAATAATAACTCAGTATTGATGTCAAAATGTATCTGTCCAACCACTAACCCTCCATTGTCCCACTGCTCTTGACTGAGCACCAGTGTTTGCTAAAATTAGATAATATATGACATTTTATATTGATTATGAAATACCAAGCCAACACTGGAAATGAAAGTCAGCTAGCATTAGTAGCTAAACTGTAACTTCAGGCAAAAGTTAGAAACTAGCTAACATTAGCATTCATCTGAAATACTTGACACAGTCTAATTCAGAAACTCTTAAGAAAGTAAAGCTGATCAAACAAGCTAGATAGTTCACTACTGCCTCTATTGCTAGTGCTACAGTAGCATAGACTTAAGGACGCAAGCCTCTGATGATAATAGATAATATTTACAATCACGGGTAAGAATGACATATGTATGTTTCGACCCACCAGAACCGTGACTGCAAGTCTAAGTGAGGCTTAGACTACATACAGTACATACAGGTGGGATATGTATCTTCACAAACTGAAGTAGAATAAATACACACATATCCCAAGTTCAGACAGGCCAATAATAATAATTCAATTATATGCCAGGGAACTATTTCCAAATCCATTACAGTATGTGATTGTTGGGTGGTCTTGTTGCCAGCAGTTGCTTTGATTGAAAAAGTGTGTACAGCTATTGACTTTATACAGAGCACTTTATTCATCACTGCTATTCACCCTGCTTGCTTTCTTCCATAGCATGGCAGAAAACAAGGATAATGGGCCTAAAATATTAGTTTTAGATCAGTTTTGCTGTTCGGCACTCACAAATGTCATGCCTCTGCTTGTGGCGTGACTGCCTTTTTAAAAATGTTTTATTTTATGTCCTAGATATCTAAACTACTAAGTCACTGAACACCATACTTGTTGTGCACACTAGTATAAATATACAGGACAGTTTCAAACTGACCCACAATCCATTTTATAGTGTTAAACATTACTTTTGATGAATTAGAAAAGTGGAAAAGTAAATATATAAGAATACTGAAAATCAGGTTAAACAGAGAATGTGCATCTTTTTAAAAAATACTTTTTTATATATAGGCTGTTAAATTGATTTAAGATGAGATTAAATTACTTGATGTATTATCAGACAAGATACTAGAATTAATGAAATACAGTGAGGTAAAACACAAAAATGTGAGATTAAATACTGTGATTATATAATTTATAGCTGTTATAAAGAGAATGAGATGAGAAAAGATCGGATTTAGAGGAATTATGGTGAGGGGAAATTTTATGAGATTTACTTGGTGTGTGCATGAGATGTGTTGATATTAAATTAAATTAAGATAAAATATAATCAAGTGAGATGAAGTGATGCACACATAAATGAATGAATATAAAGATACAGGAAGACAAGATTAGATTAACAGACAAGGTGGGCTGTGGTCTCAAAAGTGGTAAAAGACTCTAGCATGGGGTGAAATGTAATATGATTAAGATGTTCAGTGTGTGTATTGGCAGGCGTTTTATCAGGAAATGTGAATAAATGTTCTTTGTTTCATCAGTAATTGGCTCTATCTCCCCTGGTTTGGCCTGAGTCCGGCTCTGTTCCTGGCTGGATGACAGTGTCACTGACCTGGTGGAAACACTGCTGAGCCTGCCAGCAGGACCAAACGTGTGCGTGCACACACACACACACACACGCAGAGCAAGTACAGACACATGCAGCACGAGGACACGAGTGCACAGTCCACGTGCACACGCTCTTGCTTTCTCGCTCACACGCGCACGGATACATACAGATCATGTTTAATCAATGACTGCCAGAATCTTGGCCTAAGCCCTGTCAGGTTATCATCACCTGACACCGACACACACACTCACACACACTCACACAGAGCTTGATGGTCACTGCTCACCTCTGAGAATAGATCCGTCTGTAGTATGATGCAAGCTTACAATTACATCAGATTTAAAAAGGGGCTGTTGCTTTAGACACCATATTTTCATTTATTTAATTAAGAATAAATAATTACATGACCATGTCATGATGAAAATTTTATCAATTATATTTAGATCATTTTAGTTACTTCATTGGATCATATGTAGCATACCAAATACAAATTAATTAAACAATCATATTAGTGTTTTTTTGTTCTGTTTTGGTTTTTTTTTTAACAAATCATCATGCATTCCTCACTTCAAAAGTTGCTGGAACTACATTAAAAGCTGCAAAAACATTGGAATACAATCCTATTGTACAACATTTATTAAGTTTTTATTTATGGCGTTTTCATGAGACCAAAGCAACGGAAATAATGCAGGACTAAAGCCAACAAATTCCAAAAGTGAGATTCATAGAAGCAGTTTTTAATTATCTGGTTTGTCTTCCAAAAAAAAACACCCTTGTTGACTGTGACATGTTTTGAACAACCATATGGTGGCTGACTGTACCACAGCTTCCAGCCTCCAGCTTCCAGGATTACATCTACTAGACAGAGAGGGAGATTCTTTTACTTCATATATTGAACTGCAGAAAGATGCTAATGCTGAAATATTTTAGCGTGTCAATTTGTACCAGATCTATGATTAGCCTCGATAACACTGATGTTACTATAACTGTTAGTTAATAGTTGCATCTATTTTTTACCAGTTGATTTCCTACAGTAAAGTGCACAACTCAAGGTCAAGGTGAACAAAATTGCTGAAAAGTCCAGTGTTGAGGAAAGTGATAAAACAAATTCCTGGCTGTGTTCCTTTCACTGGATCAGCACCAAAGTTTAATGGGTTTTTCCCTGGCCCATGCCCCATCCTTCCACCAGGTTTGGTGCAAATCGGTTCAGTACTTTTTGCGTAATCCTGCTGACCAAAAAACAAACAGACATGAGTGACAAATGTGTTAAATGATATTGGACTGAACAATAACTAACATTAACCCTGTATTTTGTGGATAGTACTTAAAGTACCTGTGAACAATAGGGGGCTGGGTAGATGACCTTCCTTGAACCTGCTGTCACTTTAACATGAACTGTGATAAAATAGACAAGTGGATGGATGCATGTCTCTAATTAATGTGAATGATTCCTGCGGACATGATGAGTATGAGGGCAGGGGGTTGGGGGAGGGGTAGGAAATAACTCAAGCTCCCTAAGATGACTGACTTCCTCATTGAATCTCTTTAAATCTTTAAATCTCACTGCTGCCCAGTCATTATAGCAGCATTTATTTGCCTACCACAGTTGCAGTGTGCTTTTGTGTGAGTGTGTATGTGTGTGCCTGGTTTTGAACATATACTGTACCTCATCTGTATATTTATATACACACACATTCTCCTAAAGGGGTTATGAGAACTGAGATACAAATAATGATCTCCTATGTAATTTTAAATAATTTTCCTCCATTTTGGGCCAAATCACTACCAATAAACACCTCAATTATGGTCTGTTCACCCATGGGGCGCAGTCTCCTGACAAATCCGTCTTTGATTCTCTGGGTGTGGTTGAGCACTTAGACAGGCGGACTGTCCAAGAGACTGTTGCTGACTGCACTTTTTACTTTACATGATGACAATATCTCTATATTAAGAATGGATCACATGATTTATGGCTCATAGAGATTCTGCAGGTCCCATCAGCTCAGCCACGATTGACAGTAGGGTATGTCTAGTACGATTCCGCCATATTGATCTACTTTTCAGATGAATTGTACAGGCTGTGTCATTAAAAGTTGCTATATTTAGATATTTAATTTTAAAAGTCCAATCACTGCTAACCAGCCCACTGTTAACTGATTAACAGTTAACAGTTAACAGAAACAGGGCGCAGATCGTGATTTAGTTTGTGGATTTCAAATCTAGCCAAAAAAGATTGTCATACGATCAGTAGGCCAGATTTCCCAGCCCTATTTTACATTGTCTTTCCACTCATTGTTTTTCCAGCTTTAGTGTTTTGATTCACTCTCACTGCTCACATCATTGTTGTTTTGGGTTGCATATGTTCAAAGTGAAGAAGTTCTGAAAACTCCTCTACTACCTCCGCCTCTACCTGCCCAGTACCAAACAGCAGACAGACAAATTAGCAGCTAACTGGTGAGCACAGTGGAGCTTCAGCAGTTAAAGATGTTTCCCTCTCGAGTTGGTGGAGATCAAAATAGAGCTAAAATGTCAGGGAATAATGGCCTGTAATTCATTAGGCAGTCTGCAATTTGACTCTGTATGAATGCTAATGTTTCTCTGGAGCAGCTGGTTGTGTATAATGGGCAACTGTTCGCTAACAAGTTCACCAATTTAACTTAAAAGGTTGTTGTTTTTACCACCTGTTTATACTGCCCTCAAATGGACAAGAAAAAAAATCAATTAAGGCAGCTTTAATTCACTTTTATTTCTCACTCACTTAAGACGGTGTGATCCAACTTATACCAAGCTATTCAAAAACACCTTTTGCCAGGCCTTTCCTGGAAAAGGGCTAATCAACTTAATCAACAGGTGACATGTTATCGACAAGACTGACACATACTCCTAAGGATATGCTGTGCCAAAACACCTCGGACATGAGTATGTGGTAAGAAGAAACTCAAAAACCTAAGGAATGGAGCCTGATCCAGTTGGAACAGCAAAGAAAGATTGAAAGAAGATAACAGCACAGGCAATTAAACATATGAGAGAGGCATTAAAAGATCCCATGTCTTTGATGTTGTTTTGATGAGGATAAGATGTTACTGTGTGTTTAGTCATTGGCAGCTTGTCACTGCTCATCAGTATGACTCACTCATCGCATGCTGTTGCCCCAGGTTGTTTCGCACATTTTTTCTGTTGTTTTTAATAATTACTAATGACCTGTGAGTGTGTCTACTTGTGTTTAAGCCGAAGTGCTTTTCTGCTTTGGCAGCAAACTGAAATGTCAACTTAATCAGGAACTGTAAAGCATGGTGAGCTGTAGAGAAGTGTGTAATCCTACCTTTAAAGTTCAGACATGAAAATCACCAAAAGTGGTTTTACAATATTTTCACAGAGAAAGAGGAAGAGAGAGTATCAGTGATGTAAGACAGTCCTCATTAAACTGCTCAGTTAGCCTCATGCTGTTGCCCACAGGCATTATTTGGAGCCAGAACATTACATTACATTGCATTAAACCATTTAGCAGAGTTTCCATTTCTTTTATCTCTCAGTGCTTTGCTGAATTTGGCACACAGCAAGGATTCACTTTAAGCAGCAGCTCAAGATAAGAGACTGTGAGTAAAATAATCCAGCAAATCTGGAGGCATATACTGTAGAATTAGCCAATAACATTTGTTTTGCCAGTGTATCTTCTACACAGTCTGGTTGTTACTGTGGCTGAGTGTTCTACAGAGACAGAGGAGAGGGACAAATCTTGTGATTCCTGACATGTCTGATATCCTGTAAAACCACACTGTTCAGGAAACCTGTACTAAACGGGTCAAAGTAAAAAACTGGAGGGTAATCTAAGTAGCGTAAAAAGTCGACCAGATGAGATTTATTAGCCATGGTTCTTTTTACCCCCCACGAGTGTGAGTGTGTATAAATATACTGCGTGGTGCCTACTGAGAATTTCACCCACCACCTCACATGCATGAAGACACATCTCTCTCTTTGTCCCACAAACACACGCATACACACACATACAGGAAAAGTAAACTTCCCAACGTGTTCCATGAAAGGAGCTTGTGTTTTGACTTTATTTTCCACCACACTCTGACTCTGAACACAAGCCAGCACTCATGGAAACATGTACGCCAGGAACTTGAAGGGAAAATCAACTCCTAAACCTGATTTTGCAACACTTTATTAATCCCCATGGTATAATTATCTTCTCTTGCCCCCTACTAAAGGACATCAGAGGTCAGCCACAGAAGAGTAGCACATGCGCTGGTGGGAGTAAAGTGTCTTTAAGAATCTGGATAGTCAAAACTATACTGCTGTGAATTTTTGCTGCAGCACCACTGCCAGTGTTTGGGAGATTTACTCAGGGTAGGTTTTGTTTCAAACTGAGCTTCATGTCATTCCAGTGTAAACAAGCAAGAAGCTGTAAAACTCATGCACACACTGTGTGTCAGTGGGGTCAGTGTTTAATCCACCACCAGAGAAAAACTGGATGAGTTTGGTGGTAAAATAAGTGATTGGGAGAGAAATCTCTCTTTGTCTTTAATGTGGTTAAAGTGAACTAAAGCAACAAAATACATAATCTTATGACTCAGTTGAGGTGGCGAACAATGACTGATGATAAATGAATCAGCCACAATTCATCTTTTCATTTATTTATTTAGCTTTTTGCGAGTCTGGCTTCTCAAGTGTGAGGCTTTTCTGATTATCTCTTTTCATTGTGAAATCAATCTTGTATCTATGGGTTGTAAACAAACAAACAAAAAAACAAAAGGATTTCTACCATCCTCATCGTTTTCTGTTTTTTGGTCAGAACTATGATCAGTAAAAAGTAAATATTCCACTGATTTGTGTTGTGGTGATGTTGAGAAGTAGTATTTAATCATGGGATTTGTTATCGTCACCACCACTGATGGCATGACACTCAGCCTCTCCTGGTTCTCCTTCTTCTTCCTTCAGGAGGTTTTGGTGCTACTGGAATTATCCACAGTTTGTTCCTCCAAACAGATCAGGTGATTAAAACCAGTAAAAACAATAAGTAAAGCAGTTTCATGTTAAAAATTGTAGGGGCTGTGAGCCGAGCTGCTGCTTGTTTCTCTGATAACTTCAGATCCAGACGTTCAGGAGGTTGCTACAGTAATAGTAATACAGTACTCACTGTATACTATTTGTGTAGGAATACAGTAGTTCAACAGTTAGGAAAATGTATTTCCAAAGGAAAGGGCTGTTGATGGCAAGATAAAGTGGCAGAAATATTCAAAATAAAGCGTACACTGATATTGACTTTTTTCTCTGGGCATTTTTTAAAAAGTGGCTACGACAATTTTTTTTTGCTGTCCCCATCCACAGCAGCACATCACTAAGCTTCTGTGCTGGTGCTCGGGTCTATTTCTCCAAATTGGCAGTGAGCTGATCGGAATCTACTGCCGGTAACACACTGACTAAAGATAAATACCTCACACAACCCCACGTCAAATAACCTGAACTCTTTAAGATCCAGACGTCCAGTTGACCAAAATCCCTCATCTGGTTAAGATATATAGTTAGAAACGACCAAGATTTTAAAAGTGTATCGTAAACACAAGGCTTAAAACTAGAAAGTCAATTAGACCGTTTCTGGCTACAAACCCTCATGAAGCAAACAGCTTGTGATCCACAGAATATGAATATAAATATGCGAGAACTTGGCTTCACTGCTCTGAGGGTGTCACCACTATCACTGCCACAAGTAGTTTGTAGATATGTAGTGTCATTATGTCAATCTGACTATTAGAGGATGAATATGCAATCACCCAAACTTTAGAAATGATGAATGTTCTACAGAATAATAATGAAATCAATTATATTATTTTTGTGACTAAAGTCTTGTTAATATTTTAAGCAGTCATAAGTCTTATTTTGTCCTGAGGAGAAAACTGTACTTGCAGTGTGTGATACATGACTGACATTAGTTTGTGTTAGAACATGCTAGAAGGAGCCAGATGATGAAAGCTGTTATGGGTTTACTTAAAAGATCTCCTGCTGCTGCATGTAAGAGCATGCGCTTCTGCATATCTGCCTATGTGTGTGCCCTTATGTAGTTTTGTCTGTGTTTATGTGAGCTTAAAATCATAAGTGCATATGGATCTGTGTGTGTCAATTTGCTTCAAAAGCCTCCTGCTGGGTGCATGCGTATGTGTGCGACTGGATGTGTGTCACACATCTTGCCATCTGCACAACAGCAGACGCAGCACTAGCAAACAGCTTTTTTTCCCCCCCACCCCTCGCTGTGAATTCCTTACATTCACAAGACCTGAGGGCACCTCAGAATGAGAGCGCTCGGCACAAGTGTGTTATGTTTCCCCTGCTCTCCTTTTTACAGCTTTCTCTTGTGACTCTCAGAAGTGTGTGTGTTTGTGTGCCCCTAATTCATGGCTTCTTTTCTTAAAGTGCTGTCAGAGCAACTGTAACTAAGTATAATGTGACCGCAGAGCTCCTATGCAGCTGTAAATAACATGTGGTAAAAGGTGGCGAGGGTGGGAGGGCGCTGAATGTATTGCTTATTTATATGGCTCCCATGTGCAGGAATATGCTCATATATATGTAAGCCAAGCCACACACAAGCACACACACATATCTACACACGCTATGTACACATACACATGATTACATAAGAGAGAGACAGTGTCGGTGAGTATGTGTGAGAGATAAAGTGTGTGTTGAGGTGAGAGGTCCTTACCCTCACTGTGGCTTTTAGCTACTTGAGACTGTGGTTACATGCTGACAAAATTAACTCTCATGACCCCCCCCCAAACAACTCAAGTTTCCTAGTTTTCCTTAACACACCTTCTTCTGTCCCTTTCTCTCTCGAGCCCCTGGTGTCCCTGTGTACTTTATCTCCCTTCATAAAGTCAGTCTCTACTCTGGTCCTTTCGAAGTGATTATCAGTTACAAACAGGAAGGAACATTCTTAATTTAGTATTAATATGGAGCAGCATTTGTACAGTGTTTTTGTCTGTGGTAGGCAATGGTTGATGGGGGGCTGTGTCCCTCTCAATGTACAAAAGAGGGAAATCTGACCCACCAAAAATTGATACAGGTTCTATCTCATATAGAACACTCAGTTAGATGGAGGCAGCATTAATTGTAGAAAGCTTAGAGGTAAGTAACAAAAGAAGAAGATACTCTACATGCACATGCATGTATGCAAGTATACTTGCTGGTGAAAATACACAACGTAGGCAAACGAGGCAGGCAGAAAGTCAACTGATAAGATGCAGACTCACAGTCAAATAACACTCACATTACAATATTGTTGGCAGCGTGTCGTGTGTTGTATGCAACTTCAGTATTTCAGAGTTTGTCTGGGGTGATAATAAAAAGTTTCTAGAACTTGGCTGCGTTACATACCGCTTCATCAGAACCATGACTGAAGCCCTGAGATGAGATAAAACAGCATTCAGTGATTAAATGTCAAAATTTGGTATGCAGTTCATGATATGTTTCCAATTATTATGGCCATGATTTGCGTCCATTACACAACCACATGTATTATCCTCATCCCAGCCCTCCACACAGGCACATACTCTCTTTCTCTCTCTCTCTCTCTCTCACTCACTCCCCACTCTCCCCCCCTGCCCAAAGTCTGAGTGAGGATTTCGCTGTTGATTAACCTGCTGATTATTTTCTTGATTCATTGTTCCCCATCACAGTTTTCTTGACCCAAGGACTGGTCGTCAAACCAACAACACTAACTCCCGAAAAAAAACACATAGGATACTGATGCCTAGCTGGTAGTAGAAGTTTGAATGTTGGCACTGCATGTAAATTTTGTGATGTGCAACTGTTCAATTTGCACTTAATCAAAAGGTATACTGGGCTGGTACAACATTATTGGTAGAGAGATTGGACGAAACGTTTACACCCTAGATTATTTTCAATGTTCTACAATATAATAAGGTTTTAGCCATTTGAAATAGGAAAATATGTTTTAATTAATATAACTAACTAATTAGACTGTGGCAGGGACTTCAGTTGAGTAGGTGGCCCAGGACACATTTGCGTTCACACTGCTAAAAAAATGTGTCCACATGTAGCACCTGTGAATGTGGTCTGAGTGCTCGGATCTCAACTGCTTCCTCAATGCGTACATTGTGCGTACATTGTGCGTACACACCTGAACTTAGAGTTGTCCAGTTGTGATTGGATCACCTGAGAGGGATATTAATACCAGGTCTGAACAGGGCCCATGGTTAAGGTTACATGATTTATAGTAACCCAGCTCCTGTCTTCTGCATGAAAATTGGATGAGCTATGTGCCTATGCTCCACCTCAACCTCCACACTGTAAGTTTTGCTTTCACTTCACACATTGGCCGGAAATTGTGAACTCTGGTGTACACTGAAGTATTAATATTATTCACGTTCTTCTCTTCCCCAAAACTACCATTTGTCCTGCATCCCACACTGACCATGAAATCTTCATGCCAAAACATTTGGAACTGCAGAATTAGAAACCTCAGGGGTACTTTATGTGAACCACTTTGCAAGATTTAATCATTCATTTTAAAGAGGCAGTGTATGAGTAAGTGGAAAAGCAACAGAGAGAGACTTTAAATAACATGCTGGATTAGAAACACATTAAAAAGTGTCAGTGTTAAACTGCCAACTGTGGCTTAATTACTACAAACACATACGTAATGTTTAAATGGGGTTCAGACTGGAGGTGAGGATTTCTGCACTGCTAGTGACATGATACTTTGTGTAATGTTACACAAGAACTGATAATACAATATATACAAGCTTGTCAGTGCATGCACACATATACACATTCATGGACATACGAAGGGAATAAGTGTCTTTGCAGATGCTATTGAGGATAGATTATGGTCATCATTGCCTTCGCTAAGGGGACGTGACTCATTAGATAAACACATGAAGAAGCTAGTGCTCACATTAACACATCATAACATCATAGTCTGTTAAGTATTTGCCGGCGTACTGGTCAGTACTGCATACTGAACACACACAAATGACACTGGTACTTGTGACTAATGGACCACACTCCTCCAAAAGTTATTTATATGGCTCCTTTGCTCCCACAGTGTATCTAATTAGCCCTGAAGCCACACAATAAAATGAGAAGTTTACAGAGGATAATGTACCTCTTTAATCTTTACAAACAAAAGAGTTATCTCCTGCATGAGCTGATATGAAGACTGTTTTTGACATTTCCACTTATCTAGATCATAAGAGAGGCTGTTAATTATTTCTTACAGATCACATTCATCCAGAGTCTCAGAACAGCAGCAGGCTTCGTGTAAATCTCCATGGTTTCAGATGAGAATGAATGACAGACAGTGAAGAATGACCTTGCCCAGTTAAACCTACCTTCACAGCTTGTAATTGTAACTTCATATGCGTTCCAACATGTTGCTCAAAAGCAGTGATTAAATCCTTTTTCATGGTTCCTTGCCACCGTGTCGTCTGTTACAATCATGGACTACACACTTAATCTATGAATAGACACAGGTGAGTCTATCTTAGTTACTTGTTCAGAGATGCTTACTGAAACCCAATGTTTTAAATATGAAATACTCACCTCAGAAAGTAACTCCTAAAAGTTTGTAGCTTGCTAGTTAAAGGGGCTGTTTGTAAGTTTTCTCTGCCAATGTTTATTTATTTATTTATTTATTTATTTATTGCCTGGAAGGAGTGGTGGTGATTGTCGCCTGGCAAGAGCCTTGGCCATTGTTGCGTTTACAAGACAAGAGGTTATAGTATGCCCTTTGAGCAGCTCTACATCTTTAGGTCACACTGAAGGCTACAGCAGGATGCCATTGGAAAGTTACGAGACGGGCTAGCTGGTTAGCATGCTAACTTCAGAAGAACAAAAGACATGATAGAGACTGTTAACATTGGTGTTGCTTTTTACTGCTGAAGAAGTTTGTTGCTGTACTTGCAATGTACAGCTGGTAAGTAAACAGCTAGTAATGCTAACGCTGGCTATGTAGCAATAGCAAAACTTACAAATAGCTCCTTTCATACCAGGACCGCCAGCATTCTAGCACCCCCTACAGGTGCGGCAATGGTTGCCAAAGAATAATTCATTAATTGACTATACTGTACATGGAAACTGTTGAATTGTTTCATGTTATTTATTTATTCATTTAAAGGCTAAACCTGTCAGATAAATGTGGTGAAGTAAAAAAAATGCACAATATTTCCCTTTGAGATCTATAGTAGAAGTAAAAAGTGATGTTCAGTTTTCAAAAGATGAAAAACCTTTATTTACAAATACAAACAAAAAATTCAAAAATCAGAAAAAGATATAAACACAGAAATAGGCTAATAAAAACACTTTTTTGACGTGGCACTGCCTGACGCATCTATTGCACAACATGCCTACATCTATGGCACACAGCTAGGGCAAAAGCTCTCTACTCTTATGGTTCACTTCCCACACATCGCTTGTATCCCTTACAGGAGATCAAGGTTTTGTTCTGTTTGCAGTGGCTGTTGACCTGACGCTGCCTCCTTTTAGCTGGTTGTGGCTACTGTGGCTCCCGAGGGACCCCCACACTGGTCTTGATGCACCACGTGATCTGCTCACAGTTCTTTGCCAGCTGCAGGATGAAGGCTTGTAACAGGATGTCGGTAGAGGTGCACTGTTTGAACAGGACATGGGCATTTATTGCAGCCATGGTAAACATTAAGAGTGGCTTGCTCATGCTTAGCACCTTGGTGGGCAATAGCTCCCCTCTCTGCTTCTGGACTGAGGTCTGCCTGCCCTCAGTGACAGTGCCAACCAGGCTGGTGTTCTTCTTCAGCAGGTTCTTGGAAAGGGTCAAGGATGTGAAAAGTTATAAGTTGTTACATTTCTTCCTTTTCTCACATGTGGCTCCACCAGTTTCATGACAACACTCTCTCCTAGACCTTGATGTGATGATTGCATCATCCCTGTCCAGGTAAGGGAAGCCATTCAGCACGTACTTGGTGTACACGTATGCAGCTAACCAGAATTTGATGCAGTGTGTTTTGGTGGGGGAACAGCTGTCCATCCACAGTGATGCTCGCTCCATGCTTGTAACAGGCAATGCAGTTTGCCACAAATCCACCCCACACATCCAAGATCTTGCCGTTGGAGAGATGGGCATGCCTGTTGTCCTTCTTATCAAAGTGCAGGTATGCATTATCTCCCTGTAGTGGTTCCTTGGCACCATCTCACTGAAGAAGGCTCACTCCAGTCCTCATCACTAAAGTCTGAAACCTCTCCACCATCAGACTCCCCCTTGCTCAGGTCCTGGAAAATTGCCAAAGCTTCTTCAACACTGTAAATTTTTCTTGTTCTTCCTCTCTCCATATGAATATCTTTTTGCTAGTAAATCTGGTGAGTAAAATGGCGACTTCCGGTCTCTCTCTCCACATCCGCATACAAAAATGCCTAACCCCAATGTAAATGTAATGTAATGAAAACAATAGCAAATGAAAAAATCAAAAAACAAAAAGAAACTGCGAAATAGAATCATTGTAATAATTCCTTATATGGTGGTCTATATTACCGCTGTGGCGGTCAGAGAATAAATGCTCAGAAGCATTGTGTGGTTTTATTTTAATACCTTCTAGGCTTCAGAAAATATCAAAAACATATATTTAGGAAAAGTCATGGACTGAGAGAGTTGTAGTTTTTGATATCATAAAAACCCAAACGGTCAGTCAGACTGTATTGGCGCTGCTAGTGTTAAGAGGAGACAGCATCTGTTGCTAGCTTAACTCACAGCGGGAACAATGGATTCCAGTGGTGGCTTTAAAAAAGTATATCAAAATGTCAACAGAAACCTCTCAAAGCCATATCTTACAGCATAACAGACCTTTTTCATAGAAGACATGTTGTCATTGTCACAGAGGAAAAGCACAGGTGTAAAGAAAATTAATAATAGCTGAATTTCATTTAGCTGCTTCAGTTTCAGGGTCCTGGTGTTGTGCACACTGGCCTGCTGTCACACTTTCATGGAAAAGATGTGACTGGTGTCATTGGTAGCCAACACCTGTTTGTTTTGTCTTAATATCTGTCTTAATATCTGCTGTGAAAGAGGACTCTTCTCTGCTGTTCACCTGTAGCCTGTGCTAAACATGTCCCTGCCATATTAACGTCCATTTAATGCTGGCAGCTGTTTGTGTTTGCAAGCAATGAAAAATGCAGCAGCTATTGAGCCATATTTCGTTCTACACAGTCACATTTTTACATGACTGCGTGGAACATGAGTGGCTGGCTGGACAGTGTTTTGCTGCCGGAGAGGTTTGATTTTTTCTTCAGCTGTGTATCCATTGAAGGTATTCACGTCCAACTAGTAGGAAACCAGAAGACACTGATTGATCCAGAAGACACTGGAGAGACTGTATAACTAATCTGTCTTGGGAATGCCATATTAGTTTAAAGTAAATCTACAATTTATGCTCCCGAGTGATACCACTACAGTATGTCACACCAGTTAAAAATGCTTTGAAAGTCTTTAGCCTGGGTCTGGCAGTCACGCTCCAATCCCAACCCCATGAATGTCTGGCCTCTCTGGCCCTCTGCCCACCCACTCTCCAACAGCTAGAGGTGATGTTAATGAAGCAGAACAAACTGGCAAAGAGAGAGAAAAGGGGGAACAGAAGGAAGGAAGAAAAATGATTGATTTCTCCTCTCTACTCTGCCTTCGTCAGTGGTCAATGCCTAAAATGTAAAACATATGTTAATATGGACAGATAGAAGAAGGGAAAGAAAGAACACAGATGGTGGTGACAGATGTTGTTACTAATAGTAACTGGATATTGTGTAGAGGCTGTAAAATATCCAGCAGTTTACCATTTAGTAGGTGGGATTAGGTCTGTGTCTAGTCTCCCATGTTATAAATATATATACAACAAAAAGAAAGGCCAGAGAAAGTGAAGTATGATTGCTTGTAGACAAGGTGAGTCGAGGGCTTGGCGTGTCGCCATAGGGAGATGAATGCTTGAACTGACATCCCAGTCCTTTGCATACCATGCTGCTTTTCCACTCACACTTTGGCTTTGACCTGCAGGCTTCATTTGCTTTACTCCTCTCCCTGTAGGTGAGTTTCATTTATCTCAGAGACATAATAACACCATGCTAAACTATTTCAGCATTTTAGTTGGATCAGAGTCAAAAAGATGCATTTTCACAGTGTTTTTCTCTCTGCTGTCATTTACAAACGCAGGGGTGTAATGCATACTGGAACAGTGCAGTAAAGTAATGTTTAATGAACCTCATACTATTGACATTTCCAAACTGTTTGGATTATATTCTTAATGCCTCTGCAGGCTGAAGAGGCATTTCCTCATTAGTTGACTTCACTGATTACGGGAAATCTCTTTTATTGCAAAAGTGGACAAAGAACTTGGAATGTCTAGTGAAATAACTTTCTTACTTTTGTAGGTTGAAACTGAAATCCGTCAGTCATGGCTGTATGCAGGATTTTAGAAAAACAGAGGTCTGAAAGTGAGCTTGCAAGGGAAGGTTTGAGGACATATTCCCCTTAACAATTTTGATTTTCCTCATTTACATATGTGCATTTTATGACGTTTGGACTGACCATGCCAGTGGATATGATAGAAATGTGTCTCAAACAGTACATAAATGAAAGTAAAATGTGTTTAAACAGTAACATACTCATACAATATAGATTATTAATACTATATTATCACATTATAAATATGATAGGTTTGTGTTATTGTTAAATTGAGCCTATAGGTTCCACTGTCATTACCAAAGAATATATATCTCTATTGTAATTTTGCTACGCTGTTTGATTGCGATCTGAGGCCTGTACTACGAAGCAGGATTTGAGGTTAGCGAGGTAATTTCGGGTTTGACTCTTGGTTTTCAATCGTATGACAGTAGTTCACTTGTTACCTTGGTAAATCACCATGGTAACTTGTGCGGAATTCCTAATCTGCTCTGGGGATGGTTAACTTAAAAGGATCAGATCAAAACCTGTCAACAGCTTTACTACTGACCAATAAGATGCCTGGAAAAAGAAACTGAATCATCATTTCTACAGAAGCCTGACGGAAACAAAGAGTTTACAATTAAGAGATAAGGTGGTGCGCCAGGAGAAGGTGGGGGTTCTTGACAAGAACTTTACAAGACAAAAGGTTATAATACTCCCTCTACATCTTCAGGGCAGATTCGAGGCTACAGTGAGTGTCTATCAGAAAGTGATGAGACAGGGCTAGCTGGTTAGCATGCTAACTTATTGAAGAAAAGAAGAGATAGAAATAGAAGGAATGAAGTTTGATGCTGAACTTGTCACATTTCTTCTAGATTGGTAAGAAACAGTTGTTAATGCTAACACTGGATGTAGGAATAACAAAAGTTAGAAATTGCTCAGTACAGTTTGCTGACAACAATTCTGTACTTCTACGTAACAGTTTGAATGCAGGACTTATTACATTATGCTATTATTACTTTTACTTTGGTAAAGGATCTGATTACACTGGGGAACACAATTTTTGTTGAGTTAGGTCTGACAGCTGTTTTTAACTAATTTTTGGGTGCGGAATCCAAAACTGATCTCAGCTTTTCTCTATCATGTCAAGTTTTTGAACTATAGAATCCCCGTTTTCTTAAAACATATGAAAAATACTGTACTAAGATGGAATAGTTACAAGTAGGGCTGTCAATCGATTAAAATATTTAATCGCGATTAATTGCACGAGTGATCATAGTCAATCATGATTAATCGCATATTTTTAATCTGTACCTCAAACTGATTGTAATACTCTTTTCAACATGAGAATAGACAAATGCTTGCTTTATGCAAAAAAATCATGTTTATTTATTACTACAATGAGAAATACTCTCAGTTCAAGTAACTAACATGTGCAAACTGCATTGTGAAACAAGATGCTGAAATAAATATGGTTTGCTTCATGTGAGGAGGGGGCGCCGGGCTCTCTGCATCCGCTGTGTGCTTGGCCGACAGGTGGTATTTGAGACTAGACGTACTCCGGTGGTACATAAATTCACTGCGACAATAAATACAAATTACTTTTGTCCTGTCAAGAGAGCCATCTGGCAAGACTTTGTAGCTGAACTTGCCATTCAAAATATCTTTTTTATCCATTACTGCTCACGACGGCATCGACCTTGGTGCATTGCTTCCTGATTTCCCGAGCTACAGAGTGGCCCGAGGTTCAAATGTCACAAGCGTTAATCATGTTAAAAAAATTAATCCTGTTAAAGGCATGTTGCATTAACACGTTAATAACGTGCTAACGCAAAGTTAACACGTTATTAACGTGTTAACTTTGACAGCCTTAGTTACAAGCTTTGAAAACTAAAAAAACAGCATAAAACGAAATAGAACTTACAACGGTATGCCCATGGTTACAAGGTTAAGAGAAAAGCCACCACAAATCCTAATTCCTACTATGCTAGCTTTCTGTTTGCAGATATTGATAGTACTGACCAATGTTCCCTCTAAGCTGCGCGCTTGCGCAATCGCGCACTGCTCACACATTCTCAGCGCACGAGAAAATCTATACAGTGCATAAAATAAAATTCAACATAAACTGTAAATTAATTAGAGCAATAACATTTTTTCTGTAACTTTTTGCAGTGTAACACGGTGAGTGACAGATGTCCAGCCAATGATACGATACGGTTCACTTACGCTACGCAGCCAATCATAGCATTGACATCGCTTACGTAGGTGCCCTTCCCATACGCGCCACGGCGCCGTGCAAGTTAGCTAGCTAACAACAGTGCATTTCATTTTAAGTGGGCCAAATCACTTATATTAAAAGTAAACGAAGGGAAATTGCTGCTGTGATTTGATTCTTTTAATAAGCCATGTAACTTGCTATGATCCCAGGTGTTGATCAGGTGTGATACTGGTGTGTGGCCACAGCGTGCACCTCTGATGTTGCTCACAATGGTCCTCAGTGTGCTCCGGGAGCTTGTGTGTATGCCCAGACACATGAAAAATTAGAGGGAACATTGGTACTGACCTATTGGGAGCTGCACACACCTCTCACCGCACTGTCTCAATTGTGACGGCACAAACAAGTTGCCACGTAGCTGTTGATGAGTCCAATCGTAATCAGATGGCAAGTCTTACTACAGCTAATCAGTGGAATTTTGCTTATCTGGAGGGTAAGCTGTGGAGAAAAAAGTTGACGTGCTAAAAAAAATTTTGGAATCAGCATGCCAATTTTAGTTTTAATCAGCATAAAAATCTAACTCAACAGAATTTTTTTTTCAAATTGTTCCCCAGTGTCATTAGTTTCATCACAAATCAAAAGGCAACACATCTTTCCAAAAGTGTCCTTTGGTAAATCCACAGATCTCGCTGTCAACAGTTTTCACTGGAGACTACTTTCTGTTGATGTGTAATTGCTACTAGTCTTGATGGAAACTTTTTTTTTCTTTCAAACAATCAAGCCAGAGCTCTTACTGAGAGCCGATGGGTCTGTGGCTCCAGAAAATGGCTTGAACACTTTCCCCACAGGCAGTTTTCCATGTCTTAACTGCAGTCTAATGCTGTGATACAGAGGCTTATTTTGCACATAAACAAGCACATCATTTGTGATAAGCTGTGACCAGCTTGATGCGAAACTGACTCACTTGGAGCCAGGTTATGAGGAGGGTCTAATCTGTGTCTTACCCACAAAGGCAACTTGTTTGCATGACAGGTTTTCTTTGGTGTCGATGATCAACAGACTTTTACTAGGCGCTGGTCGCAGTTAGTAAATTTCCCATCTATGACACATGGTAGACTGGGGTGTCAGGATTATCTTTGTAAATACTAACAGTACGCACATACAAGCTGTTCCTCATGAAAGGGGAACTGCAGAGCTGAAGTCAGTCTTGAAAATACCAAAGCGAGATCCCTGCCAGCTACAGCAGTTCCATCCTCAGGAAGGTACTTTGTGTCCACCCATTGCGTAGTGTCCTGTGGGAATTATGTAAGACATGCTCTCAGAAGCACATGAACAGCCAAATTGCTGGAGAGTGGACTCCATTCTCTCCTGCTGTCATAAACTTGGCTCTCACCAGGCTGGTTAGCTTCCTATCGTTGACATATGGGAGAATTCCTCCGTCCTGCATGTGAGTGAGTGTGTGTGTGTTTATATACATATGTATACACTTACCACTTACTGTCCATTTGTATGCCCGGTGAAAGTGTGCAAGGTGATGAGTGTGTGTTTTCGTGTGTGAGAGGGTTTCTCCAGCTTGCACCCATGTGTGAAAAAAATGGTAGTTTACCAATCTCATTGATGCAGTCTAATGAAATGAACTGTGCTGGCTCTGGACCCAGGAGACAGGACACTGTGTGGTTATTTGTGTGTGTGTGTGTGTCACTTTAGTGTGGACCATTAGTGAGCTGCCTAACCAAAAAAAGCAAAAGGAACATTGTGTACCTGAGATCTGACCACCATACTGTATCTAAAATTCTTTTTTCTTCTGCTTGGATTTTTCAGACTTGCATCAGGTGAAAAAGGTCAGTGTATAATAAAACAGGGTTTTCCCAGACATTGATCAATTTGTGGAAACCCACCATAATATCAACACTGACCACCATATATTGATTTTCTATGTCTTTTACTATTTCAATTTAGTAAAATCTTATTTCACTGTGAAGCATTGATTCACTTAGCTCCTCATTGCCACACTCTCTCTCACTCGCCCAATGTCTCTTCCAAACACACTGACAACGGACACGTCTGTCGTAGTTGGACTGACCAGTGGGAGCACTGGAAGAAATCCTGCCACACAGTGGGCCATCAAAAAAAGTTCAATAAAGTTCTTACCATCCCTGTCTGTCTCTTTATCTGCTTTCTGTATGTGCCTATCATTCAGGGTGCACAGTGCATGTGCTGGAACTGGGCTCACTGGTCAATCACAAGATGGAATCAACCCACACTAAGGCATGCATGGTTGGTGAGCGTTGTTATTTGTTTGACACAATGTGAAGCAATAGAGCTGTGTGTATTGTTCAGCCATTTATTTGTCACAAAGTACTTGACAATAAAAAATATTTGCAGTGGAACACCTCATGTATTGTATTATTAAAAAGAAATGTAACATTTTCTTTGATTGCTGAAACTAGCTAGGAATATGTACTCAAACACATTCTCATGAACTAGGAATTAAGGTCGTGAGGAATAATTGGACAACTTGACAGAAATTAGACAAACTTTAAGGGGAATCTGACCAGACTTAACAGCTGTGGTGGATTTAATGTTCTACATCATCATCATCATCATCATCATTATCATCAAAAAACACAAACACAAACAGAATAGTTCACCATGATCAAAAAATAATGACAGTAAAATGATGTTGACATTGAACACAGCTTTTGGAAATTCAACTTGTATGTTGCTATCAATCGCTGATAGTAGAGCAGATGACCCATGAAACAAAGTTATAATTATCTGAAAAGAAAACCTTAAGTATTGTAATGAGTGATAATATAACAGGAGTACACATGTATGCTTGTACTTCCATATTTGTAAGGACACATGTGCTCCCTAGCCCCTAACCCTAACCTTATCCATCACAACTTAGTGCCAAAACCAAACTTAAACTGAATTCTAACCCTAAAACCAAATCTTCAGTCAACCCCCCCTCCCCTGCAGACAATTGGCAGATGCTACAATTTACAGATGTTCAAGGAATGCCTCACATGCAGGCAATCAGTAGACGATAGCTACAGTACACATCATCTGGGGCCCCACTTATGGGGTTTTGGCGAGGCAGCGTCTGTATGGGAGGTTTAAGGGGGTTTATGGTTCTTGCAAAATGTCCCAATGTGAGGGGCCAATGGGGGCCCCTTTTCCCCTTTGGTTTGCCTCTACTGACTGTGCGCCTCTGCTCACTGCGTAAAGTCCTAATGTAACTCAAACCGGTCCTCAGAAAGATAGAAGTGGACTTGTACTTCTATCTTTACACACACACACACGCACACATATACACACACACACACACACACACACTCCCGCACGCATGCACGCACACACAGATGAGTTTCTGTTGCTGATGGAGTCTGACAGTCTGATTTCACTGATGTTGCAACATATTTCTTACATGTGTTCTTTTTTTTTAAAAATGTGTTCTTTTTTTCTGCTGTCATTAGCATTTTACTCCTTTCTTTCTCTTGCTCTCTCAAACACACACACGCACACACACATTAGGTCTGAACTTGGCTAAGAGTTGTAAGCTGTTACATAAGTTATCATCTGATCCCACATGTCAAATCAGCACATGGGCTGTTGTAGTTTGCTGCAAGGTAACTTGTGTCTGACCTTCAGATTTGTGTACAGTATCTGTTTCTCCTGCTCCCTCGAACACACTGACGCACAGCTGTTGTTCACTCAGCAACTTTTTAGCTACTGAAGAAACCTCACCTGTTTCTCTTCTATTTGTATTCCAACAATATTATATATAATATTTTTTTGAATTCTGAAATGCATAGTATATATATATATATATATATGTATATATATATATATATGTATATATATATATGTATATTCTCATTCAAAAAAAAATCAAAAAAATATTCAATTTTTGTAAGTCATACGAAATATAGATTTCCAAGCAAACCTTTAATGTAAAACAAAAACAGTCAAGGATAAACACAAAACCATAACAATAGGTTACCCCCAGTGTGTTAGGGAAACCTAACACAATAGGGAGCCATTCAAGTGAATGGGAAAGTGGTTGAGCTCTTTTTTGGTTTAGGGTTCATTAGAGTTAATCAGAGCTTGTTTGCTGCCTATCGTGGCTGATGAAAAACTCACCTCCAGCTTTGAAGTCAAGACTTTCCCAATTAGGGATCAATAAAGTACAAATCTCTCTCTCTCTCTCTCTCTCTCTCTATCATCTATCTATCTGACCATTATGGAAAATGTTCTTCCTCTCTAATTGTACTACTAAATAGTTAAATCTTTCCTTTTCTCAATTGGATTCTGAATTGATTTGTGAAAGATAATTGTAGATAATAATTTCTGCTACCATGTAAACTGACTCCCGCCAATAAATGTGAGAATTAACATTTAATGTTAAGCCCCTGGAGAATGTTCCTGTCACTTATTAAAATCAGAGTAAGTGAAACATTTATTTTTTCAAGTTAAATCAACTTGATTTACAGTGAGGAGAAGTTCAACTATTTTTTGTCACTTTTTAACTCATCATTTTAATATTGTATCCTGCTGCTGTTGCATGCTCATATAAGCTCTGTATGGCATTTCAAAGCAGCCAGTGTTTGAGAATGCCTTGGTATTTGATGTGCAGTAATATAAGTAACCTGCATTTTTTTCTTCTCTCAGAAAAGCTTAGATCCCTGGACATCAACAGAAAAGGGAGCCTCAATGCTGAACCTGAGACGAGCAGCCAATAGAGTGTAGTTCAGATCCAGATGTGTTGAATTAAGTCCTCCTGTTGCATCCCAGAATGCCTCTGAGACTGCGCTTACCCATAAATCAACATGATCTATATCCACAACAGACGCAGCGTAGAAATACACAGCTTGTTTTTGCTCTTCGCTGTTACCTCTCTCTACATCTCTGCTTTTACACAATGACTCAGCAAACACACTTAGAGCCAGAAAACATCTAAAGCCATTCTTTAAAATCTTGTGAAGAAGGGGGGTGGGCAAAAAAAGAGTTGGCTGAGGGAAGAGCACAGAATGGGGGTATAATTTCCATGCAAATTTGCCATGTGGTACAAATCTTATGTTGACATTCCTCATGTTTTCCAGCTTTATGTTCCTCATGCAACTTTACAGGAAACTTTTTTTTTTGTCTCCCTCCCTGAGCTACATGTGAATACAAAGCCCACGGAAAATGTGTCTCAATGAGTTACTGTTAAAAGGTACGTTGAAATTGTTTGAAACATATTTATTTGTATATGTGAGATTTTATATTGACCTTTAAAATATATCCTTTAAAATGTACTTTTGCCTGACCCAAAGCATTTGTAGCAATGTTTCTTGACTTGATTAAATGAAAAACTGTTAAAGGCCAGGAGAAGGTATAATATCATACACACACACCCACATACACACAGACACGTGTGTGTGTGTGTGTGTGGGTTTGTGTTTGTATGTGTGTATATATATATATATATATATATATATATGTAATTTGCAGTGCCAAAAGCTGTAAATACAACGCTGACATAGTATCACCTTGTAAAGTTCATACAGCTAACTTATTGGCAATGACAAGTTAGCATAAAGTTGAGGGCTGTAAAATCAAAAAAAAAAAGAGAGAGAGCTTAAAGGATGATTGTTTGACATTTTGGGTATTACATTTATTCACATTAATTCTGAGTGTTGGATGAGATCAAATACCACTATCATATGTCCACTAAATATGAAGCGAAAGACAGCAGCTGGTTAGCTTAGCCAGCCAAAGGTAACAAAATCCACCTGCTAGCATCCCTGAAGCGCATTACCTCACACGTTACGTCAGTGATCTTCACTCTTTTTTCCACGAAAGTCGCACTGGCAGAACAAGAGCCACCACGAAATGCCAAAAGCCACCTCAACCACTAAGTATATGATTTGTCATCCCACAGCATACAATATGTAATTCAGCCAATACAATCCTAATAAACACAGGGATGAGCAGAAGCAGGCATGCACTTCCTTGACTTTCTTCATGTTTTATTTTTGTAGTTTGTTGTTGAAGTCCTTGTGAGGCATTTAAGATGTGCATCGGTGAGCCAGTTTCTCTGTTTCCTCTGCACTATTCATGGTTGATATCGTTGACTTGTGTGTGTGTCCTCATAAAGAAAGATCACTTCTTGTACAAGAGAATTCAAAGTGGGAAAGTTTCCTTCAGCACCTACTGAGTTTAACTTTCTTTTGTCTGCAACTCTACTATTTCACTTTCCCAAGCGGCACAATGAGAAGGGCAGAGCTGTGTAATGTAGTTGGAGTGAGAGAGGATATAGCCACAAAGGTTTTCACTCAGGTTGAAAACCTTGTGCTCATTCACATCACTGAATCTTGATTCAAACTCTCCCCTCAGCTCTTCCAAAGCCTCAACAAATCCTCCGTGGCTGAAGTGCTGCAGCAGACATGGGTCATTTGTGGGGTTTTGGGGAGTGAATGAATTCTCAGTCAGGTACAGCTGTTTTATTCTGGATTTCACTGATTGCCTTCAGCATCTTGCTTGGAAGCTTATCTCTCCCTTGAAGCTGCGAGTTCAAGTGACAGGTGAGGTCAATCAGAAGGGCTTGTTGTTGAGTCTGTGTGGGTCTTCCAACTCTGCTTCATTTCCCCCTGCTGTCTAGGAGAGTGAGAATCTCAGGGAGGAGGCTCAGGAACTGGTCGAGCATTTTTCAGACCTTGCAATGCACCATAAAATCCCTGTGCTCCATGTCATATTTTTGAATTAATTCTCAGATCTTTCAGTTTGTGCTCTGAAGACAGTGAAATTTATCATGCGCACAAACTTTTGCATCACAATTTGGAATTCATTTCAGAGTTTTGATACCAGTGGTATGAGGCAGTGAAAACTGTTAAAGTTGAGCATTTCAACAAGCTCCTCCTCTTTACCTTGCATGCTTCAGGCGGCAAACGTGCACACTTGACCAACTGAGTTTTATTTCATCAAAAAATGCCAGATATGCATTCAGAATGTCCTCACCTCTTGTTTGGCCAAGGAGTGGAAGTTAAGCCCATTTCTTCCTGAGATAATTTTTTTTGGGAACCTCACCCAAACACACAGCTGAGCAACATCTGTTGGTTCTTTCGTCCAACACAGTAACAGGTCACTTTCTCTTTGCCAGTGTCTTCTATCCACCTCACAATGGTTGAAATCCTACAACTGTAAGCCTTATATTTGCTATTGTGTCCTTGTCAAAGTGCTTTACTTTTGCGATCTTACATTATACATCATACATCCAAATTCTGTGTTGCACTTATTATATTATAGCACTTGATGTTCTTCACTTTAAGTGTTCCAGTGGACATCATTCAATTTTGTTTAATGGAATATGAATTTATCCATGCGTAAAACAGAGTTTATTTCAGACTTAGTTGTCATGTATTAATTTTACATTGCAAAAAAATAAAAATGAAAAGGATTTATTGTACCTGGAGAGCAAGAAAGGTTCAATTTCAGGCACTAGTCATTACAAAATTTCACTGGACAAGAATTATTCTTTATGCATGCTGTATCGTGATTGGTTATTTTAAAATTTGGGCAGATTTAATGTTCGAAGATCACTGAGAGCGGCAAAAATTTGGCGAGGGAAAACCTGACATAGCTGTAGCTTTCATAACAAGGTACGTGAAAAAAAAAATGGCCTCTGTGGGTACTGACAGGTCTCCCTTTGCAGACATGTTTATCACATGCAGTATGAATGTGCTATTTTTCTTAACCCTATTATATTGTTATGTTTAATTTCTAAATCCTGCTTACTGTGGGCTTAAACAGTCCTACTGTGACTCCTCTAGATATAATAAGCCTAATTGTACTCAGGTGTACTCATCTTAGACCCCATAGTAGCTATTTCATTGTAGCGAGACATTTAAACCATTATGAAACAGGAATGTTAAAATGAACCAAGAACCACTTAAAAAAAAATCTAACTTTTATGATGTTCCAGAATTGAATACCCAGCAGGAAATTATAAAAGCATGTGCAACCCATCAAAGAAGAACCAGAAACCAGCTCACCCAAAGATGACAAAGATGGTAATTTAATCATTGTTATTTTAGTATAAAGTATTTTTTTTTCATTTTGGGTGGTGACATCCAAAATCTATATCAAGTCTCTGATCCCTGGAGTATGTCAAAATATAGTACCTCTTAAACACCAAGACATCAAGTAAATGTGAGTGCAGTGCAAAGACTGGACATTGACTGTTTCCCTGGTAAAAAAAAAAAAGTATAAATTGTTTCCATTTGGCACAACAGTGTTTTATGTGAATTAATATGTGCTTTCTTTAAATCTTGCTTACATCAAGTGCTGTGGTTCAGTGAATGGATAGATGGACATTGGTTGAGAAAACTAAAGTCATCCCATGACTCACCGCCACCAGGTGAGGAGCTCTGGAGAGAGATCATCTCTCGCCTGTCCCTCAAGTTATAGCAAGTTATCGAAGAAACTCTCTGTTACAGCTGCGGTTCTGTCATGCAACAGAGACTCATAAAGACCTGTTGAGGAATAAAGTACTATTACACGACAAGACAGACTTTTCAAGACAGCTAGCACCAATTACAAAATGTGCTTTCAGGCAATCTGCAATCACTTATTTTTGAAGAGATCATCACTGTCAAAATTGTTGTCAGTCTTATAGCCTACCATTACCATATTGTTTAAAATGAATGCAGTTTGTTAAGCATTGCTGTGTATTGGATAAACTTGGCCTGATTTGTTTTAGCATTTTTTTAGGTGTCAAGCAACAGGCCTGCAATATATCTTCCATCATGAGTTTTATAATGTTCAGTTTTAACTGAATCTTGAGAAGTGTTTGGAAAAAAATCCTAAGGGGTTTTAGGAGAAACATTTCAGATTGACGTGATCTTAATAAGATATGGAACTGAGATCTTAATTACAACTCCCTAGTGCTCCTAGTGGCTTTTTAGGAGCCATAATCAAGACATGAATGAATGCAAAAAGATACAATGATGAGATCTCATCTGCTGCATCTGTTTCTCCCATTGTAATCTCAATTCAATATCCATTTGTCTTACCAAAGTCTCAAACATGTATTTCTGTGAGTGTCTCATCTCTCCTCCTAAGGGTGTTTTAGGAAAAACAATAGAGATTGAAATTATCTCAAAAAGATATACAATTGAGATCTTTCTACTTTCTGAAGTCTTACAGAAAAGACTACCCTAGACAAAGGAATTTTCCTCAGGGGCCAAAAAAAACCCCAAAAAACAAAAACAAAAAAAAAACCCACAAAAAACATTCTTTTACTATTTCTGAGTCTGAGAAAGATTTTTTCTCTCAGGCCAGGAGCCATGTGATCTGAAGAAGCTTCCCTTAAATACTCTGCTGTTCACTGCCAGGTGGATATATTTTTGGATTATGGATATGTAGTTACTTTGCCTGAAACTGGAACAGGTTTGTTCACATTGTAAACACTAAGGGTTGGCTCTGCAGGGGACAAATAAAAATGTGTGGCCATTCTTCTTGAAAATTTCTATGCTCATCTTGAACTGATTGAAACTTTTATTTATTTATTTATTTATTTTTTAACTCGGAACACCTGCTATCTGCTCGCTAGTCCCCTCCCTGACATCTGCACTGATTTTCAGTTACTGCATCCTCAAAGTCATCATTTCCTTTGTCACACTACTTTGTTTCCGTCCATCTGGTTTGCATTTTTGATTAGAGACCCATACACTTTTATTGTCCATGCAGATCAGCAGCTAGCAAGAGATGCTACAATAGGCAATCTAACGTTACTATGCAAGTGTGCAGTGTTGCCAACCTTTCACCAACGTAAATGAATTTTATTAATAGCCGAAATATTATGTGAAAAGTTTGCATACTTATACATATAAGACACATTTTTTAAATCACTCCAAATTATGCTGTACCAGCCTCCTGTTTTTGTACCCATCCAACACCACTGTCAACTGTGGTGCCTCAGAGGGCCATCAAAACTGGCAACACTTTAGTTAGTTTAGGTCTGAGCACATTTTGACCATCTTCTGTATGAACAGCATATGTCTTTTGAATCTATTTTATGAATTATGTGATTTGGATGTGTTATCATATAATTATTTGCTTCCGTGAGAGCCGGCAATTAAAGTTGGTGTGCCGCATGAGGCTTTTGAGCTGTGCAAAAAGTAACACTGTGTTTCCATAATCCGTACATAAAAAACAAAGTGTGACGGTTATATGCGGGATCGTTTCTGTTTCGTCTGTTTCTAGTCATCACCAGCTATTTTACTTTGTTTGCTGTTAGGTGCTGGTCAGGTTGTGCACAGTCAGTGTAGAGACTGAACCAAAACAGTAGAGTTACAGGTCACGAAAGCAAAAGTACAATATGACCTCACAGATACTGAAGTGGTCTGCAGCGCTGAGGGGATCGTCATCGTCCAGCTGAGGCAGGAAAATTGTTTTTGGTCTCACCCAGAAAGATAAAAACATAAACATGTCCACGAGTTACATGACATCACATTAGGAACATCTCACACATCCAAAACCATCTGTTATGTCACAAGTCAAGCTTGTAGGCCCGCCCCCGCACACATCGAACTTCCAATGAGCGCAGGGAAACTTTCCACACTCGCTGGGTTAATGTGAAAACAAACTGCACATGAATCACTTTGCACAGTGAAGCCCAAACATCCAACTGCAGGAACAGGGAGACCAACACATCCCCTGAGTGGAGTAAATATCTGTGGGTATAAGCAACACTAATATCTCCATTAGTCTGTGTGGTTTGGTGCCATTCCGGGACACTGACAAAAGATGTTTTTGCACTTGATAGACTGATATAGTGTAGCCAGTGTATTTATAAGCATGTTGTGTTGTACTTTGTCTAAATGTATTACCTGCATATAAGACTGTAGCTTTAAAATGAAGATAAATACCAGAAATAAAGGGGATTTGTCTCTTTATGACAACACTGGAGCCAGATACATTACACCCATGGCACTGACTGCATATTCATACCGTGCTCTCTCTAGCCTACGTATATGGTTCTCACAACAGTAGTGTAGAGGTGCAGTCCTAACATAATAATTAAAAGACTCTGCATTTCTCAGTTTGAGAGGACTCATTTTACAGTCAAGTGTTCACCATGTAATTACAACTGAGAGTCAATTATGCGATGAGAGTAAAAATGCATCTGCCCTCTGCTGCGTTATGCAACTGTAAATCTACACTCGCTCTCTCTCACAGTGCTGCTGTGGTTTGGCTGGTCCATGAGCCTGTCTGGTAAACAGGAGATCATGGTACTGTGGAATGAGTGGTTTGTGTTGATCTGTCTTGTAATTAGCTAGCTTACGGTACTGAGATATTTTGACATTAATCTTTTTGGCAGTAACTATAGCCCACTGTCTATGGAAGCGATCTGTTTTTATTATTCAGTTCCAATGGGAGCTAATTTAGAGGCTTATTTCACTGGGTGCCATCATAAGACACGTAAAATATTCCACAGTCTATATCAAAGCAAATGTACGCAACTTTTGAGGATATAGCACATTCATTCTCTTACAAATTACATTTTTAATTCATAAGTTAGAAAACACAACCATGCTCAATTCAATATACTCAGGATTCTTTGCTGGTAGAACTTTTCTTATGATGGGCTTGGACTACAGGAGTTTTAAAATCCTAGTCGATATTGAAATCAGATTGCATCACTCTTACACATACATATCACTCTAATCACACATGCAGTATACATATCTCTCTAATCTCAAACATCCACATGCTACAAGATTTGATAATGGTGCATCACACAATATAGGATATGCACCACCTCACGAGGAAGCAAGTGTGAACAAAATGGAGAATTGGTGCAACAACCTGTTGTAATGTTAGTAAAACTTTTCAGTTAGAAAAACAACAGCAGAAGGATATCTGTCAACAGTCGTATGGAAACTAACGTTAGCCCCAAGCACTAGACCGTTTACCGTTGCTTAACAGCATCACCTGCGCCGGGACTCCGGATCACATTAGCAGATAATCTGTGCCAAACTTTAACCAAGGTATTAACCAAGGTTCGAGACCAGAATGCTCCTCTGATTGTCAGGAGGCATGAATCTTGAAGTCTGAGCCTGGCACTAGTCTGGTACGACCAGAAGCTTATGGTGGCTAACAGTAGCTCATACTGTCAAACACTAAGTAGACATTACTGTGTAATATTCAGTTTGCTGACTTTTGAATCCTCCCTATTTGTGCTGTTGTAATGTCAGGTTTTGTTACTGTTCAGCTCTTTAATACTTCGTACTTTGTATTGGAAAGTAACCGCAGCTGATTTTCAGTTAACCTTTTATCTCAACACATAATTATATTTTATTAAACTACTTATTTTATTCTATTTAAGTATAATCTTAGTTTATTTATTACTGATCTTATTTAATAACTTATAATTTTACAGCCTTCTTTGCATTTCATTCTGACTGGTGGTGTGGAACTCAATTTCGTTTTTATGTGCACAATAAAAATGACAAAGAAATCTTGAAGAATTAATATTTGTATTTCTAATGTTTATTGATTGAAAACTTGGCCTGTACCTGACTTGTATTGATTCTTCTAAAGAAAACGTGAAGACAGCCTCGTAAAGCAGGACACTGTAGTTGCCTCAGTAATAAAATAGAGAATTATTATTTGCCTTTTGATGACAATGATACAAAACACAGCTCTCGTTTTGGAATTTTTATTGTAAATGTGTTTTACATAGTAGAACAAGAGCAAAAAATATAACATTTTTAGCAACTTTTTTGAGCATTGAGTGTTTACAGAGCACATTTGAAAATGACTTATCACATGTTTCATAATACAATATGCTACACTGCTGAATGGACCTGTTACAATAAGTGCAAATCAAGAAGTGCATCTGCACATTTGTAGTTTTCAAATGTTGATCCACAGATGTACCATGAATCATTTCAAGAGCCCTTTTTAATAATGTGTTGTGTAAACACCTGGCAAAAAAAGCTGCTACATTTTTCACTATATATTTGAATTATCATGTTATGTACATTTTCTTTACATATTTTTTTTAAAAATCTTTCACAATCGCAGAAATCACTAGAAGACTATTTCAGTTCTCCTTTCAGATGCATATACAGTATTTACATACATTCATGGGCTCACATAGGGCACCCATTCAGAAAAGTGTTTCTTCTGATTGTATGGAAGGAATGCCTGACACAATTAATATGCTTCCTCCATACAGCGTCAGATGCTGTGCACCAAACACTCAAAAGGTTTGTCATTGTACGTTTCAGCATAACATGACAATTCAGATTTTTAACATAATTTCCTCAATTTGTCAACTGATCCTCGACCTTATGGCACAGGAACCATCTCTAAACTCTGTGCAGCAGGCATATGTCCCTCCCATCACTTGTTTGGTTTAATTCAGCTGAGATGTAGAGTGAGACAGAAAATAGTAATCTATACATATGAATGTAATATGACAGAAAAGCAAAACAGTCACTGTTCCATTACAGTACAAGACGACAAGGCATCTCAGTTTGTGGCAAGAGAGTTGATATAAAGACCAAAGACAGGTCGTACTTTTTGCATGTTTTTCAATTTTCTATTAATGTTGGAAGAAAATGCTGCAACAATTCACATGAGGGTAAGATGCAAGGAAAATGGGATTCATAAAGATGAATTTGTCATGTGATGCTATAAAGGCATGCAATTTCAGTCTAAAAAAACGGATAACAAGTACAAGCAATTCCAGTTAAATTTGATATGTGAATCATTTCATTTTTCATTTTGGGAAATGAATGTGTGGAAGGAAGTGGATTTTTGTTAGAGAACAGGCTTCAGTGGGAGCACACTGAGCCATTACCTCCCCTCTAAGATGGGTGCAAAATATCCCATATATTAAAGTGAGTCTATATAACTTTTAAAAGACGACAGAGCAAATTCATTCTCTTACAAATGAAAAGTTTAATTAGTAAGCTATGAAACACTCCCTTAATAAATTCAGCACACTTGGTCTGGTATGACCAGTAGCTTTCGGTGGCTAATATTTGCTAATGTGAGCATATTTGTTGCTGACTATTCTTTACTTGTGCTAGTTTAGTGCTGTGTTTTAGAATTTGCTATTATCCTGTAAATGCTTTAATGCATTTATTTTCTTGGGCTTGGGTGAATTTGATATTTGAGGTTTCAATGATGTACAATTCAGGTCTCAACAAATAGGAAGTAAGTACAAAAATATTCCAGTTAAATTTGATGAGTAAGTAAAAATCCATCTGTATTGAAATAATTATATGGAAAAAGAAGGAAAAAAAGAAACTTGATTTGGCAAGAGAAAAGGCAATAGATTTGGCATGTTCAAATAAATCACTGTTTCATACTGTTACCAGACTTTTCCTGTGTGAATTTAGCATGTTGTATTATTTCAGCCTATGTATTTTTGACAGCAGTAATGTGAAGTAGATAAAGTGACATAAAGTAATACATGATATGGCATCACATAACAGCACAAAACTAGAAAAGAAACGTTTACGATTCATAATGATTTTGTGAATACTTGTTTTCAATATTGATGTCAAATATTTTGCCAATAATCATTTGATATTGATCCAAAAAGGCCATAAAAATGACAACTTACAAAAACAAATTACAAATTGCAATGATCCTTGTTGGCGAGCAGTAATTCAACATGAGCTTTGCTCTTGTGTTTGAGGTTACTACAGTGTTTTGTCCTGTAATTAGACCCAAAGGCAACATAGAGACTGATTCAAAGCTAAAGGAATGTTGATGCATCATTTACTCTGCCGTCTAGCGAGAAAAATATCGAACCGCCCTGTGGATCCCACTGCTTCCTAATACAATGTTCAGTTAGCGACACATTAAATTCAAGCCACTAAGCGATGATTTTTTGCTAATATTACCTTTAAACAACATTTGGCTCGAGGAAGGGAAAAGAAAACTGGGGGTTTTAAATAGTACCACACCCCCCAGTGTTACAACCTTTTACTGATATAAGGCTTTTGATTCATACATTAGCACTAGCACACACCTCAGAGTGTAAAAAATACTCCGAAATAGAAAATCTGTCTTCAAATTAGATTAGTTAAAAGATTTGACTGAGACAAATAAATGTTGTAATATACAAGAAGCTTATTCCACCTGTGAGGGTGTTATGTCAAGTAACAGTTTTCTGTTTTAGTTTAGGTTTTACAGTCTTTTCCTCGCCACCCAATAAATTATCACAGTACCATGAATGTACGTCACGCGTACATATTTGAACATAAACACACACGAGCATAAAGAGTCCTGCACAGACCTTTAAAAAGGTGTTTCAACCCCCCCTCCCACCCCTTCTGTCTTTCCTCTCACACACACAAACAGCCCCCGCCCCCTGCTTAGCGTCAGTCTGTCAGAGTGGGTCAGGGGGGTCAGTTTGCAGAGCGTCCTGTCCTGCTGCTTCGTGGAAAGCGGTGGACTTTGAGGTGTTTCGACAGGTGATCACTGCGGGCAAACTTCTTCTCGCACACGATGCACTGGTATGGTTTCACTCCCGAGTGGGAGCGGCGGTGTCGGGACAGTTCGTCCGACCGGGAGAACCTGTCAGAAGAAAACCCAGAATGAGATTTATTAAATCTTTTCCAATTTCTTCTTTTCAACAATAATGCCACACTCGTGACTTCTTGGTGTTTCATTCCCTCGCATCGCAGTTGTCAGTCAACATTTAGTCACATATAAGTGAAATTTCACAGAGGAAAATGCACACTCTTTCTCTGTCTGTGCATAAATTAACCAATCTGTTTGGATTCAGTGCTTCCAGTGCTCCAAGCTGCCAAATAACATGAAAACCGTGTCATGCGGTTTTATATGAGTGTTATCTGAGAGGTGTGACGCTATACATGTGTTTTGCCCTGTGTCTTCTCTGTGAAGTCAAAGAGCTGTCCCATATTTAGCTCAACACATGAGCACTGCAAATCCCAGCCCGGTCTATTCCTGGCCCGCTCTGCCCTGGTCTCTGTGGAGCTTCGTCCAGCTTGGATATCATGACAGTGAAGGGTTAAGTCGATGATAGAGTAGTGCCTGTTGTACGTGTGTGTGTGTTTTGTGTGTCTGTCTGTATATATTAGTTAAGCTGTTAAAATCAGATTAATCTGTAACACGGATTCAGTTCCAGGAGCAGCAGCAGCAACAGGTTGAACGCATGAAGGTGATAATTCACAGAGATGTAAAGACGTCACTCACAGTTATGTCAAACCATTTCCACTTTAGACATGGATTACATAACCACTATTAATCATTTTAATGGCTCAGTGATAAAACGAAGATAACACATTTTATATGGCTGAGCTGAACCTCAAAACAAACACAAGCTCTTTTTAACCTGCATTACTACTGTGAATGTTCACTCAGCTGTTAAATAGACAGATAATAACTTCC
This sequence comes from Trachinotus anak, assembly GCF_046630095.1. NCBI lineage: Eukaryota > Metazoa > Chordata > Actinopteri > Carangiformes > Carangidae > Trachinotus > Trachinotus anak. Next base: position 7,025,297 of record NW_027273855.1, read on the forward strand.
TTTGATTCTAATACTGTTACATCTTGATTTCAGCTATATCAGATTTAAATGTGCTCATCCATTGTTGTTCCTGGTTGTTCTTTGAACTTCAACATAATTAATATGGCCTGTTATGTAAAGTACGCCTCAGTCCTTTCTCTCAGTTTGAAGCTTTCTTTATTCAGCATGAAGCTGCTCCCGTCTGGGCCACTTTGTACCACAGTGAGCACAAAGACAACATGTCAGGCTGTTGTGCAAGGCAGGGACTGAATTCAACACTAAGCTTCACCGTGGTTCACATTGTTTTCATTATTCTGAGAGGAAACAACCATGACTTCATTTAACATGTATTAAGGAGGCACAGCGAATTTGAATATTTTACTTCAAACTACAAAACAAGTTTTCCCTCTGACAAAATGCATGCTGGGAAGTCTGCCGATATGCTAATAAGGTAATATTGAGTTTCTGGTTAAAAGACTTCAGGGGAAATTGTTTATAAAAGTGGTTTGAAAAAAAAAAGAGATTTTGCATGAAGTGCAGCTATACAGTCCATATCTTATAGTAACACATATTGTTGTTTGGGCTCTGAGCTTCAGCACGTTCATATATGAAATAAAATGATGGATAGCACGTTAAAGTGCTGAATCGCAGCTTCAACAGTAACTGCACAACTTGGCTACTAAATGTTTCATTCATCCACAAAGGAGCTCACACGTGGCTCATAGTTGACTGAAAGTTGCCATTTAAATTGAGGTGGAGCTGTCTGTCAGTATGAGGAGTAAAGAGGCGCAAGTGAAGGAGATAATAATGAGGCTCAAAGGAAGCAAAAACTATCAGAGATATCAGAGGTAGTTGGTAGGTGGGTACTCTCTTAAAAAAGCAGGTGTGCACAGGAAAACTAGAAAATGGCAAAAAAAAAAAAGAAAAAAACCCTGCAAACTGAGGAGTATGAGTCTTGTGGATGAGGTGTAGATGCAGGTGTATACTGACATAAACTCTAGAAGATGCAAACCACCAGAAAGCCTCAAAATGCAGGAAGATAAAGAAAGACCAGGCTGCAGTTCACAGAAACACAAAAAAGGAACCAGCAGAGCTCTGAGGCAAAGTTCTATGGTCTGATGACACAAAAATCAGCCACTATCAAAATGATGGAAAGAGGATGAGGATGTGTGGGGAAAAAAGGAGGACCTCGAGACACAAAGCTACCATTTCATCTGTCAAGCATGTTGCTGGTTCTGTATGGTACTGGCACACAAGTACGATGGGAGGCTGTGGAACAATCTCCCAATTTGGGTTCAGGAGGCAGACACCCTCACTGCGTTTAAGCCTTGAAACTTTCGTTTTTGATAAAGCTTCTAGAAAGGGCTGGCTCAGGCTTGCCTGAACCATCCCTTAGTTATACAGCTATAGGCTTAGATTGCCGGGAGACTTCCCATGATGCACCGAGCTCCTCTCTCCTCCTCTCCCTCTCCATCTGTACACATTCAAGCCCTCTATTCCCTCCAGGAGTTTTATGTTTCTCTCCTCTCTTCTCTTGTTGCTCCCTGCAGGTATTTTTGCCACCCACTGATCCTGCTCAGCACCCACTGCTACAATTATTATCATTAGTCTCATTATTGGTCTTATTATCGTAATATATCTTTGTGTGGAACCTGCATTGTGCTATGCTCTCTTTCAAATTGAGCAAATACTTATGTTCTGATGGTCTGGACTGTTACTTCACTGATGCTGTGTACTGTTAAGGAACAGGAGAATATAAGGACTGTTGTTTTCAGATGCCTTGCAGCTGCTCCAAAGATGCTACGCTGCTCCGACTTCTGTGAAAACACATTTGTAAAGGCTGTGACTTCACACAACTTCCAATCATTTTGATGACTGAAACACGACCTTGTTGATCCTATGATGTAAGTTAACATTTTCTCCAGCCATATAAGCAAATATTTGGATTGCATCTGATTACTGTTGTTGTTGCACAAGATGTTTTATCATCATTCTACAAAAGATGAAGGCGTGAATCTTGGATCCATCAAAATGGTGCTTCAACTGCAGTCAGGGGATTTTCACTTGATTTGTCACTTCCAGCAGTCCCCTTCACATTACATATCCAACATTTACATTTACATTTACATTTAGTCATTTAGCAGACGCTTTTTTCCAAAGCGACTTACAGAAAGGGGAACGATCAAGGTTAAAAAGGGGAACAATCAAGGTTTTAGGTCATATGACCTATTAATAATATTAAAATATTGAATAGTGTAGCTTTAACAACAGTGAAAACATCCTACTGAAAGTTACAAAAGCCTCACGGCAAAAAACAATTTGTGTAGGGTTTCATAATCTACACCATAAAGAGGCTTGTCCTTATTAAAAAAAAAAAATCAGAAACCACATCAGTGTCTTTATGCTCTGCTTTATGTAACTGTTCATTTGTTCCTAGAAGTAATTGCACCCTGAAGCTGTACTATATCAGCTTCAAGCCGGGGCATGATGCAAAGCATGTACAGCTATTCTACTGACTCAAACTGGGCCCGAGCCCAACTATAACATACTGTACTGGGGAGGGGCTTTTAACACAACATGCATTCAGGACTTATACAAATAGACAGCCTAATTGTCCTTCAAATCCACATTTTCTGATGTGTCATGTGCCAGTTCTCTCCCGTAGCCTCACATCTGTCTCCGCAAACTGATGCCCTTTCTTGCTACAGCTCTTCCTCTGTGGGGTTTCTCTGCTTTTTATGTCCAGGCCTTGTGGGTGAAGTCACTAAGTTCATAACTCCAAGGGTGGAGGGCACTTGTGTTGATCACTTGAGTGTGATTTTGGTTCACATGGGGACTGTGGGTTTTGCGCTTTAAGTCCCCGGGGCAGTTTGGCGTGGCTGAGGCACGACACATAGTATACATATTAGTGTGGGTGCTGTGGGAAACACATACGAAGGTTTTGTTCTAGCTTGTCCCTAAACTCTGCTGTGCAGCCAACAGAGCGTAGAGAAAACAGCCTGAGAGGTGGGGCGATCAGGTTGGTTACACACCTGGAAAGTTACAGTAACAGAATTTTTTTTTTTCCCTGTCAAAGCTCAAAGCTCTTTGTGTCTCCTGTCACTGCGTTTATGAGTGGTTTTCAATTTCAACTGTGCGTATGTTCAAAGAAAACTCACATCAATGCATGACTGCACTAATCAGTGGCAGAAGTTTGCCTTTGCAAAGCTGTAAAAACTCATTTGACTGGTTCCAAAATTGATTTTTTTTTTCTTAAACCAGAGGAGCCAGATTCAGTTGCTCTTTTTGTTTTTTAGCAGGACACCAGATCCTTTCTAGCTCCACAGGAGGATCAATAATACATCATTATTGTTGGATAGGAAAGCACTCCCTCTTACTCTCTCTTTGCCTCTCTGTTGAGCTCAAAGTGTCAAACTCTGAAGCTAAAACAAACTGTGACAACTTCGTCACCACCCATTCATCATTACAACAAAACAGCGTTGTAACAACGAATGTATCAGCTGACAAGTACAACAAGCCGCTGCCCTGATGACAGACGTCGAGCAAACACATCATCGCTGTGTTTTTACAGTAAACTGTTTGGGTTTGAGCCCAGCTGTCCAACACAGATCTCCATGCAGGTCTGAGCTGAAAATACTGCACGCTCATGTATGTGTGTGTTGCCTGCATGTGTTCCTCTAAGTGTTTACATGTGACTTTGTGTGTGCATCCAGATCTGAGCATAATCAAAGACTAAAGTCAGAGAGAAAGAAAAGGAATGAAAGTATAACAACCTTTATAAAAGACAGAAAAACAGCTTGGCAAAGGATTAAATATAACTTTCACTGAGTTATAAAGCCAGAGTCCAGCCAATGAAATACATTCCTCTGTACTTCAGAGGAGCCAACACATGGATCTAAAGGTTACAGAGGGTAAGGGGCACCTGCCCCCTCCAACTCACCTCCATTTCCTGGCCCAAAGGGACAGGAGCAAGGAGAGGACAACTGTGTTTTAAGGTCAGTTGAAGAAATGCACGTGTCTCAGTGTCTACAGCCCATAAAAGACCAATGTAAGCCTTTCACCAATGTGAAAATACAGCATTATTAGCTTAAAACAAGTGTTTCCTATTTGTTTTTGATTTGACAGCAGGAATATGGTGGGTTTCTAAAAGCAGACTGCCTGAAAGAACACCAGCATATCCAAGTTAAACTTTCCCAATGACTATTAGACGTAGTATGGGTAAGATATAGTAGAGGTAGTCTTTCATCTATTTGTAGCTGATCTGTGTACATATCAGTACGAGTCGACATGCACTGCAAAAGACTTGCATGGCGCAAACAGGAGCTGCTGTTACCACTGACCGAATGGAGCGACTCTTACAAGGATGTGGTGAAAATACAAGATCTGAATTACACAGATAGTCAGAGCATCAAGCGACTAGTCAGAGAGTTTCTATCTCAATTCATGTGCCCTGCCAGTGTAACGTTGTCTAACAATGTTGCTGCATGTAGTATTTCAAAGTATTGCATGTTTCTGTTGGTAAAACCAAGTGTGAGCTGCGGCAAGTTTTTTATCCAAGAGTATAGGTATGTGTCAGCCAAAATAACAAAGTAATGCTGCATTGAAAATAATACTGTATCAGCACCCTATCTATAGATCATCTAAAGATGTATTCACATTACAGGACTCTGATGATGACATATTAGTCTCATCCAGGCTTTTCTCTCTGATGTTTGTGTCTCTGATCTGAGAAGCAGCTGATTTAGCTGTATATTACATCAGCTTTCTCTTTTTCACGTTACAGTGTTTATGTGTATAAATGATCAATCATCTTATCAGTACATTCTTCTGTAATCTGGAACTTCGAATGTTTTAAGTTGCCCAGTGAAGAAAACCTTCAAGAGGACTGATGCCACTCACATGTCTGTGGACTAACAGTGGAGCCCAGAACCTGGAGCCAGCTAGATTAGCTTAGCATAAAGACTGGAAACAGGGAGAAACATCTTCATTGGCTCCATTCACAGTTCAAAACATCTGCCCACCAGCACCTCTAAAGCTCACCAATAAACCCATTATATCCCATTTGTTTAATCAGCACAAACACAGAAAAGTAAAAACAGCAAGTTGTGGTTTTTACATGGAGTTATGTGCTGTATCTGTTCCTTGGCTGTGAGCACCAGGGTGCAGTGGTTTCCTAGAGGCTGGGCATGAGAGTGGTATCAATCTTCTCATCTGATTTACTGCAAGGAAGTGAAAAAATGTATTTCCCAAAATGTTAAACTATTCCTTTATGTGCATCAGCTAGCTTAATGCAATTAAACAGGCTACCTAACAGAGTTCATGAACAAATACATTTAATACATTATTAAATGTATTATTTTGAGTAAAAAAAAACTGTTTGCCTCAAGCCAGCCTAAAAAAAAAACACAAGGGTTTAATGACGTTTTTTTTCAGAACAACTTGATGCACTTGGACATGAGCCCTGCATACTGTGTCTGGAGACCACGAGGATTTAAAACCCTGACCACTGAGCAACCTGAACTAAACCTAAGTCTAAACTCACATTTCAACTCAATCCCTATCATAATTAAACCTTAACGACAGTGCTTGCCCTAACTTAACCTGGTCTCTGTCTGTGTGTGGAAAGACATACACACACACTTGCACACTCAAGACACTATACACACCCTTGGGCAATATGTATGTATAGAAATGGAACCCATTGATCAACAGGTCAAGAGGTGTGATTTGCACTTGGATAGAAAAAGGTTAGATGAGGATTTTATTACTTTGATGAAGGCAAAGATTAAAGGAGGCAAAAACCTCATTAGTTTGCGACTGCAGAGTCTTTAAAAATGTATCATGGCATGAAAATGAGTCCTATGGTGCTACGAGAGCTCGTCTGAAGTGAAAACTTTCAACTTGATTGTGCCAGTGTTGATCCAGTGTATCTCTGCTGCATGAATGTGCGTATGTGAAGTGGTTGCAGACAGTGAGCAAACAAGTGGAATAACTAACTGGGGACAAAGTCTGAATGCAACTTCAAAAGGCGCTCTATCTAATCTAGAACTCCACCATGGTACAAAAACACACAGATAATGGGGCACAACGCCAGCCTGTAGAAGAGGACAAACTGTAACCATCTTGAATTCAACTTGAACACAAGCTTCCCCCGAATATGGGCCATTCCCTACCATCCATAAACTTTCTAAACAGAGCCTCCTGAATCCTCGTACTGTATATTTAACAAGTATTTCTGCCCTCATAAAACCTATCTACTGTAAAACAATAACTTGGTTCTTTTACCAAACATCAAAGACTCTGTGAACAAGCTTAAAGATGTTGGGCCATTTGCTGTTTCTGTGAAAAGGATGAAAACCTTCATGCTTCAACCTCCGGAATGAAGTAAAACAAGACATCCGAACAGTTTCATGCTGTTGCACATGATTGATTAAAATCTTTACCAGAGGGCCACAGTCTCTTCTTATCTGTAATAGCCCCCCAATAAAAAGCATAGTTCTTTACACAACAAACCAATGTGCCGCACTCGGAAGTTGATAACCTGGTTACTCTCCGTAGTGCGGATAAACATAAAGGACAATTAGTGCTGCAGGTGCATTAAATAGAATATAAGTGTATAACCCGCATCACTCTATCCTTTCCATCCACTCATCCACACTTCAATCAGATCTATGTTGCAATGTGTGTAAGTGTGGAGGGAGCAAGAAGGGCTCTAATTTATCTTTACCTCTCCAGTTAACAACTGATTTCCCTTTGACTCCTTGCTTATGTGAATCCTTTGGCCTAACATAGAGACACTTGGTTCTGCTCACCTCCATCCACAGCCGGGCCATGTGCAGGCGAAGGGCTTCTCCCCCGTGTGCCTCCTCAGGTGGGCTTTAAGGTGGCTGCTCTTGGTGTACATCTTATTACAGCCGGGAAAAGAGCACTTGTGCATTTTAATAAGGTCTGCTACTGCATTCTTCTGGTACCTCTGACCTCCAGTGAGGACCCCTGCAGCTGAACCTCCCCCAAACCCACCTTCCCCGAGCCCAGTGGGTTTAGCGGCAATGGGCACCGGTGCAATCCGGACAAATTTGGATGAAACAGTGCTTCCCATTTTACTTGAGCTACTAATGTTTGCTGGGGAAAGCAGCTGAGGCACCAAGGCAAAGGTTTGCCCCTGAATGTTGAGCAGGAGCTGGGCAATTTTGATATCCGATGGGGCTTGGGTTGCCTGGGATGGGGTTTTCTGGGGTTGGGTCTGCTGGGTGATGGCATCTGATATGGCACTGGGGTTAGGTTCTTGTTTGATCTGTATGGGCTGGATTTGTAGGATGACAGGAACACTGGAGGCAACACTTGTACTTTCTGATGAGGCAGGCGATGATCCACAGTCCTCCTCTTTAATCCCATCAACTCGACTACTGGAGGAACTAGAACTGGCTACACAACTAGCATCCACTGTTGATGGTGAGCTGTCCATGTCAGACGCACAGGGTGAATGTTTGGTCTCTGTGTAGGTCGAGAGAGGAGAATGTGCCACAGGAACAGTCTGATCTGAGTTCTGTGACAATGATGCAAGCTCTCCTCCTATTGTCCTTGAACCTTCCGCCTCAGTGTCCTCTGATGTTGGTGACATGGCCTCATCACTCCCCTCCTCTTCTTTCTCCATTGCCACTACCATGTTCTCCTCGAGGAACTCCTCTATCTCTTCCAGGGTGGGCTGAAAGAGGAGCGCCGCTGGATCCTGCAGATCATCAAGCAAGACTGGGAACTCATAACAGTCCTCTTTGACTTGCTGCTGGAGGAGACCCAGCCGCTGATCCCTCTTGGTCTCCCAGGCCAGGCCCATGGGTAAAAGAGGGGCAGTGAGAGACGAGGAGGAAGAGAAGCATGGGGAGGAGAGGCATAGAGAGGAAGAAAGTGGAGAAGAGAGAGAGCTGCTGCTGCTGGCAGAACTTGCTGAAGTGCTAAGGGATGTCTGTGAGAGTAGGAGGTCCAGCAGGCTGTCCTGACTCTCTCCTCCTGATGAGGAGCTACAGCTCCCACTGCTCCTGCTGCTCCTGCTTTCGTAACTGGAGCCAAAAACGTGCCGCGAGGTTGGCGATGAGGACTCAGGGCTGGAGCAGAGGGAGGAGCGAGGGCTTGAGGACTCACTGAGGTCGTCCTCAGACAGGCGAGGCGAGGAGGAGACTGTCACCCCTTGGTAGGGGTGGTGGTGGTGGTGGTGGTAGATGCATGCGTCGGTTACCATGATGCCCGGCGACACGCCACCATTGGCGTGGCGACAGAGGCAGTTGTAGTCAGACCCCGGGGAGCCAGTATAATACAGGAAGGTCTCCTCACCAAGTGGCAAGTGATCCACCATTCCTGTGCGGATGGAGGCAGCTGACTCTGGTCTGCTCTGAAGATCAAGCTGAATGTTAATCAAAACTTCTGTCTTCTTCCTGCAAAAGAAAAATTATTACGTTTATCATTTATTACGATGAAACAAATATATCTTTAAATTGGAACGAATGTCATCCGAAACCACAGTTTTTTTGTATAAAATCGAGTGTGCTTTTTAAATTAAATGTTAATAAAATATAATTCAAAGTTAACAGGGTCTTGTACTTCAGTGCTGTTATGTAATTACCGATCCAACGCCAAAATCTTAAGCTGCAAAAATCCTGCATGACAACACATTAACACTGTCAGTCTGACTTAAACTAGGAGGTTAATGTTTCATCAGACAGTCCCTGTTTTTATGAAAATAAGTCAACCAGCAGACTGTCTGAATTTTTTTTTTATCATTTGGTCCCTTAGCACTACCTGCTGCTTTTGCAAAAGCTCTGCAGCCGATGGCACTTCAAAAGGAAAGTCAACCACGTGTGAAGGAAGTGGAATTTGAAGACTGTGTGTGTGTGCGTGTGTGTGCGTGTGTGCAGACGCTGCAGCTGCTAGCTCAGACTTCAAGTTGACCATGTGGAATCAGGGGTTCACATTTGTCACTACTTTTAACATGAAAGCCACATGGTTCTGCTGTCATTCAATGCAGTCTTTCTACTGATTTCACTCTTGCCTTCTGTGTAACAACTCTTGTCTGATTGACAAGATAATTGCACTGTTCCATAACTGGTACATACATAGTGATTAAAATGAAGACACAAACTAAAACATGCTGCAGAGGACTAAGAGGCACAGTCACCACAATCAGTCAGTACAAGATCAGCAGATTTCAGCGGGATGATGAGTGAAGGATTTAGTGTTTATTTTTAACCATCCAACAGCCCACAGACAATGCAACATGTCTGCACTGGCATGGATTAAAAATGCTAGACATAATCAAATGGCATTAAATGCAGTGAGTGGCTCATGGTGATTAAACATGATAATGCAATCCCTTTTAAAACCTTAAAAGGCTACACCTTTATTGCATGAGCACAGAAAAAAGGACAACAAAATAATTGTGCGCCCTCTTCTGTAAAGCTGAGGAAGAGCGCCCCCCCCAGTGAAGTGTAGACCAGAGGACCTTCAGAGGTCCTGACAGAGGCTCCAAGTTTTCTCAGGAAAAATTATTCTTTAATTTGATTATTCCTACTGCAATTTGATTATTATTACTCTACTGATCAATTCAGTGTCAAGTTCAATTTGTGTTCATTTATTGTCTGACTGATGTTTTCTACATTCAGTGCAGTACGTCATTAATACGGGATTACCGATCGATCGCCAGAGTTCGCGTCAGATGCGGTTTCCGATGTGATAGCATCATGTATGATCGAGACTATGGTAGCCTACCTCATGGAAAAAAAAAAGTTTGGGCAGAGAGTTCGGGAACACCTCGGCTTGGCCAGGTCTTAAGTCACTTGCCCTAGAGTAACCCTGCCGTCCTGAAACATCAGAGACGCTTTGACAGTGCCCCGGGTCTTCACCACGCTGCATGAATAACCAGTTATGGAGTTTAACTCGGGATTTGTGGCATAGTGCAAGTTTGCAGGCGGTGACACAAAGTCAAATCACAGAAAAAATGACAAGTCCCAGTATGAGTTTAGTATGATATAGATATTGACACAGCTGCAGAAATGACACATAGGGATTTTATAGGCTGAGGAATTTTTTCTGACAGGGAGGCAGCAGCATGCATGAAGCATACAGCTCGGGCATGTATGTATATCAAATTTCTCTCCACTCACTTAAACCGAGCTGTGCTTCCCTCTGTGCATGGCTCTACTGTTAAATCACACCAGCGTCCCTACTTCATGCACTTACCTGTATATGAGGAATCCAAAATCTCGCTCCTCTGCGCTGAGAGCTCCTCTCCTGAAAGTGGCTGTCAGTGCGTAATAGCGCGTAATGGCAATATAACCCCACTACACGGTCTTTGCATTACTGCATATCCTCTCCTTCTCGCTCTCTCTCTCTCTCTCTCTCTCTCTCTCTCTCGCTCCCTCTCACTGAAACACACACGCACACACTATCACTCTCTCTCTCCTGAGGACTGGTTGTTCGCTGAAGCGTCACATGAACGAAGCTGTGTACGTTAAACCAGTAAAATGAGGGGGTCGGCTCATGAAGGCTCGCCTGCTCGGCACTCCACAATTGGCTCTCGGTGAAGGGAGGCCGGCCTCAGGGACCAGCGTCAATGGAAATTGGGACCGTGTGTGTGTATGTGTATGTGTGTGTTTGTGTGTGTGTGTGTGTGTGTGAGTGTGAGTGAGTAAGAGTGTAGGATGTTTACTGCTTACACCTGAGCATAACATTTCACTACCATAGCCCTATAATGATTATAAAGGACATGCAGTTTGTTTGTTTTTTGTTTTTTTATCCATAGGAGTAAGTGTTTTCTATATAATATTAAAACAGAAATTTACTGTATTTTAGACTCAAAATCAGTTTGTGTTTAATTTATATAGACTCATCATGCATTACGGTGTTTAGGCTGTTAGGCTGACTCTAACAGGACGGTGTTCCTGGAGAAAAAAGTAAGAGCAAAACATCGGCATTTTGGTTCATAAGAGCCCTCTCTCATCCCTAGAAAGCACACTGAGCTTTTTGCGTGTTGCACATGACCATGGCTGAATAAGTGACTGAGTGACTGAGGGAGCCATTGAGTAGGTAAGTGAGCGTGTTTACATGCTGCCTAATAACATCAGTAATAGAAGTTTTGCTTTCACTCCAGCTGAGCAGACCTCACATAAACACCTCTGCTGGGCCGAAGTAACTTTAGTGGCTCCGGCCTAATTTGATTTGCCTGCGTAGGTTAGATTAGCTTTCAGTGTGTTTGGATAAATGATCCACTTTCAGCCAGCTTGTAAACATCAGGAGTGTTTCAGTGTGTACTTGTATACAGCACAGAGTTGTGGCTATTATGCTGTGCATGCACAATGTCACACTGAGGGGGTGTGTAGGAATAGCCTGCTTCTACTGCCACTATTACCACTGCTGTGGCCAGTGATTTTACTACTTCTACTGATACTATTAGTACTACTACTAATACTGCTACTACTAATTTTGCAACTTTTCACACTGATATTCCTGTTGGACTGCTACTACTATTATTGTACTCCTATGGCTACACAACTACTACTTTATGCAGTACTACTAGGCCCACGTACGCTGATGCTACTGCTGCTATATGCGACTGCTACAAATACTGCCACTGCTGTTTCAAAACAACACTACGACACTGCTATTGCTTGTGCTACTGTTACTGCCACTACTAGTACAGTACGACTGGTGCTGCAACATGCACCACAAATATTAGGGTACTGCTAATATTGGTATTACTACAACTACAACTAACTGCTGTAACAGTAACTGCTGTTGCTACTACTCTCACGACTGCTCGTGTTGTGACAACTACCACAACTGTTGATACTACCATTACTCTTATGGCTAAAATGCAACTACAGCTAATGATAGCAGTATTAGGCCTATACTGTGGGTGATACTAATACAGCTACTTCTACTGCTGTTGTTACTGTCACTGCTAGTACTAGTAACTACTAGTGCTGCTGCTGCAACAACTACCACAACTATTACGGTACAACCATTACTATAAATACTGGTAATACTATAGTTACTGCAGCTGGTGTTACTAGTAGGCTACAACTACTGTGAGTACCTACTATTGCTACTGCAGTTGCTACTGCTCCTACTGTTACTGCCACACCGCACATCTACTGGTGCAATTACCACAACTATTAATGGATACTACAACTGCTGCCAATGCTACTACTGTTTCTAACTGTTGATATTTCTGACACACGAGCATACTAATACTGTTACAAGTAATATTGCTAATACTAACACTACAACACAGTGCGATATTGCTGAAGCTGTATGTATCACTACTTCTTTGAACAGGCCTCACTGAAGTAAAAGTGCAGGTGTAAACAATAAAATGAATGATGGCTGAATTCCATTTAGCTGCTTCAGTTTCAGGGTCCTGGTAATGCTGGCTCACTGTTCCACTGTCACGGCTCACCGGGACACTTGAAAAGAACGCAGCCACTGATTCATTTTGTTGCCCACACCACGTGCTTTTTCTCCTATGACAAGTCAAAAAGTCTGCCGTAGAAAGAGACCTGCTTGTTTGATTCCTCCCACTGCCGCTACAGCCCGTAAATACCTAACATGATTTTATTAGAGATAACTGTGGCTGTTCCTAAATGTTTTTGCTCTCCTCACAAATGTAATGTACCATGGCCCATTTAACAAAATCTCAGCCTCTCACAGTAGATGCTGACCTGAAATCAGACACAGGTCCTGTAAGGTTGCTCGTAACAAAATCCTAAAAAAGAAGCAGGACTGCCGCTGTTCACTGTGTACAGTCAACACTTCTCTGTTTCCCACACAGATTACATCTTTGCTCATATCAATAGTCGGCTTGTTAAATATATTAGGAAGTCCCGGTATCTTGTTAGGCTAGGCTTTGCCAGATTTATCTCTGTGATCACTTTTCGGTCTCAAGATATATTTTAAAGTGTAATTTGATGTTGTACTTGAGGAAATGCAGGGCTCACAGTAATTACTCACCAGCCCAAGCCCACAGAGGTTCTTTTTTCTGCCCCACAAACTAATTGGTTTCGGCTGCTCTATTCAAACACACAAACACCTACACATATGCATATTATGTAAGCCCCAGATGGACTTAATGGATCAAATTGATTTATTTCCCCTGGCAATGCTTGCAACTTGCCAAAAGTGAAATGGGGAAAACATGTGCTTCTTGAGTGCATTTTTCAAGTTTGTAACGATCACAGACAATGCCCTCAACAAAGCTGCCATTCTCACCAAGAAGCACTGGAAGGGGGCTATGGGTAAATACTTAAGAAGCAGGATAAGTTTCTTATCCATTTTTGGCACCATAAATATAACAAAAAAATATACATAATGGTAAATGTTTTTTGCTGATAGTGTCAGTTGGATGTTTGTTGTGATCACTGACCAAAGATTTCAGATCATGCAGTTTTTTCTTTTTGCCCCTTCTAAACTGTTTAGTATCTTGGGCAGAGTGTTTGAGCTGTAACCAGCTTTAGCCTCACCAGCTGACGCAGACCCCTGCAGCTTTAAAACCTGTCATGTAAACAGGAAGCTGCAGCAGTTCACTGGGTGATTGGAGTAAGTCTGTGGCTGAATTTACACTGCTGTGTCAGAACTGATTATTTCCTCTCTCTTGACATGATACCTTGACTCTGATACATACAGTGTAAACACCGATAAACCTGATTCAGTGTTTTTTTTATGTTGTGACAAGGATATGATCGCACCTTTGCCACAAAAGTGGAAAGACCAGACTGCGCCTGGCATGTTTCATTTTTCTCCTCTGAGATGTTAAAAATGTTTTTCTGAGTAAAGTGTTTTTGTGGGGGAGTAAATCTATTACAGGACACTTCACCCTTTGCCTAAAGTTTTTGTTTTTCTCTAGTATACACACACACACACACACACAATTGCATTTATTTTTAGACACTCTGAGATATTCACAGTACCAATGTGAAACATTTTGAAAAAAACCCAGATTGTTGTTGGGAACAAAGATTTCCTCTGAGAGTTGCGCAATGAGTTTTTAATAAAGCTGCAAAGAACCCCCACCCATCCAACCAATCATTACCACTGCCACCAACACAAACACCCCTCCTGTATCTCATCTTCTTAGACAGCTTAGTTGGCTTTAACTTACACTGGCAAGTCTCATCCCGTTTAATGGATTAAGTGTCTTTGCCTTTTGCCTACATATACTGACTCACATTCAAGGGTATAGAACCATTCATACGGAGCAACAGTAAACAGTGCAGCAAATAGCCTTTTTAGACTTAGACCTTTCTTTATACACTTTTGTACTTTCACTGACTCCTTGTGTTTAAACTTAAACTTGATTCCCTGGTTGATTTTTAGCTTTGTACAGATACATAGACATTGACGTACGGTATTATGTTGGCTGACAAGTTTCAGGACATTACAGTGCAGAAATGCCACTGCGTATCCATCCATCAGTTTTCTCCTGTCTATCCAGTTCTGAGTTGCTGTGGCAGCAGGTTAACAAATGGACTAAAAGGACTGCATTTAGTTTTTCTAGTCTTAACGACCACTTAAAGCACTTACTCTAAGAGTCACATTCACCCATTCAAACACACATTCATACAGTGCTTGCTACTTACACAGCGCATCTCTATCACATGCACACACACACCAGTGGCAAACCGGGGACAATTAGGGGTTTAGTGTCTTGTCCAAGGACACTTCGACATGTGAACTGGAGGAGCTGTGGATCAAATCATTGGCCTTCTTATTAGTGGATGACCCTCTCTACCTCCTGATCCACATTGCCCCCAAAGGTAGACCAGATATCCCTCTTCACAGCCACATCTTGTTTCAGACCAAACAGGATTAAAAAAATCCTAGAGTTTTCTGCTCTGGGGTCTCCCCCAAATAAGTTGTGCGTATACCTGCAGAAGGAGGCATCCAGGGGGAATCCAAATTAGATGCCACCTAAACGGACCCTGTCAAGCTTTCCATTCTCACACAACTCAAATTGAATGTGAAATTATAACAGTGGCAGATTTCACTGTCAAAAAGTAATTTTTGAAAAAAATTGACCCTTTTTTTATTTTGAGATTTTAGACGGAGTAATAAAGAGCAGGCTTTTGTCAATTTCACGACCAATGAACTTGCAGGCTAAAATGACAACTGTCGCAAGCAGATTTCATAAGCATTACCTAATTAGCTAAAGACCTTGAAAGGCAGGTGATGAACACTGACCTGTTCGTGTGTTTTTATAGGTGTTTAACCATGAGTTGGTTGAACACTTTGTTTGAATCATTTTTAAATGAGAATTATGGAAAAAAAAATCATCTATATACAAGCATTTAACTAGCTAAAGATCTGCCCTTTGGAATCAGAAGTAATTCTAGTTTAATACAGTGGGTAGCATACTAATTAGCCAGGCCTGCTAACATGAATAGGTTTTGCTCTAGTGAATGTTAAAAAATAAAACTGCCTGTCTATCTTGTTCTAATATTGGTATTAGCCTAAAAAACCCAGTGTCAGTCAAACTCTACTCATTTATCAGGATTTGATTTACTTACAAACATGTGGATTATTGTGAGTGAATGTTACAGTAGTTTGTGGCTCTGGATATGTGAGATGGCAGTGGATGTAGAGTGAAGCAACGCATGACACTTTGGTCAGAAGGGAGTCCAGTTATGTTTCAAGGTCGGAGAGTTAGACAGGTTAATGAACTGTGACTTCAGACACAATGACGCACATGATACGTAACAGGGTTCACCTTTCCACACCACATTTATTTACAGGACAGTTTCATGTTTTTAACTGCTTTTGTGATCGCGGCCATTAGTCTTTCTCTAGAATAGAAGAAACAGACGACAAACAGACAAACGGACAGAGAGAGAAGACAGAAGAGAGGCTGACCTAAATTGCCCACAATCCATATATCCTACACTTGTTTGTTCTTTTCTTCTCCTGTCATTTGTTTAACCTATAAAAACACACGAACAGGTCAGTGTTCATCACCTGCCTTTCAAGGTCTTTAGCTAATTCCGTTGTCAACAAACCTGCCTACATGCAACAACACACACTTGTTTGTGGGAAGGAATTTTCTGAAGTACCCTGATATTTTAATTTTTAATACCTCTTCAACTATAATTCATCATCTTGAAAAACTCCCCCTCAGCATGGATTTTTGGGGATGATTAATTGACATGAATCCAATAGTGTCCTTTGTAAATAGGTTAATTCATTCATTTGAAGGTCCTGTAGTATGAAAATGTGTTTTGTGGTGTAAAATAAAAGCTGTGAAAAAACATATGAAGTCAGGCAAACAATGTAAACAAACTTGTATTGGTAACTGTAGTTTAAAGGGGCTTTCTGTTTAATTTTCTCTGGCAGAGAACGCCACTTCAGAAGTGTGCACTGTACATATATAAGTGAAAGGAACAAATGGAGCAGTGTCATCTCTGTCAGAGGGTATTTGATAAACACCTGATGCTAATGTGGGGGAAAGGCAGATTACTCAGATCCAACCACTGATGGCACCAAAATATTCAAAATCCACGTAATGCCTGCTGTGAGATTAATGTTCCTGCTTTGTTGTCTCTACTAATGCCTTCCACTGGCTGGTGGCCAAGAGGATCAGGTGCAGAAAAGAGGGCCTTGTTTTTCTCTCATTTGACTGCTTTTCTCAGTACAAGGTTTACTACCTGAAGAGGGGTGAAGTGCTATATTTAGCAAATAAGTAGTTAAGACGGCTCATTAGTGTCAGTTAAACAAGCAGAAAGTTGCATTCAATAAAAAAGTTTGGGTTAAAATTTTCATTTTAGCGCTGGGAGGGCGAGGGAAGGAGAAGGGAGAGAGAGAAGGAGAGTGGGAGAGATACTGGGAGTGTATTACTTTGGACTAGTTTGTTATTTACTGTAAGATGCACTTGCTCCGTTTATTATAAGAATATTTTTGTATTCCTCCTTAGAGTGACTTGGATTTTTCATTTTTCAAACTACTTTTGCCCTGCTACTAAATGCTTTTTACTTGAACTGATTAAAAAAGCTCTGGCTTTTATTTTATTTGGGAGAGATTTTTGTTACTATAAGATGACGGGGAAAAGAGGAGAGATGGTGACAAGAGAGAAAGTAGGAGAGGGGGATAGAGATTTTGTGTACGGCTTGGGTGTTAAACAGAGTTGATTCAGATTCAATTCACTAGTTTACCTGTTACTCATTTTGCACTTTTGCACTCTGTTTACTATAAGATGGTTTTATTCTTTATTACTCCTGAAAATGATTAGAATTTTTCATTTATTTTGTCGTTGGATTGATAAATCTGGCTTCAGATTGTATTTGCACTACCACTAAATTAATTTTATCTGAATTTATTGAATTTTTGAGAGAAAATTCTCAGTAGTGCAGTGTTTTTTTAGAAGATATTTTAGGGGGTGGCCTGGTAGTCGAGTGGTTAGGGCACGTACCATGTTGAGCACAAGACGCTCTTAGCAGGCATTCACCGGTCCGACTCTTTCCTGCATGTCATTCCCCTCTCTCTCCCTTTCCTGTCAGTCTCTACTAATTTATAATAAAGGCATAAAAAAAATTTGAAAAATTAATCATTAGATTAATCAAATAATCGAAAAAATAATCACTACATTAATCGTTTAAAAAAGAATCGTTTGGAACAGCCCTAATTCATTTACAGCTGCTACAAACAATATTTATATAACACTGGATAAGTTGATGTTAATGGGATCAGTTACAGTGACAAATGACAGATAATTATCACCTGATGCTGCAGCTCCCCTCAACTCTACAGACATTTGTTACATTTTCAAAGCAGTAATTAGTCATTAGGGAAAATACGCCTTTTCATTTGCTTGCAGTGAGTGAGTTGAGAGAATAACAAAGAGACTGGAGACAGGAGGCACAGTTAGCCTGGGTCTGTGCAAGGGTAAAAACAGTAAAAGATCAGAGGCCTCACACACTTTTGCTTTGTACATCCCAGATGACGTGGAATTGAGCACACATGCATGAATACCACACTCCACCCTCTGTCCACCCTAAATTGAATATGTTAGTGAGTATCGATGCCTGGACTACAATCCTCTCTTCAGAATCAGGAAAAATGGTAATGGGCCACCTTGCTATAATATTAGTCATTTGTGCATTGCAAATTTGCATGTTGATGGAAGGAAAATGATTTTGGTTGACGCAGGCAAAATTCAGCCTCTGATGGTGCCTTTATAGCACAGTGTGCAGTCAATCGCTTCAAAAACATTAAGGAAACTGGCTCAGGCTGCTATTGTGTAAATTATAATGTAATATTATCCTTGTCAGTTACATCATATGGGAACCCGTTCCCTTGATTCTGTCATTTGCTGCCACTCTATAAGACCAAAGCTGACATTGTCATGTATTGCATCCTTTTGCACATGCTCTTATGTCCACTTATTATTGTTTACAATAAGGCCCACATGTCTGTGCTGTAGTTTGAGTAGTAGTTGTTTTGACATGTGTCCGACAGACTCATAAACCAGTTCTTAATGTAAGTAGTTTCAAGTAAAACTACCTTCCTACATTATGCGTAACTCAGAGGTGATGTAGTACTACATCCCCTCTGAAAACCATTAGAAACGTGCATACGCCATACAGGAAGCTGGTGTTGAGGAACGCAAATTCTCACGTTCATACATCTGAGCAACGTTTTTGTGCATACACAATGTTTGTACATGAGGCCCCTGATCACTGAGTATTCACTAGTTTTCTGCCAACCACAAGATTTGTGTGAAACACAGGATGAGCAATTGGTGTATGTACTTACAGCAAAACCAAACAAACCAAGAGCTGTGGATTCATTGTTGTTTTAAAGGTCCCCTATTGTGTAAAATCAGATTGTATTTTTTGATTATAAAGCAGTTCCAGGTTCTAAATGAATACTGTGAAAGCATCAACGAACTCAGTCCACACAGAAATGAACACAGCCCATATTCAGAAACTGTGGCTTAAAGCAAGCCGTCAGAACTTCTGTAACTTTGTGATGTCACGACAAAACAGTCACTGCTCTCAGCCATGCCAAAGCCTGGACCACCCACACCCAGTGTCCAGCCTGAAATCTGCTATATTTTTATTCTCACACAGAAAATGGTCAGCCAATCAAAAGAGGGGCTTTAAGAGCATTTGAGATGGTTTTTGGTACTTAAAACCATAAATATACAGTACCGTTCACATCATATCTCCTTATGGATATCAAAACTTCAAATGAACCACTGGAGAAGTGCAAAATATGGGACCATTAATTCTAAAGAGGATGTGATGACACCCGTAAAATGATGAGATGTTGTCTATATCGAATATTTATTTTTAAAAACCTCCATTACCCCTTACTACAGTATATCCTGACTGGGCTATACAGAGGGACAAATGTTGACCATAAATAGTATAAAAAAACATGGAGTTGATACATAAAGAAAATCTAAACAAACACACCTTGGCATGACCTTTTCCTGCTGTGATCTACTATGCTGTAAAATGTAATAATGAATCCACCATTATCTTCCCAGATTCTCTTTTCTTTCCAGGACAGAGGCTGCTGTCATGGTTTTTGCTTCACAGAGCCTCATCATGCCTCCAAATCCTGGATCTGGAGTCCTAATCCAAACCGTTAACAGACACAAAGAACAAAGCTTTGCCTTTATTCCAACTCCAAAATAGGGGTAAATATCCCCTTCCTCTTTTGTCTGTTCTAATCTCAAAATGGTTTGCATTAGTATGTACACCACGGAGGCCAGCTCATGATTTAATGGCTTTAAGTTACATCTCTGCCTATTCATAGATTCCAGTGACGGCAAGAGACTGTGATGAGGAAGAAAAGTGTTGTCAAACACTTTGGCCCGCACTGCGTGCTGACAATGAAGATAATCAGTTTTGAGTGGATTTAAATAATTGAAATGAGGAAAATACAAAATATGAGATGCAAAGTCATCCAAGTATGCGGTTAACATAATTGTTGGTGCTCTGGTGGCAGAACATACTGTCCATTTAGGGGAAGATCCAAAATACCAGCTTACATTACAGTAAGTGAATGCACTTCTAACAAAAACGTGCAGTCAGAGCAAAATCTGTGCCATTCAAAACTGTTAACTGTTAACCAATCATTTTCAGTTTTAGATAATCAAGAAACCTTGTCTTTCAAATGTAGATAATTATGTTTTTTTTAAATGCACTTACTGCTTTCTTGCAGAGAGTTAGACAAGAAGAATAACATCACTCGCGTCTCTACATTATATAAAGTT
Organism: Trachinotus anak; assembly: GCF_046630095.1. Classification (NCBI taxonomy): domain Eukaryota; kingdom Metazoa; phylum Chordata; class Actinopteri; order Carangiformes; family Carangidae; genus Trachinotus; species Trachinotus anak. Next base: position 7,045,533 of record NW_027273855.1, read on the forward strand.
AAAGCCAGTAGTTGATTAGCTTAATTTAGCATAAGGACTGGAAGTGGGTGGGATCTACTAGCCTGGCTCAGCATGGAGCTAACAAAATCCTACCAACACCTCACGAACTAACATGTTATAGCTCTGTTCGGACACAGAGATACAGCATTAAAATGACAAGTTGAAGTTTTGGAAGGGGTTATGACTAATCTTCCCTTTATTTGGATTTCTATGGATTAAAGGAGCCATTTGGAAGTTTTGCTATTGCCACATAGCCAGCGGTAGCATTAACAGCTGTTTACTTACCAGTCTGGTAGAAATGTTGTGAGTTCAGCATCAAACTTCATTCTTTACTCACCAAGAGCTGTCTCCAGTGGTGGAAAGCAACACCAAGTTTAACTCTTGTCTCTATTATGTCTTTTCTTCTATTGAAGTTAGAAGTAACCAGATAGACTTTCAGTCATGCACTGAAGACGTAGTGCTGTGCAGGGGCCTCTTGTCTTGTAAACGCAACAGTGGCTGAAGCTCTTGCAAAAATCACTGCCACCCTTTCTCGGCAAGAAACTACATTTGGTGGCAGAGAAAACGTATAATAGCCTCTTTAAACAGATGAGATGTGAACAGTGTGTTAATCAGTAAAATTTAAAGGTGCTGGCGGGTGGATCTTTTTACTTTGGACAGAACCAAGTGAGTTCTTTATTCCAGCCTCAAGTGTTTATGCTAAGCTAAGCTAACGGGCTGCTGGCTGTAGCTTCGTCTTCAGAATGCAGACTTTAGTGGTAGCTGTCAGTTTTTTTTTATCTAGTTGAAAGAAAGTAAATAATTGTATTTCCCAAAAAAATCTAACTATTTAACTTTAAATGGCTTCGACTCAGCCCCTCAGGCGAGACATTACATGGATTTACACAGCATATGACTGTGCCGACATGTTTCTCTTTGGTTTATAACTCCATCAACGGCACCTCTAAGCTGTGACAGCATAACAACAACAAAAAGCTGTTTTATAAAGCAGCTCGGTGGTGAGGTAAGTGGAAAAACAGAAAGGCTACGTTGTTGCTATTGGTAATACTACTGGCACTTTTTTGGAATCTTAAAATTCGACATGACTGTTCCCTTTGCAGTGTATACGGTGTGATCTGTCGGTCTGAATTAAGCACAGTCATCCTATACTATTGTAAATCATCCTATAGCCTTACTGAGCTGCACTTAAACTTAGTTCCGGTTAATGTTTGAGGAAACCGCTTTGCACAAAACCCTCAGCGGCCTTTGTGTGAGACGAGTAGTTAAATCAATTTTCTTGAAAAGTGTTACACACACTCTTTCAGTAGTCTGTCCAGCTTGAAGCCCTCAAGCAGCAAGCTGTGAACTTCAAGTGTGCCTCCTTTTTCTTCCTCTCTTTCAAGCTTGAAGGCTTCATTTATGTTTGCCCAAAGTTTCCCTGAGCTAAGCCTCTCTGACCTATTACCCAAAGTCCCACAAAACAGGGTTTGTTCAAGTCCCTTTAAAAAAAACACACATTTTTGCCAGATGTTGTTCCTTCTTTCTTTCCACATACTCATAAAAAATAGTTTCGAACGAAAGAAAAAAAGCATGTTGTAATGACATCAGCATCTGCTTGTTGTTGTTGTCCAGAGCTGCAGCAGAGCGAGGCGCTAGTGGCTAAATGAAATCATCTATGGTGCATGAAAGGTGATCAGTGTTTGACGGCTACCCGGCCGTCACGTTCCACTATGTTTTAAGTTTCGACAGTGCAGTCCTTCACTTCCAGCTTCTCAGCCTCTCTGACTCCTCCTGTCTCTCCTTGACTCCGGCCTTCTTCAAAACACCTCTAGCGTGTTTACGTCCCGGCAGAGCTACTCATCTGGCTCTTTAAGTTATTATGTTTAATAGGCTGTCACAGCATGTCCAGCACTGACTGTGCCTCTGTGCAACCTCTGCGATCTGTTTAGTCACTTTTTCTCCACACTGCTAGTATCTACATGACAGCATACTTACACAGCAGCAAACTACCTGTTCAGTGAATCCTTGTGCAGGAACTTATAGGCTGGAAGAACTGTGTCTGTGCCTTTATTTAACGATCATGTGGTAATTGTACATGTTTTAGTCTCTCATCTATACATTTCTACTTATTACTGACCATTTTAACCACACACTTTTTTTGTCACCTCAACTACTGGAGGTATTGCCATGAAATTATTTACCCACATCGGGCTGGAGATGTCTCAGATACTGTATCTTGAGAAGTGGACAAACAAACACAAAAATACCTGCATCATTAGATACCACGGTTGCAGGGTATATGTTTTTGTGATATGGTTAAATTGTTTGCTTGGTTTTGCTTCTTGTGTGTTGTTTTTGTAGTTTGTCCTCTTTCCAGGTCTTCATGGCGGAGAGAAGGTCATGTGGCTCAACTGGATGTTGCTGGTTGTTCTCCCAGATCATATTTTTCATTTATGTTTACAATCTATAATGTTGTCATCCTGATTGTCCATACTGTAAATCTACTTTGGTGATCTCTTCTGTACACACGACATCTGTTGCATGTCGTCTTTCCTGGAAGAGGGATCCTTCCTCTGTTGCTCTTCTTGAGGTTTTTTTGTTTTGTTTTGTTTTTCCTCGTACAGTTCTAAGGACATGGAGTGCTGTAATGCTGTACAGACTGTTACGCCCCTTGACTTGACTTGACTTGACTTGACTCTTTAAAGCTGTTTTAATCCATATATTTGTATTTAACCTGGATCAAATGGCGATGTGAAAGGTGTGGCTCAAAGTGACAAACCCACACATTTATCGCCTGATTGTACAGTTCCCTTCTGCTCTGTGGAGCATTTCAGTGTCATTCCTTTCACTGTTTTGGTTTTACGGCCTGCAACTTTACTGTTTTAGTTTACTCACACCACTCTCATTGGCACAGTCTCCAGACACAGGCAGCTGTTTTCAGTGAGAAAGCTCACACACATTATATGCTGCCTTCCCAACACCAGACAAAGTTAGAGACTAGCTGGTGAACATAGCGCAGCATTTAGCAGCTAAGAGTCAGATATTTTATTTGGTTTCCACTACCCCAAGGTGACCCAAATATTGTCAGTACAGAGTCTGAATACTTTCTACACTCCTGTGTGTGGTATAAAGACAAGCATCTGATTGTGGCTAACAAAGTTAGGCTGGTAATCCCAGAGCAGGGACTTTACAGCTACAACAATATGCAGGAAGATAAGGAAAATATGTTAATCCTGGACATTCACAGTAACCAACAGCACCACACATTTTTTGTCTTAGATTTTTCACTGTCTGCATTTGCTTTATTCATGGTAGCTTAGCCAAGTTTAGCAAAAAATGCTGTAGCATTGAGGCAAGAATTCTACAGGCTGAGGAAGGGCAGAGTGTAGGAGAGAAGTAGTAGGATGTGGACACCCCTCTCCAAATCCTAGTGCTACAGCGCACAATATTTATTATATTATTAATAAATCCCCTTCACAGCAGACATTTTGACTTGTCATAGCGGGAAGAGCAGGTGACCCAAATGTTGTGGCTCAGTTCCATTGTGTCCCAGGGAGCCAGCCTGCATAATGCCAGGAGCCTGGAACTCGCTCACATCAATGGAATGGAGTCATTTTTAATTTCATCAGATACACCTGTACTTTTCCTGCTATGACAAGCCAAAATGTCTGCTGTGAGAACGGTCTGTGGTATTCTTCTAACTTTGTATGCCATCCAACAGTTTGGGCGAGACCCTTTCCCATTTCAACATGTTGATGCTACCGTGTAATTTAAAGACATGTTTTTTTCTTGATGTGGAAGAACTAGTGCCAGTAGGTGTGAGTGTTATTTTGCCTCAGTATGTACTGGTAAGAACCTCTAAGTATTTCCAACATTGAGTGTTGCCACAATAATGCAGGACACTATAACATGGTATGGTGCTTTTGTAGAAGTAAAACACTACTTCTTCATTATCCTCCCAAAACATGAAGCTGATAAATTATGAAATCAATAAGTGTCTCATCAACTCATATGTTGCATCATGACAGCAACAGAAGTAAAAATCAACATTGTGAAAATAAAAGTATTTAAATAGAAATAAAAAGATTTGTTCATTTATTTGTTGGGGGCAGCTGTGGCTCAGGAGGTCCACTAATCAGAAGGTCGGTGGCATCATCGATGTGTGAGCGTGTGTGTGATAGAAAAGAACAGTATGCAAAGAAAAAAATGCATTGTATGAATGTGCGAGTGAATGGGTGAATGGGTGAATGTGGCTTGTAGTGTCAGACTTTGAGTGGTTGATAAGACTAGAAAACCACATTGGGATGAACTGGAATACCAACTTCTAGCCAGGCCTTACTGCCCAACATCACTTGAGCACCTCCACCTTCTCTGAACAGTGGGAGCTGTTACACCAGCAGATTACTACCCAGGTTTTGGAATGACGTGATCACATATGTGTTTAATGTTTGGATGTCAGTATTTCTTTTTCCATGTTGTGTATTATTCTGTGTCTTGTTTCCTCATCCTTCACTCTCTGATTACATGACTGGCCTCTTACTCATTCAACTATGGAATGATGTCAGTAAAGGAAGCTTTTGAGCATAAAGACCACTAAGGAGAACAGGAAAGGTGATGTAGCTGATGGTAAAACCCCATGTATAAAAATAACCTTTTAATGTGGAAATATTTTTCTGCTGTAAATTCACAGTAGATCTAACAGGAAGTGGTATGAAGGTGTTAGATATATGCACTACTTTCCTGATAAAATCACAATTTTATCAGGTATTGTGTTAACATTTATATTTATATCACAACTGTATGTCAGCTACTATATTTATTTTTAACACAAGAAGGAAATAGATACAGAGGATAGAGAAGAAATCAGCTACGAGGCAAACATGCCACCATTAAGTATAGCTCTGTGTTTTAAAGTGCTTTAATCTATTAGCTGAATCAACCTGTTATAAGCCATTTTGATGGGAGGCAGCTCAGCGCTGTGTTGCGCTGGAGAATGAATCATCACCAGGTATACTGTAATAGCATCAACTTGCCACCTTAAATCATCTCTCTGTGAACAAACAACAACATACAACGATCAGGTTGTGCCGCTTTATGTTTGGTAATATTGTACTGCAGTCCAGGAGATATGAGAAACACAAACTTAGTCAAACCTCATATCAAAATACGATAAGATATTCGTCAAAACAGTTCAGGGTTTCTAGTTCAAACTTCTACATTCTTCTTATTTGGACATTCATAAAAACGTCAACATACAATATAGATTTATTATTAGAGACACAATTTTAAAAGGTCTTTTTTTTTAGCTCTACTGTAAGCAAACAAGTGGGAAACATATTTCATCATGTACTGTACTGTATATACAATCTAACCTTATCCATCTTCATGTTTTAAACACTATGGTCGGTATGCTGAATACAGGTGTGTTCATAAAGATATAAGACAAAGAAAAGAGAGACAAAAATGCTCTTGTACAAAAATCACACTACAGGCTGGTGTGCACTGATAAGCAGGTGTCTTGCAGAAACCTTACATGTCTGGATTTTATGACCGTCAGAACAGGCCACATCGTTGCAAAATATCAAAAATACATGTCTCTCAATGAGGAAATTCACAAGCTTCAGTTAATGAATAAACCAGGTTTCTGCAAGACACTGCACACACAAGTTAGCTCTGAAATCGACAAATGAAAATGTACAGTGACACAAAAAGGATGCATATTACTTTGAGATATATTCCTATCTCTCTCTTTTTTTTTCTTTTTTTTTTTTTTTTTGGACAACCAGTTGCAATGACAACACCAACTTGAACACTGTAACACACTGATTTCCCGACATGCAAAATCTTGACTGTTAAACTAATTATAGTACAAGTTTATTGGAAAAAAAAAAGAATATACTTACACATCACATTTAAACACCCCTCGAAGCCACCACCATCACATTGACATTAACAAAACGTATTCAAAAGGTGACACATTTCACGTCATAAGAACATAGATGTCTGTAGTTCCTCACCAACAACATAACATCTGTCTGTTATTTGAACTGTTGGGATGCCTGAATTCACTGTGCTGTGTTATGATAGTAAGGTCAGCTGCATCAGCTTCATGCGTCTGCACTGTGTGAGCTAGTATAGGAATGTACAGCAGTCATGCATAATTAAGATACCCAGCTCTACGAAGCATGAACACTAGGTGGCAGACTTTGCCCACTCTGTAAACGGCTTCAGTCTGCCTGGCAATAAAATGTCAAGTCATGGCGGGGGAGAGGGACAGGGACAGGGAGGGACATGCATAGGGCAAACGTTACACTGGAAGTCTGGAGTATTGCTTTTTGGAGAATGTGCACTTATCCTTCATTAAGATACACACAAAGACTATTCAAACTAAATTAAAGACAGCACTGGGCTACTGTCTCGCTCTCTGCTGTCCACCTCTATCTCTTTTAGCCTCGTTTTTAATTGGTTTTCTTTCCAATTCTCCCTCACTCTCTTACACCTTCATCTCTCTTCTATTTACTCCTACCTCCGCCTTCTTCCCTCCTCCCTGTCTCTTGTTTCCTTCCTTCCTTCCCTCCTCCGCCTCCACCTCTCTGCGGGGTAGCCGGAGAGACTGGCATTTCTCTAACAGCGGGGGGGGATCTGCACCCAGCCTCAGCCCACGCTGGGCAAAGAGGGGGTGGGTGTGGCATGGCAGACAGAGGTGTGTATGCATGCTTGTGTGTGTGTGTGTGTGTGTGTGTGTGTGTGTGTGTGTCTGGTAATAATGAACATGTGACCGGAACCCCCACACTAGACCTGCCAACACTTGTCTGCTACTCTCTATATGACATCCACACGAGAGTCTCCCTGAATCCTCTTCTCTATTTCATCCGCTTGGATTAAACTAATTGCTTGAGAGATTTGGCACTGCTCAATGACAATGATGATAGCAAAGTACCATAATAATGGTGACCAATTACTTCAATGAATTACAGTCAACCTGTCGCCAAAGATGCCCCCGAAAGCACCTAATCAAGCTGGTGTACATTGCTCATCAAGAGCTTTGCTTTCATTTAGGAACTAGCTTCAAATAAATTTTGTTTCTTGCACTTCTGGGACTCGTGCCAATTGAGAGAAGTGACAATGCTGCCGAGGACAAGGACACATGTAAAAACCCTCCTGTATTAACAGACATCCAAAAAGTCAGGCTCTGAATGATAATCAGTGGGGATGAAAGGGACGGTCATGGTTCAGTCTCACTGCTCTTTCACATAGTGAATGGGAAGTGATGCTATATAACAGGGTGAGTTAGAGAGGGAAAGATGAGGAACAACAGCAGGTGAAGCAAGGATGAGTGCCCGCTGCGTCGCTCTGATGTACCTGTTTAGCTTCAGTGGTGATAAGAGAGGAAGAGGGCAAGTCACGAGTCGATCCTTCTGCTCCTTTAACGTGACGAATAATTGTAAGAGTAGATAAGCAGAGTGGGGGAGAAGGGGCAGAAGGAGAGAGAGTCAGAGATGAGTGGCTGTGGCAGTGTCGGGTCAGATATGCCGGTGTAGCCCCGGTAACGGCGAGGAGGAAAGGGCTGGTCGTGGTTCAATTCCTCGGCTTTTCATAAAGGACAGCAGCTGGTCGGGGATCTCTGCGAGGACGTCTTTAGCCAGTCGGGCCATGCTGAGGACCTGGTTGCCAGATCTGTCGATGTAGTCTCTGAATGGAACAAACTGGAAGCAGAGGGAAACAACAGTTTAGACTTTAGGTTAAATAAATTCTATGTAGATGTTGCAGTTGTTGTTGTCCCTATTTTAATAAACGTTGCCTATATCTTGTAGGAGGACTAATAAACTGAGGATAAAGTGTCATCAGTTCTCTTGCAGGCTGCATCAGTGAGGGATTTTAAAACTTAATTAATGACCAATGTGACATTCAACCCTCTTCTCAAAGTGAATCCCTTCATAAAATTGATCTTTTATTAGATAAATATTTCTGCTGCTGACTTCATAACATCCCACATTGCATAAGACAGTAAGTCCTGTTGTGTAATACCTATTTTCTCATATGCATGCTGGATATACACAGTTTTATCCATGCAGTTGTAATATGGAGATGGCTGCTGCCACAATATTATAGTTGTATGAGGTTATGAAATATTATATTTTTTGCTCCTCAACAACTTAAGACCATGGGATCTTGATCACTTTTTCCTGTTACTGCTGCCTTACATCTCAAGTTCAGTACAACATGGACTATTTGAATATATGAAGCCACATGACATTATAAATAGTGATTGAAAAGATTCAACAGGGTTTAATCAGCCCATTCGTAGTGTTTAAAGGCATACTGGGTTTTTATTTGTTTGAGAAGATATGATGGAAAGGAACAAATTCTAGGGTTGTAACAAACAATTTTTTTATTCTCCTATGAATCATTTTTGTCTGTAACCTGAAAAATGCCATTTGGGGCCACAATTTCCATATTCCCAGACAGCCAAATTAAACTTCTGGCCCAGTATATACTTTGGTTTCAGACTCGGACCGTGGAACTGAAGTGTATCCTGGGCCAGAAGTTTAATTTTACTGTTATGGGACAGATGTATCTTGCCATCTGGGTTGAAATTTCTTTTCTCTCTGCCATTTACATATTTAGATAAAATATGAAGTTACCGAAGAAAACCAGCAAATAGAGAAGATTTTTTTATTCCATGCATTCTTCTTCTCTGTCCACCAACATTATCCAGAAAGCGGTGAGCTCACTTCTTTCTAACTCCAAACCATTAACATTTATTTTTTCAAACTTGTAGACTTCGGACTAATATTGACTCAAGTGGCATAATTTGAGGACATTTGCCAGACTCTGGAGATACATGAGGCTTTATACAACTTGTTTCACCCCAACACTTGGAAAAAGACTCAGTGTTCTCCTTTAAAACGGGCTCTTTCACTTTGTTTCGTCTATTTTCTCTGTCTAAAAGAGAGAAAAAAAGATTAATCGAGGAACAAATTCACTAGAGTACACTGCAGGAGTTTGAGCAAAAACTGAATTTAATCTCTATTTGTGTGTATTTAACTTTGTGCTGCTATAGCCTTTATATTAATCTGCTGACAGCTATACATTTGTTGTATTGGATATGTTGTGAGAATCTTACTATATACTTCCAACCTAGTAAGTTATTATGAAGTTTCATAAAACTATGGTGAGTATTAAGACATGAAATCAATACGTAATTGCACGGATATTTATGGAGTGAGCTAGATACCTGAAAAAGGCTGGCCCAATCCCAACTTTTTTCTTCTAACGTTAATGTGTAGGTTTGTTCCTTTCATCCTTGTTTGTTTCATCATCTATCTTCTTTTTTCCATTTTATGGCAATTGTTTACCTTTTTTTTTTTAATGCTTCTGGGCATTCCCAGTAACCATGGTAACCCCGTGTTTAACATCAAAAGGCTATGAAGTGTGGGTAATTCCCTCAGGCAAAGTTACAACTTGTAAAAATGTGCATAAAGGGCTCAAAATGACTTAAAGAGAGCCCTCATGCCCCTGATGGTTTTACAGCAGGACAAGCCTAAGCCCTCATGGAACATGCCTCAAAGTCTGTGCTTCCGTGAGGGTGGACATTGGGACTGGGCTGCAAAATATCCAACTGTCCCCTCATGACACATGTCCATTTAGATACTGTTATTAAGATATCTGGTACATCACACTCAAGGAAGGCAAACTAGTTAGACTTTGTATATGCAAATTTAGATATGGATACCGCAATCGCAATCAAATCATATTTAACATTAATAACGCACATATTTTACTCATGACTGCATTGCAAGAATACTGTAATTAGGACACCTCTATTCTGACACGCACCTGCACAAACTGCTCACATGCAAACAAAGTGTACATCAGTACCAAGACATCCACGCCTCCTACCTGATATGAGCCAGGGGGCCACTGAATGTAATCTGGATACTTTAAGGCAACTGCCAATCAGTTTATGGTGCATAAGTGTGAACTGAGCAATATGACTTTAATTTATCACAGGAGGAAAAAAATGATCAATGTCGCTGCCGGAAGGCAGTCATTGTATTGAATCAATAACAATGCATGAAAATGCAAAATGATTGAACTTTTTTTCTCTGCTAGAAGTGTAAACATCCTGATTAAATTATTGTCATAATAAGGTTAGAGGCAATCAAAGGATTACTGCATGCATGCAAATGTGATTACTGCTGTTAGAGAGACAGGACTGTGAAAACATGATAGCAATATCAATACAGCTCTGGGAAGGAAGCATAAATTATCCAGCTATTAACCTGGTGTGGAGTCAACTAGATGCATACTACTCAATGTCATATTATAGAACAGTTCATTTCTCTGAGAGACAAAGCAATTAGGTCAAACCTTTGCAGTATGTGGGGATTTATTGATAATTACCTTTACTTAAAGCCATATAATATGATATCAATGTTGGAACTACATTGTTTATCTAAATAGCCATAGTTAGAATAAAAATCTCTCAATATCTAGACACCATACATTTATCTTATAAGTGCTCATTTTTCACTGTTCCATACGCTCTGCCAGCTGACCTGCAACTCTGCTGTCCTACTATATAAAAATTCAATAGTGCATTGATATCAGAGCCCTCGCTGTTTGCTTTGTATTTGTGTTCTCACATCTCTAAATGGTTCTCTAAAATTGCTGTTTATTGTTGCCAGATCTGGTTTCATCAGTCCCTGATGGGGTAACTGCTCACTTTTAATAAAACTCACTGCTAAACTGTTTAAAGGGCGAGCCCCTCTCTGCTGTTGAATTCAAAAATGATAATGGAAAAATGTCCTGTGAGGAGAAGGTTATGTCTTTGCTTATTTTAGCCACTTTTTAAATCGTGGCTAAAAAAAGTTTTTTTATTTTTTTATTTTACAGAATATACAGTTCCTTTATGAGAGTTTATTAGCACAGTTTTTTGTGTAAATCATCCCATGACCACAGTTGTTAGCGCCTTGAAGTGAGGATGTAGTCACGTAACAGAAATGTTAACCCCATATGAGCCAGGTCGCAGCCTTACATCTTCATGTTGGACCCCTCTGGCTGTTCCAAAGTTTAGGGTTAAATCTAAAGGTGACTGTGCTTTTGCCATTTGACCTACCGGAGGAGATAAGGCAGAATCAGTTCTTTTAAGTCACTTTTTAAAACTAACTTTTATATATATATATATATATATATATATATATATATATATTTTTTTTTTTTTTTTTTTTTTTTTTTTTACTGTTTCTACTCTCATTTGTTTTTATTTATATTGAAAGATATTGTTTCTCTCAAACTTTACCTCATCTCTGTCCCACTTTTCTGGCCTTACTTTCCGGCTTTCTGTTATTATATTGTTGTTGCTGCCTTTGCTTTGTTGTCAAAGCACTTTGTAAACTGTTTTTAGAGCTGCTATTAAAGTTATTGTTACAAAAATTATTTTTAGTAGTCACAATCTGACATTTTCCAATTTTCCACAGCCCAGGATGATATAATCAGTTGACCATCAGCCAAAAAACATTCACATTTGAGAAGTTGGATCCAAAGAATTTTGGCATTCCTTTTTTTCCCTTTCCATTGATCCATTAATTGTCACAGCCCCTTTCACAATGCCATATGTCCATCTATCTTTTTGTTCTGCTGCTCTTTATCTTTAGTAGCATCATGGGTCATTCCTCTGAGGTGGCAGTGCCAGTTCCTGTTAGATTTCTGCAAAAAAAAAAGTCAGAGGCTGCTCACGCCAGAAAAACTACTAGATAGATCATTTGTTCAAAACTCTGAAAGTGACCTACTTTTACTTTTCTCAACAAGGGCCCTCTTGCATGCAAATAATATTTTGCATAATAGAGGACTGTTGCTTTCAGAAGCAGAGCCAGACGTATGGCATACAATGCATGATGCCAAAATAAATATCAAATATCTGACTCAAATACCTGACTTTTTTTTTGTATCTTTTGACAGCGAACAAAAATGAACTAAACCTAAATCGGAGACAGATCAGGAGGAGACAGATCAGAAAACAGTCTCATGGGTTTATTGGTTGCATTTGTATTTCATGGTACAATAGTAAGACATAACAAGCTGTACTTTGTATAAATACTAGAATTACTTTGTTCTTAATTAGACAGTGAGCAAACACAGCCATAGACTAATCAGACACCATACACCCATTTATGCTATAATTAGAAAGCACATATAATTCTGTATTAGATCCAAAATAAATGACACTTAGACATAATTACACCAAATTACACTCTAATTAGAATCCAAACTATTAGACACCACTTTACAAGATCATAGTCTAAACTGTGGGAGAGATCATCTCTGCTGTTCAGACAAAAAATATTCTGACCTACATTAAACTAACACTGCCACACGACATGGTAGCCATTAACTGTATGTGTCGACACCAGTGTAAACCTATTTACCTATAATAATTGATAATTTAACTACAACCCTGATTCCCAAAAAGTTGGGACACTGTGTAAAATGTAAATAAAAACAGAATGTGATGATGTGCAAATCATGTACACCCATATTTAATTGAAAATAGAACAAAGATTTTTTTTTCTTGTTTTATGAAAAACATATGCTCAATCTGAATTTGATGCCAGCAACAAGTTTCAAGTTGCCGACAAGTTTGGGACGGGGGCGACAAAAGACTGGAAATAAAAAAACACCTGGTTGAATATCTCACAACTAATTAGGTTAATTGGCAACAGGGCATAAAAATAGGCTCCCAGAGAGGCAGAGTGGCTTGTTATTAACGCACAGTTCAAAAGCTAGTATCTGTGATGGTGTGGGGGTACATAAGTGCCCATGGCTTGGGTAGCTTGCACATGTGGGAAGGCACCATTAATGATGAAAGATATATACAGGTTTTGGAGCAACATATACTGCCATCAAGACAACGTCTTTTTCAGAGAAGGCCTTGCGTATTTCAGGAAGACAAGAAGGAAGACTACATGACTCCATAGTAGAAGAGTCTGGATGCTAAACTGGCCAAGAAAGGAGACCCCGAACTGTTGATCAGTTAAAATGCTATATCAGGCAAGAATGGGACAACATTTCAAAACTTCAGCAACTGATCTCCTCAGTTCCCAAAGTTTACAAAGTGTTGTTATAAGAAGAAGTGATGCAACACAGTGGTAAACATGCCCCTGTCCCAACTTTTCTGAAACGTGTTGCTGGCATCAAATTCAATTTGATTATATATTTTTCATAAAACAAAAACATTTCAGCATTTCAACTTTGATATGTTGTCTTTGTTCTATTTTCCATATGGGTTTACATGATTTGCACATCATCACATTCTGTTTTTATTTACATTTTACAAAGTATCCCAACTATTTTGGAAATGGGGTTGTATAGGTTTGTAAAGGTTTATGCGATCAGTTGGCCTTTTGTTGTGCTGCTGACACGCCACTCAAAACTTCAAGCCACTATGACATGTCCACTGTCAATTTGCAAACGCTTATTATTGTCACACAAAACTAATTCATCTGATCTTTTCCTTTGTGATGGCTAGAATGGAACATCAATGTGTCCATTTTGCTTAAAATTCATTGATCACTTGATCAACCTGGTGTCGCTGTCAAGGTAACAGCAAGCATGCTATCGCTAACTGACTTGTGTCTCTGATAAGGCATCACAAAGTTAAGTACCAGTCATCTGTATCTGTTCAACAGCTTTGAAACCAAAGCAACCTGCAATATGTTGCTGTGCTGGATGAAGCTTCGTCTCCGCTGAGCTTCAGATATTCTTTCTTTTTGTGCTTCATTTTAAGTGATAATGGAAGTTAATGGGCAATTAGCCTGTTTGCCTAAACTTTGGCTGCCCCTGTGGTTCCTGTGAGGAAAAGAAGATAAAGGAAATGAGCTTGACCTTTCTGCTGAAGTTTGACTTTTCTCTGTCCATCTCCCCCGGTGTGTAGGACTGTATACAGTTGTATCCATGCACACACATTACAACCTATTAGGAGAAATGTGCTATTCAATCAGTCAAGTTTCATTGTGACAAATATCAGTGTAAGGCCGGTGTGTTTATTATTTTTGGAGTTTACATCTTTAAGTTAAAATGTCATTCTGTTTAATATCACAATTTTAAGTCATCAGCATCATAATTACATCAGAAAATAACATGAATATTAATATACCTGAATATTACGATTAAAATGCTCCTCTGAAAACATGCTGTGTCTGATTTGTTGGTAAGGAATTTATTTTGATATAATGAGTGATATAAACTCAGTAACAACTCCGTTTGATGTAAGACTTTTCTGACCAATGCTATACAACTGTAAAAACAACCAAAACATGTTGATGGATTTCACTTTAGTTTACAGTACAGTCCTGTTTTAATGTGTCTCAAAGTACTCTCTAAGAAAGTCTAAATAGAGTTTAACAGTGGGAAATAAAGGTGCAATGTTCTGGCAGCCTCCACAGCCAAGTGTTTGTGGCATATGGGAGTAGAGCTCAGGTAAGTATCACTACCCACAACCTCCACAGGACTCTGGACAACAGCCAGGCTACACCGGATAGATGGGGGACAGCCCAGATGTGAACTGATGTAGTTAAGTGTATTGTACAGTTTTCTTCTGATGGGAAAGTGAAAGCAATATTAAAGTCCATATGAATATATTGTCCTCTGACCTCTCAGTGTTTTGTGCCACTATTATAAAGACTATGTCCGTAATAATATGGCATTACGTTACAGCTTGTGTTGTCTAATGAATCACAGGCATGTTGGTTGTAATAAATGTATTTATTACAGAACTATTTGTAGAATAGTAGCACAGTAATAATAATCTGACTGTAGCATATTTTGAATCTGATATGACATTGTATTTGATTTCTGATGAGACTATGGTCCTGTAAATTGGTGACTAACAGCGTATTAGGATCTCCTATTTGGTTTCTAATTCAAGTGTAATTTGGTGCAATACTGCCTGACTATGGTTTAATTTGGGTCCAATATGGAATTATATGCCGTTTCTGATTACACCATAAATTGGTGTATAGTGCTTTATTAGTGTATGGCTGTTTTGTTTACTGTCTAATAAAGAGCATATTATTTCTAGTCCTTATCTAATTTGATACAAAGTATGGCTTGTTACATCTTGTTAGTGTCATATAAAATAAATTCCTTTACTATTATTAAATGGTGATTGATGGAAATTTGGGATTAAATAGGTTAAAATGAACCTTTTGACCTGGATGATTTTGTATTGTGTGGACAAGTAAAACCAAAATCCCAGAATGGTATTGTATGCATGAACAAGACATTGCTGGATCAGTGGCCCACCATAGATGGATATTTTACTGTATATCGTATGAGTCAGTTCCACAGTGTGCGTTGCAAGTGTGTGTTATGAAAGTAAGCCACCCTCCCCCAGGGAGAACTCCCCCATGGAGCTGCTGTTGACAGAAACCTGCTCAGGTCTAACCTGCGAAGTTAAAAAGAATTATGATGAGTACCTGAACAATGTCTCTCTCAGCAAGACGTCCTCTGGAGGATACCCTCACCTCATCTCCATCCAGCTCCTCCATAGCTATAAGGAAAGACAGTGACAGAGAGAGTATGACTCAATACTTGAACCACCAAGGGAGAATATAAAGAAGGTACAGGATGTTCTTTTGAATTTTCATAATGTAATTGCTGAAGTGGAGCACAGCATGGGAGTGAGAGCAGATATTCAGCGGAGAAGGCTTTGTGCGCCAGAAAATGTCCTTCCCCAGATAAAAATGATACACAATTACACTAGAGGTCTGAAAATGAAAATCATTGTTTGCAGCTACAGGAGCAGCTTTTAGACAGCCATGTCAGTTATGGCCAAATATAGGAGGAGGAGCTTGCTCCCAAATTGCACTCTGATGGAAATCTTATTCTGAGAGGTCTTCAAAAATAGAACCTGCACAACAGTGTATATCCTGCATCTGCAGCCAATCTGCACAGAACAGCATGGATGTGAGGCCCGGCCAATGGAAAGGTGGCTGAGCACAACGTGAGATCAAAGCAGCAAATGGACTCAGAGAGAAAAATAAAACATAAGGACAAACACTAGGACTGACAGAATAATACTGAAAGTGGCTCAGAAACATGTTCACAATAAAGTGTAGACACACACAGACACACACACACACACACAGGTGCCAGGTGCTATTAAGCCAGTTTGACCTTGTGAACTCCCAACATGCCTGAATGCCTTGACTACCAATCCCACCATTCAGTTGCTTAAACAAGAAGAAAATGACGGACCATCAAACATAATGACGAGGTCCTACATCATCATCAGAGCACACATACTCACACACACACCAACACACAAACAGTCCCAACTGAAAAGTCCTTCATTGATCTGTGGGCTCTAAGATGCCTGCACACTTGACCCCATTGACTTTGTCCTTCCTCTCCCAGGAAGGGAAACAACTGACTGGTGTATATGACGAACCAATTACAATACAGCTGCTACAGTGGTTTCCTGTTTGCTCACTCACCGCTGCTGACACTCATCAAGCCAAGGCCGAGTCAAATGATGCATTTCATCTAGAACATCACATATTTATGTCTTTGCAATGTCAAGGTTATTGAATCTAATCAAAATGGTTTACATTTCAAATTTATTCAATGCGCACTTCTTGTCAGCAATCATTCTGCTCAGTTATATCTTACTGAAAGGCAAGTATGAAGGTTAAAGAGGACTGGTGTCGTTCTTTCTCTCTGCAGCTATTTTTATTAAAGACAGTTTTCCATATATGAATGAGAAGTAACATTTGACATGTGAAGATATTTTAGTGAGTCTAATGGAAAAATGGAAAGTTTCCACCTTCTTTTTTGGGCCAATGCGAGGTGCTCCTTGATTGTTAAGTAAAAAATTGCCTCGCCAGGTGGAATACATATTATCTTGTAAGTGTATCACCTGTGTGTTTGATATTTAAGAGGGCCCTACATGAATGTAGTACTAGGTGCGTTTCCATTAACCTGCTTAATGGGCAATATGAAATTGCAAACTTAAAACTAGTAATGGAAACACGTGAATTTTGAAAAACATCTCAAATGTCGCTCACATGATGTGGATTTTCAGACTATTGCACAAAGCAATATTTTGCTAAATTGAAATACGCATTGAGAGGCAGACTGCTGGAAATCCGTCATCAGGTTCAATTGTAATAATATCCAGAGAGGAGAAAACACAACTTTATTTACATAAAAACACAGACAATTGTGCTTTATTGCTTTCAGATGAAATCACCTCTATTTTGCGCAAAACTGCAATAAAACCCGGATAGTGATGAAGGCCGGACCACTGAAAAGCTTTTGCCACCTGTAAATAAAGTGATTTCTTGTCACTGAGCATGACCCTCCTCTCCTCTGTCAATGTGAACACTCACCATCAAACTCAGCTGGTCCAACACCTACGATGATTATGGACATAGGGAGTGATGCTGCCTGTACATGAGACAACAGGAGAGACAATGAATTCATTAGATCTTTGGGATGCATTGAAGTGATAGTTCGGGTTATATGACATGGGGTTGTGTGAGGTGCTTATCAATAGTCAGTGTATGACCTGCAGTAGATTGAAAGGAAAGGGCTGTTTGACTGCAAGATAAAGTGGTGAAAATATTCAAAATAAACTGTACACTTCAACTGATATTGGCTTTTGTCATAGGCATTTTTCTTAAAGTGACCAAAACATGTTTTTCCTGCTGACCTCGTCCACAGCAGCACATCACTCAGCTTCTGTGTTGGTTGCTCGTGTCTATAGATTAGTACCTGATAACCCGAACTATCACTTTAAGACATTAAATCATTTTGGCGTAATGAGCATTGTCAAGTAAAAAATAAATTAATTGTTTATTTGTTAGATTTTAAACCTGACAATTGAGACTATAAACCTGAACCAGGAGCCTATGCTTACAGCTGAAGGTTGATCATCATTACCTTTACTTTCTAAACCTTAACCTGCTTGACACAAAAGCAAAAGTTTTTCACCTGGAGAAAACTCAAAACAAAGAAGATTAGTATTATTTGGAGGGTTTAAAGCAAAGCACCTGAGTTCATTCTATACTGTACACGTAATGTTATGAGTAAGGAGAAAATAAATAATTAATTTTCTATTTTCTGCACTTCATGAGCAAGCACCAGTCTAATTGGATTAGACTTCTCAAACATTCAGTTGACAGTTTTCTGAAATCAAATCACCCCAGTCAAAGCAAAGATGTCTTTTCTTCCCCTTGACTTGAATCCTGAAAAGAAAATTTGATTGCATTGTGTTATTTGTACTTTTTTCTGAGGTATTATTGATCACAGGATGCTGATTGCTGGGACAAACCAAGCTGTGTTTATTCAAAAATCAAAGAAAGCATTATTTTTGAGAAACATAATACACAAGAGGAAAGTGGATATTCAGATGCGAATCAGTCACTGTTGGAAAAGCACCGCTATCTATCAGTCCCTGTGTGCATTTGTTTACATAGGAGAGTGTGTGTGTGTGTGTGCGTGTGTGTGAGTGTGTGTGTGTGTGTGTGTGTGTGTGTGTGTGTGTGTGTGTGTGTGTGTGTGTGTGTGTGTGTGTGCGCGCGTGTGTGTGTGTGTGTGTGTGTGTGTGTTTACTCACATTGACCACAGCCTCTTTGGTCTGGACCATGTCAGAAATCACTCCATCTGTGATCATCAACAGCACAAAGTACTGAGAGCCATCTGTAATCTCTGCTGCACAGCTGGGGAACGTGCACACACACACACCCACACACACACACACACACACATGACCACACACACATTAATACCTGGGTTAGGGCTGTGCCCGTACACCTGAGTAGCAGACCACTAAGGAAAACACAAAGCACAGCAGTCTGATGGTCTCAAATAATATTGTGTTGTCCTGTCTGGCTCAGGACTTACTGAAGATATGAAGCTGAATTTAAGCTTTGAAAGTACAACATCCATCATTTCAACCTCAATATAAATATATATACATACACAGTATTTGTATATTAGATGTGGCTTCCAGGTAAATGTGTTTCTTGGCAATTTCTCTTAGCAGCAGCAGCTGTCCAATCACAGCATTACTTTTCAGGCAGGCCTGTCAAGCTTGGGATTTCTCTACATGCTGAAGCATTGTGCAAGATGCTCAAGATGAGCAGCCACAACCAAACAGTGTTACCTGAGATAGTTTCAATTTCCTTATATCACTCTACGATAATACATTATTTTCCATACAGTATTTGGCCCGCTATCCCATAATACTAGATTTAGCTGGGTACCCAAGAATTCGCATAAAAATACGTGAACGATGTGATTTCAGTGCACATGCGACTACTGCACATGTTGGTTTTTAAATGTGAAATTTCTGGCTTCCCATATGGAAAAGATATTTTCATTGGCTGTCTGTTTGATTTGACATAAATGTTCTAAACGTGAAAAACTATCTTGATATACAATTTAAGTTGGTGTCACGATAAAATTCATCCTGTGAAAAACAATGTGAAACCACCTGTGATTTGACCTTTTTAGGCAGGATGTAAGGATGTACTGTAGAACAAACACATTAACATATACTATAAACATGCATTTTCA
The DNA here is from genome assembly GCF_046630095.1 of Trachinotus anak. Taxonomy (NCBI): domain Eukaryota; kingdom Metazoa; phylum Chordata; class Actinopteri; order Carangiformes; family Carangidae; genus Trachinotus; species Trachinotus anak. The sequence continues at coordinate 7,065,096 of NW_027273855.1, forward strand.
AATGAGAGCATTTGAGTTTAACTGAAACTACATGTAATGCACAAAATGCCCTTCGATATCCTAAACCTTTAAATGTTAATAATGTTATTTAATGGACACAGATGTCATCATTCAATGCTTATCCTTACTTGTGAAAATAAGGTTAAACAAGTCCTGACCGTATAGCTCCTTGTACCTATGCTCAGATACGACCCCATTAGAGGGCTTTACATAAAATCTCTTCCACACACCATTGCAACCCCTTTGTTCTAGGATGCCAGACTTGAGTTGTTTACTACCCAAAACTACAAACTCGAGCAACAGAGGGACCCTTCAAAGATAACAAGAAGCAAACAACACTGCATGTGGAAAAAATAATGTGACCCTGTTTTCTGTTTTTCCACCGCTCTTCATTTCCTTTTCACCATGGGGTTTGCTGAGAAAAACAAATGGATATATCCACATCCTCAAATATCAGTCCTAGCTTGATAAGATGCCAGATGAGTTGGGAAGAGTTTCAACATGTAGGTGTTTGCGTGTGTATGTGTGTCTGTATGTGTGTCTTTCACCTGCTGTTATTGCCAGTCGACAGAATCTAATGCAAGGGATTGACCTGTTCCACCTGGCTGAACGCAGCATTTATCTGTGAGTTGAGTCTGTATGTGTATGTGTGTATGTATGTGTATGGGATTTTCTATGCCACCTCCAAACCTCCTGCCGCTTGACACAAAGGTGTTAAACACAAGGTGGGATAAAAAAATAAAAAATAAACCATAATTCAGTACACTGACATGCAGGCTAAAAGACTTGGGGAAAAAAAAACAAGTTAACCAGGTTAATTCATGTTTCTCACAACAAAGACATGGAATTACCTGTGCCAGCAGTATCTTTTATCAATGAGATACAGATTAGGTCTCAATGAGATCTTTCATATAACTGGCCATTGACTCCAATGCTGAATGCCCATAGAATAACAGAGTAGGATGAGCAGCACTAGCGGCTGGTTATGGTTCTAAATGTTTTTGTAATTGTCTCCTTTCCACCAAGTATCTCTTTTTTAAAAGCAGAAACAATTAGGGCTGGGTGGTACCAGAGAAGAACTGGATCATATGATGAGTTGTCCGACCACATTGGAGGGCTAAAGAGAGAGAAGCATGCTTCCTCACTTGGGCAATGGCAACATAAAATGGTTGCGAACGTTGGCTTGTTGGTTTTGGGAATTTACAGAAATGGTCGGAATTCAGCCCCCCCACCGAATCTGATGTCACAATCTGAAGTAGCTCTAATGGAATATTCTGGTTTCTTTAAAGTGCCAAAATCTGTGGAGGCCAGTCACCCTCAAAATCAATCACTAATGCATTATTTCAAAATGATGAATTTTGGCAAAGCTATTTGAATTGTTTAATTCTGAGAGAAAAAAATATTCTCAGTGATGCAAATCTGGTTTAAGGTCCGGACCCAATACAATAACAGAAGCAGACAGAACATGAAGTATTCATGTTTATAACTGTGAATCCGGTGTCCTAATGATCATAAAAGCTTTCCCACAAGGCTCTTTATTATATTTTTTATAAACTATTAACATTATAAGAAACGTTCAATCAGGGAAGATTCATTTGTATGCAGATGATACAGTTATCTATACACTAGTAAACTGAAGGTATCATTTTACAATAATAATCATAATTAACTAAATTAATTAAATAAAATATATATAATTATTAATTCTGTACAAAAGTTAGAAGACATTACTCTTTAAATAGCTGAAAGTAAATGAGAAAACATTTTTTTTCAGACAAATATCTTATTCTATACTCAATCACCCTGAGATTTTTAATTCAACTTTAAGAAGAAGAAGAAGAATTTACTGTTTAAATCACTGGACCACACTGAAAATACAGAGGAAGATTTATGCATGTTATCTGGATTATATAAAACAATTATTGTTGAACTCACTGTCAACAGTATGTCAAATGTTTTCTCCATTTTCATACAACTATCAGGCCAGAGGCCTGTACTAAAAAGCAGGATTTGAGGTTAGTGAGGTAATTTAGGGTTTGACTCTGGGTTTTCAGTCCTGCCATAGTGGTTCACTTGTTTCTGAGGTAAATCACCATGGCAACTTATGCTGAACTCCTAACCTGCTCCATGGCAGGTTAACTTCAGAAGGTCAGATCAAAACCTGTCAACAGCTCAAGTGCTGACCAGTCAGATACCTGGAGAAGAACTGAATCATTATTCCTGCAGGAGCCTGAGGGGAACAAAAGAGTTCACAGATAAGTGATAAATAATAACGAGCAGACACTTATATAAATCAGTAGAATCGTTTTGTGTTTTGGGTCTTTCCATGTCTTTCCAAACCCAGCTTCTAACAAACAGAGGAGAGTTAATCACACAAAATAATTTGGCCTACATAATAACTTATAGCTTCATTTGAATTGAACACAGATTCTTTAATCTGACAGGATTCCCGATAGTGATGAAGCTTTTACTCTCTTCTTCATCACTGCAGCTCAGAGTAACACGAGGATACTCTGTGACCAGAACTGGAAATAAAAACTAAGCCTCTGATGTCTTTGACTAGAACAATGACCAACACCCTGTTCAATCTTTCATGATTATCAATGAATATTTCAGTCAGACCTCATCACACATGAACTATGTCAATAAGAAACTTAATAATAATTCATGCACTCATCCTTAGTCTGACTGTACCAATTGGAAATTATTTCTAGTGGTTCTTTTTTATTCTAGTCATATGATCATATTGTTCAGATTTTAACAACAATGTCACAATCGGATGTTACCGTTATCACACTTTCTTCTCATATCATGTAGAGTACTTTATTCATGGTTCTGACAATGTTGCTTATAATTGTCAATGTTCGGTTAAGTCAAGCCAGATAATGAAAGATATCATAATAAATTATTATCATCATTGCTATTATTGTGTATAATTTCCCATAATATTAAAAGTAATAATTATTATACAAGAAGAGGCCACAAATGTTGATTTAACATGTTTGTATTGTCTTACATTCAACAAGTCAGCAAATCATCTTGCAACTCATCTACAAGAATTTCATACAGTTAAAAAAAAAATCATCCAGACTTCTAATAAAAAATATGGGAGCACAAATGTCAAATGTTTATTGTCACAAATGTTATTTTTAAATTGTTCATTTTAGTAGACCTCCTCTGATAAAAATCAAGTGTTTAACCTTGTTAACTTCCATATTTTGTTTTTTTATATAATACAAGACATATGATGAGTGAAATAATCTGTCAATTTTCCACAGATTTTACAATAGGTCTCTCTTGTAAAGAGATAGTGTATATTATTATCTGGGGTTCAGGTTTTGGTCATTTTTTGGTCAACATTCAAAGCATTAATTTTTCCCACTGCACTTTTTAAACTACATTATGTGTGGTATTTTTCAACTCAACTATAATAACTCAACTATAATCTTTACTGATAATCACACAAAATACTGTTATAGAACAGTTTGAGGTTGTCAAAAATATTGTTTCACTGTTTATACACACAAATACAGCAGGAAAATACAAGACATAAATCCATAATGCAATCTATATACATGTAAAGTTATTGGATCCAAACTTATTTTTGTGCCTTTTGAGTCAATGTATGCCATTATAAATCACTCTAAATATACATAATTCAAAGTATTTTTCATGGTCCACAGACATAAGTGAAAAAGTGTGTGAAAGCCCCAAATCAGCACTTTCAGCTGGTTTTCTCGTCTTGTCTCTTTAAAAAAGATTAAAAATGCAATAAAGTTAAGTACATCTTAAAAATTAAAAACCCAGCAGTTTGGGAATATACAAACCACAGAAGTGGAATGTTAGCAGGAAATATATTCTGACAGTTTGCATCCTCTGCAACACATACTTAGTTTGAAATAAAATATACAAATAAATTAAAATCCAAACTCACCCACTTTTCTGTGAAGTAACTTGTGTCCCTGCTAAAATGTTATTTTCTTGCTGCCAAACTCTGAGGCAGAAAGCAACTGATTCTCAACTGACAGGATACTTAATCCTGCACATGCTGATTTGCCCCCAAACAAATTATCTAAGTGGTGAAAAAGCTTCACATGAGTCATGTTACTTATAGGCTTTGATCAAGGCTTATAAATACAAAAAATATATAAAATAAATCCCCTAAGTTTGGATAAAAGAAAGCAAAATAGTATAATTTTACCAATGGTAACCTTAAAGGTATAGTAGTAACTTATATAAAGTCTAAAACTTACTTTGCCACTTTATTGATAACAGGTGCAAAGTTGGTGGGTCCGTACAGCTGCACCGTCCTCAGGCTCTGGAAATAGGCCTCCAGAACGCCCTCTATTCCTACACAGTTTGGATTCTCAGTGTCACCACTCTGCAACAGACAGCATACAGCACACTCATGAAATACACAGGGTTCATTCACACAATTGGTCCGTAAACAGTACAATAAACAGGTTCATTATGACCCGTGTCACTGGCATATGAAATGACATTGTTTTTGACATTTTAAGGGATTACATTTTTTTCACAATTAATATTACATGATAGAAGTCCTTACACGAGCCAAAGTAATACAAATTGGAAACAATACTTTGGTATTTAACTTTTTTTTTCTTTAAGATTGGACCAGCAACATCGACCCATAAAAAATAATTAAACATGTCTTCTATTGCTGTTAGCTGTGATAAGATTTAATTTGATCTAGCTTCAGGAAATTTAAGACCTTACTCCAAAATAAATGTCCCTCAATATCATGTGAAGTTTTCTTGGTGCATTTTAACTTCACTTGTGTGAGTGTATTAAGTCTTCAGAGTGCAATAAATGAATAACATTCTCCACTGATATAGTGCTGCACTTTCATGAAGTTAGGGGACAAATTTTCTAAATCAAGGAAACAGAGGCAGAGACATCCTGACATTTAGTCCTTATTACGAGACGGGCTCCAAAAACACTGGATCCTACAGTTCCCATAATGCAACTTGATAGTGTCATTAATTAGATTTTCCCTGCCTGAATGCCTACATTGTAATGCCGAGTTATGTGTTTTACCTTGATGACATCATCAGGGTTAAAAGAAGAAGAAAATACATAACTGGTTTCAAAAGCACTAAAAAATACAGTTTTACTACTGGCTGTTGTTAAGGATATAGGTAGTAATAGTGAATTGAAACTCCACAACCTAATTTTTGGCTTGTCACATTATCACTATCCACTTTTTTTATCACCACCTTTGTTTCACATAAAAATTAGCAGCATTGTAAAAGGTGGTTACATTTAACACATATGCTAGATTAATCATGGTTTTGATAACATAAATACAGGCTTGGCTTCACTTCAGTTTAGCATCCAGCGGTTCCTGACTGGTTGCCCTCTTCCCTGAGGAAGATGCTAGGAGGACATGTGGGACGTGATGCTGGGGGAGTCCTGCTGGCAGACAGATGAGCCAACTTCTCAACTTGCGCGACCAGCTGTTGTCGCAGCGACAACTCCTGGTCCAAACCACACCCTGCTATGACTGAACCGTGCATGTGTGTCTTGCATGTGTAAATTCATAGTTTGTGTGTGTGTTCATGTGTGTGTATGTGGGTGTGCCTTACCAGTGGAAATGCATGGGAGATTTTGCCATCAGGGGGCAGCTTAGCTCCGAAGCCATAGGCAGGAAAGAGCTTGTCGCTGTCGTAGTCCTGGATAATCTCACCCACTGCTTTCAGGGCCATGGCATATGCATTCATCTGGTAGGGGCTCATATAGTGGAGTGAGGTGGGCTGGGACGGGTTACCTTAGAAAACACACACACATAATATGGTAAAGTGAATGATAATATGTCTTCCTCCTTCTCTCTGTGCCTGTGGTTTTCACCTGTGAAATACAAGGAACACTATATCGCCAGTGGAAATACAAGATGACTGATGCCAAGAAAATACTGTATACTTTGTTCCCTGAGCATTTACATTTTAATTGCAGTAGAGACAGGCTCTGGATGTGATAAACTATATGAGAAATCACAGCTGTAAAATCTGACATTAAAGAAAATATACTTAATCAATCAAAGAATCAAAGAATCAAAGAATCGTGTAAACAGGATTATAACAGGATTATTTATGGGAGTTATCAGTTTATGCAATCAAGTAAATGCCTTAGATTGAATTGGTTATTGGCAGCGGTAGAATCACTGCACACATGAAAACATAGCCGAGTGTTACTGTCCTCTCCCCTTGGCACAAGCTCTTCTGGACTCTCTCCTCCATTATGAAACAAGTGTCCTTCTTTTAAAGGGGATGAAAGGGAGGGGCGGGGGTGATTTGATTAGCCACAATAGATGCCTGCTCCCAACACACCTACTGATAATGTATTCCCTCAATCCCATCTAGCTTCCACCCACGCCACAGGTGTACCGCACACCTCTGGCCACGAAAATACCAAACACATTAACCACGCCCTGTGCACCTTGCACGGCTGACTGCACTTTCCACCATGTGAAAATAAGAGCCTAAATGTAATCTATTCAAGACAGCAGCGTCCCAGCCATCACACATGTGAATGTACCTGCCATGAAAAATATCATGTTACTTTACAGAGGGGAAAGGGGACAAGTGCCTTTCACACTGAAGTGTTATGCTCTCTCCTGTGTGTACTAACTGAAAACACAAAACTAAAGTTGTCTCATTTTAATGGTTTCATAGGGAAAAATACAGTTACTGATACATTTGGAGGGGACACTAACTAAAGTGGAGTAAAGGTGCATTACACATTGTGTGGCAGTCACGCTGAAGGTCTTAAGCACCAACAATCAGATGGGTTTCTTAATGTATGACTCCCACAGTATTAAGTAGAAACAGTATTAAGTAGAATTGCTTATCTCTGAGCCAATGCATTGAACTGGCAACTAATCATTTCCCCTGCAAGAGCCAACCGTATTACATGGTCCGCCAAGTACTTTTAAAGTTTAAGTTGTTAAATACAACTGATTTGCACATTCACCAACTGCTCAAGAGAAATATGTTTTCAACTAAAATATCTCTTTTCAGCTCATAGTGTTTTGTAATTAGACTTATCAGTTTTAGAACTTATTTTCATAACATATTCACATCACTTCAGCAAAATAACTATTATCTTTAACTATTAGATTGCCTCAGGTACCTTTTACTTCTTAGGTCATTTGAAAACATGAGTGACCCCAACTGGTTACCATATGGGACCCCACACTGTGGCTATACTGCACTGGAAAAACTAAGAGTGTGAAAAAGGTTTTCTATTAAACCTTTTTAATAGAGGTTCAGTAGCTAAACAGATAGCTACTGAACCATGTTAGGACAGTTTATCCGCTAGGCTTGGTGGTACAAATGAACTAACACCTAATATAGGTCACCACATATGTTTTCTAATGTAGGCAAGCTTGTTATTATTAAATTACTATATAATAATTTATAATATTCCAATATTTTATCACATTTGGTGATTATGTAAAAGAAAACAAACAAACAAAGAAACATCAGTCCCAGATATAGCTATGAGCTACCTTGTATTGTTTGTGCCTGGCAGGTAAATCTAAACACTTCAAAGTGATTTAATTGATAAAAACATAAATGGTTTAATATTTTAAGAAAAAAAAAACTTTACTTTCTTATTAAGAGATGATATAAGAGTCTACAGCACTGCAGCACTGTCAGGTGGGGCTTTGAGCTAAAGGCTAACATCAGCATCCTAACTTGCCCACAATGACAAAAAATGCTGATGTTAGGCAGATAAAACAATATATAGTATAAAAATATAATATAAAATATATTGCTTATACCAAATTCACCAACTGAGTTTAGCATTTTAGCCTGCTAACATTTGCTAATTAGCACTTAACACAAAGTACAGCTGAGGCAGATAGGAATATCATCAGTTTTATATTTGGTCACAAACTAAAGTATTGGAAAAACTGGAATTGTGACTGAATAATGGCACTAGATAAAAAAGGATCATCCTGAATGTGTGTTGCAGATTTTATAGCAATCCAACAGTTTTTGAGATTTATCACCCAGAACCACACATGTCAATCTCATGCTGAACATGAGAGTCATTCAGATTTATCCTCCAGGAACCATTAATGTCTACATCAATATTTGTAACAATCTGTCCAGTAGCAAGATATTTCATCAAACAAGTGAACACCTTTGATGGTGATTGCAGAAAAGTCAGGAGATCACCAGTCAGTAGGATTCATCTTCTAGGGATCCTGAATGGCTGTACAAAATTTCATGGCAATCCATCAAGTAGTTGTTAAGACATTTCAGTCTCAATGAAAGTGGCTATTAATGATAATTAGTGGTCTAATGGGGGGTTATCCACTCAATGACATACAGGCACACCTATGAATAAGCATACTTCTTGCTGTCAGATAACTGTCAAACTATTCCTTTACTGTTACGGTTATGTAAGAAAACTGATTCATCGCCATCACTTCATTTCAGTGTTTTGCAAGCTGCAAGGTCCATGTGTCATGTTTGATGTTGGTTTGAAAGGGTTGGGGGATCACATCTGATCTATAGGTGTTTTGATGCAATAGCGGGAGGGCAGTGAAGAGTTACAGCCTAATACACACATGCACACCACAATAAACAAAAATACTTGCGAGTGAATATCATGTATTCAAAAATGCACCAGTCAGTGACTTACCATTGGATGCTGTAAAGTCTATAGCCACTGTGAAGTTCAGCTGGGTTCTATTGCAAGAAAGTGGGAATCAAAGAGGAAAACAACAAAGAGCATCATGCACTTCAGTATACGCTATACCCACTGTGTCTCCAGCACAATGAACTGCAATACAATCGGTTTCCTGGTTCACTGGCTAATTAATATGCTGGGACAATAATCCCTTCACCATCTTGAACGTCTAATTAGGTAAAACAAATGGAAGCACTAATTAAAAGTGAACTGAATAAATTCGGAAAATTTACATCTGTGGTTTACCAAGCTCCCCGGTAACTTGGATCTTTCTGCGCCAATATGAATTTGGTGTAATGCTTATAAAGGAGGTCTTGGGAAATTCAATCTAGTATCTTAAACTTCACACACACACAAACAACACACACAAACACATAATCAAATTCACTCACAAAGACACAAACAACCAAAATGGTTGCCATTGACACTCACTGTGAGAGGAGGCTAATTATTATTCCACTCACCCTCCTCGGATGAAATCCACAAAGGTATACTCAGACTCCACTTTGAAGGACAGCAGAGTTACCTGACGAACACACACACACACGCACAGAAAGAGGGAGGGAGGAAGAGGGACCAGGGCAAATGACAAACAGGTGGCCAGGCAGTACAAGATTTAGTTAGAGAGAGGCAGATGTAAGAGGTGATGATACCTGTGTGTGTGTGTGTGTATATATATATATATATATGTATATATATATATATATGCCAAACTGAGGAAATGACAGGCAGATATTGGAGAGGTGGGTGTACTCACGGTTCCAGAATTGATGTATTTCTTCTTTTTGCCTTTCTTCTTGGGATTTAAAACCTGCAAGTGACGAAAAAGTAAGTTAATGATGGAGAGGGCACTTGTAAAACCACTTCACAAGCCTGGAATGATGGTTAATAATGAACATGAATAATTCAGCAGATTCCTGATAATAGTGACAGCCCATGAATTGAAACTGATATTATGCTTAACTGTGTGTGTATAGAGAGTGGAGAAGATACAAATTGACTTTTTGGAGGAGAAGAGATTAAGCCATCCATCACTCATCCATCCATCCATCCATCCATCCATCCATCCGCTACTACAAATCTGATAAGTAAACTTTCTCTTCTCTTTTATAACAGATGTTTATTCGGGATTTTTAAGATTTACAGTATTTATTCATTATGCAGCAATAGTATCATCAATCAGTTTACTTGGAGCAAAGGTATAAGTTCATGGAGTTAATAGTTAAAGAGTAAAAGAGCAAATGGCTAATATGTTTAATTATACACCGATCAGCCATAACATTATGACCATCTGCTTAATATTCAGTAGGTCCCCCTTTTGCCACCAAAACAGCCCAGACTCGTCGAGGCATGGACTGTGATTCATCAGACCAGGCCGCCTTCTTCCATTGCTCCATGGTCCAGTGGGCATGGGCACCCTTACTGGTCTGCAGCTACACAGCCCCATACACAACAAACTGCGATGCACTGTGTGTTCTGACACCTTTCTGTCAAAACCAGCATGAACTTTTCCAGCAATTTGAGCTACAGTAGCTCTTCTATTGGATCTGACAACACAGGCCAGCCTTCGGACCCCACATGCATCAGTGAGCTTTGGCTGCCCATGACCCTGTTGCCAGTTCACTGGTTTTCTTTCCTTGGACCATTTTTTGTAGGTCCTGACCACTGCAGACCAGGAACATCCCACAAGAGCTGCAGTTTTGGAGATGCACTGACCCAGTCATCTAGCCATCACAATTTGGCCCTTGTCAAAGTCGCTCAAATCCTCATGTTTGCCCGTTTTTTCTGCTTCCAACACATCAACTTCAAGGATAAAATGTTCACTTGCTGCCTTATATATTCCACACACTGCCAGGCGCCATTGTAACAAGATAAATGTAATTCACTTCACCCGTCAGTGGTCATAATGTTATGGCTGATCGGTGTATGTGCAACACAACAAATAAGTTCTTGCTGATAAACTATTATTTTACTTTTTATGTTTTTTCCATATCGTACACACATGAGCAAGCAAAAGTATTTTCTGTAGAGTGGATGTTCAAAAGCATTGGGACTTTTTCTGCTGTTATGATAATATTTCTGCTGTAACATTATTATTATGTGTAATCAAAGTGTAAGATGTTTTTTTTCGAGGTAACAATTAAGCTCTGGTTATAGAATAATTTTGTCTGAGTTTGCTGCAGCTTCAAGACCCTTTTCAAAGACAAACTCTACCCAAAACATCACAACTTTCCTAGTTCTTATTGACTCCTATGAATTTATAATGCATCATATACATTATTGGTCTCAAGGATGCATCATAATCTGAATCACAAATTACTGTGATTTGATGAGTGCAATATCCATGTGGGCTGGCAATAAAAACAGTACATACTTCAATTGAGTTGCAAAGTGGGAGGAGCTAGTTTGGGCACCCCTGGTTCTGGAAATAAAAGTCACACTGATTTTTTCAAATAGACAAAGTTACAGGGCTCACATTTGGATCACTTCTCCAGCTTGGATGGGCATGAAACACTTCTGGTTAAGTCATCAGAACAAAGATTAATATATAATAATATTAAATATCTGGTTCTTTGTCAAAGATACTTGTGTACATAACAAATTAGAGGTAGATGTTAACTGCAACTTCCAAGGTGCATTTTGCTGAGACACATCAAATCGCAGAGCCTAAAATTTTGTGACAAGCACCACTCAAGGCAGGTGGAAGTTAACCATGTTGAGACAAACCTAACCTGCGGCTTAAATCAATTCATTTTTCAATTCTGGGTCAGTTGTGGGTGAATACAGTAAATACAGTGCCATGTTGTATTCTCGGGCTGTAACAACAAACCGCTCTGGTTCATACCTTTGACTGAACTCTTGCCCATGGCAACAGCAGCTGAGGCTTATGGTTAAAGTTGAAATAATGTAAACTGTTGTCCACATCATAAACCTATTGGAACAGTGTTTTTAGACAAACACAGAATGGGTAGGAACATTTCTAGGACCAGCAGTCTTTCCCACTTCACAACTCTGGTCCAAAGGCCACACAGGCAGTTAACTACCTGGGGAGCCAATGTTGTTAGCCATTGCTTTGCCCCATATGTGACTATAGCACACATACATTATGTGATGTGATTCAAATGATGGGTTAATATACGGGGCGCTGAGACTACAGGACCACCTGTAGCTATAGTTGTGAGTTTTGACAGTCTGTTTTTTCCATCACCATGTCTGGACCCATAAAAGTCACACAGCTAACACTAGTTTGACCCCCGTCCTCTCTGTGATGCAGCATGAACACAGTGTGGGAAATGCTGAAGAGAAAGTAACATATTGCTGGAATTAGTGTTTACATTGACCAGGTAGGTTAGCTACCAAACTACCAAGTTAGTTAACGTGCAAAATACCTAGCTTTCTTCTTCAGTGTGGAATAGACTTAACAGCACAATGCATCTTCCAAATGTTAAAATCTTAAGTGGTTAATAACTGTTGATGACTCATGCTATGCATAGCCTCAAGAACATGTCCTCTGTTTTAGCTGTTAGTGAAACCAATCATTCAGGTTCACGGTTGCATAATCAGGGGAAAGAACTACTTGCTTTATTTTACTTTGAGAGCAACATATGTTTATCAGCTATTATATCTATTTCGATCCTTCTGTTTAGAAATGGGTGTATAAGCTTTTACAAGCTTCCCCAGCCCTCAGAGAGTCAGCCAGCAGAAGTCAAAATCACCTAAATTGGAGTTGCAAGGTCTTCATATGATGAAAGCGTTAAGACACAACAAACCACCACATGCCATGTCTCACCTCGTACACATTGAACTGGTTCTGCCCTCGAGACAGCTCTCTGTAGCTGGTGGTGAACTCGCCAATGAAGTCATGACTGCAGACAAACAACACCCACACAGAAAGAGGAGCATGAAAACAGATTTTTTCAATCTGAGATAAATTGTCATATCTTTGTTCCTATCCATCTCTTTCTCCCTCTTTGTTCCTGTCAATCTCCCAGTCAATCTGCCTGATCACTGTCTCTTTGAAGCATACTTTGTCTAACCTCCTCAAATTTTCACCCACATAATGTGCACAAGCCATTTAATTTCATTCTGCCACTGGGGAAACATCTTTGTGAATCATGAGGTTAGAGTGAGTGGTTATCCACAGATGCTTTTACCTTCCATCTCGATCCCAATCATAGACGTCTACCTTCACAGTCCTGAAATAGATAGAGAACATCTTATTTCTCAACATCTGCTCTTCACCAGATCATCTGCTGTCAATAAAATGAGAGCTTGAAGTTCAGTTCAATCAGAAAAAAAACTCTTTTCTCACCATCACATTGGGAACAGAGCAATTACGCATTTACTGATTCAATAGTGTCATGCTGAGGAAGATTATTGGTGCAGTAGGTACAAGCTGTTATGTGAACTGTGAATTACAGGGCCTATTTACACTCTGACTAGTTTCCAGCCAGAAAACGTCAATTACAGATCTACAGAGAAAAGTGAATAAAAGCTTTCAAGTTTCCATGCAGTGCTATGCATGTATTACACCAGGCACATTGCATGTTGGGCTGTGTTATATTCATTAAACTTTATTTGGTTAAAATGTCACAGGTCATTGAAAGTCATTAGCATATAGCTGGGGAGTTGCAGCTATGCCTTTCCACAAAATTCTTATCTGTAAAGACCCACAAAGTTTGCCGTTGTTTAATTTCTGTGAGCCACAAGTGAATTGCTTTGTAATTGAAAAAAGAAAAAGAATACTTAATGCAAATGAGGGGAAATTAGCCTAAAAGGCTCTACAGTGATTTGCCAAAAAACCCTGAAAGTTTAATCTTTACCTGCTGTGGATACATGCGTGTGAAGAAGAAGATCATCACTGGAGTTTCTTTGTTTCCTTCTTAGTATGTCCCTTACCTCCAATATTACAGATACAAACAAAAAGGAAGCGCCTGACACAAAGTCACGTAAATTGATGGAGAAAGTCATACACTAATTTGGACAATGTTTCCTAATGAGAAACCTACGCACTAGTCTGCAAACAACCAGTGAGAAGTGGCAGAGGTAATGTTGTATGATTTCGCTCCCAGTGGGTCTTTACGGTCAAGGTGCTCAGACAGAAAGTGAAGCAGATTTTGGCCTTTTGTTATTTACATGAATTGGACAGATAGGCAGTTTGTACATTCTGTGTTTATTTGCCACCATCAGTCAATGTACTGAATGCTGACACATTAGATGTAAGCTCTTCATAAAACATTTGCATTTCTCTTCGCCTACAACTCTTTCCACTGACTCTCAAGTTTATCTGTTTTTTGTCTGAACACATCTCAATAATAATACTTCTACTCATGCTACTACCTGGACTTCTACTAATAGTAATGATAATAAAGCTCTAATAATACTACTGATAATAAACCATTATTTCTTTCCTTGTTGCTTCCTTTGAAAATGTTTTCTCTCAACAGTAAGTTAAAGTGCTACTATCTTAAAGAACTGCTGACAATATTCAGCATTGTTCTTGTTGACAAATTCCATGACAAGCTAAAAGTAACAATGGATGAATACTAACATTCAAAGCCTGATATGCAGTTGCTTATTCCTCTGTGCCATAGATTTCCATTGTTCTCTAAAAGCTGTTGTACAAATATCCAGTATTCACAAGTGCACCAAATGAGCAACTGTAGTTAGAAATTGGTCCCCAACGAAAGCACCATTTACACCTGTTTAAGTAACATTAGTTAATATTACACTGCTGAGATGTTGTTACTGTTTGTTATTACGAACTAATGTGTAAATTAAAAACTATTCCTTAAAGATATGCAAAAAAGATTAGTTTTTTCTAAAGGTTCAGTCCAAAGGGATGATAATTCACAAAAACCTGCTAAAGTGGATAAGTAGAGGGTAATAGTTGCTTTACTGCATGAATGGTAATGTATGCACGTCTGTATGCAGTGTGTACCTGAGCAGCAAGTGGCTATCACAGCCACTCAGCACAGTCCAGCCTGACAGTGAATGTTTAACACAGTGCTGACTGAGAACTGAGTCAGTCTCAATAACACCAGTGCTGGTCCCTGGGACATCATGACCGACTGCTGGCATTATTCTGACCGCCTCAGCAACAGGTGATGTCATTCAGATAGAGTCTCCCGGTGCCTTATTGGTTCTTAAGTGTTCCCCTACTTCATCTAATCAGAGAGAAGCTTTTCCAGGGCAGAGGAGTTTATGCTGCTTATGTAAACAGTGATGAAAATCAGGTGGTCTATCAACATCCACGCTGTTTGTACCATGACATTTCACAGATTTCTTCAGTGTCGAGAAAGAAATTAGATCCCTCAGGATGACATTTCATTCACTCTCCATTTGAATGCATAATAGAGTTGTGCAAATGTTTTCTGACCTGTCATAGTCTCCATTGCAGAGAGCTCTAACAGGGATGGTGAAGGGCTGCCACACCGGGTTCAGTGTGTTCTTGATCACCTCTGTCTTATGGCAGATGGTGAACCTGCCGGCAAAATAACAGTTTTAAGGCAGCAAATGAGAGAGAGCACACTCATATGCTCAGATTGCACCTATGAAGATAATCCCTCACCCTCTATATCCAGTTTCCTCTGCAATGCTACAAAATGCTGTGTTTTTATATGTGTTTAAGTATATCTGGGGGACATGACAGAATTGCAGATGGAGTTTTATTGTAACAAACATCTCCCCAAGGTAGAGCAATGGAAGAATGTGATAATCTCAAAAGATTGAAGTGAGCCTCAAATGTTGCTTGATTCAAATAAAATGTCGATAGAAAAAAGGGAGAACCAGATGTGACAGCTTATATTACTTAAGTGGATATATGTAGTTTTGATCTTCAAAGTGATCATTACACACTTTTCTGAATCTTTCTTTTCATAGGAACAGCCAAGTGAGACCACATCTGCTGCAGATGCTTTCTCCTGTGCAACATTAGTGGATGTGGGTTCAGTGCCTTGATCAACATTACTGTACAGTGATGCCACCATACACCAGCATGTAAAATACTCTATCTGGTTATCTGGAGCCTGATTATTACGCTGTGTAACTGTCGATGAATACACAAACAGAACAGGTTGTTTTAACAGCAAGAAATTGCATTTGACCATATTGTATGATTTCTTTTAAAGGTTCTGTAAACCATCACCACTGCCACTACACCACCAGCATCTCAGACCAAAACAAATGCTTCGTCAGGCACACCTTTGGCCTCCATTCAGCAACAACCCCCTCTCCCCTCCCTTCACATTCGCAGTCAGCAAGGTGTCACGAAGCCCAGTGAAAGCAGCCATTAAACACGTGACAAGAAGCTCAGCTGATTAAAGTTACCACGTGTACATGAGCACCAGCAGAAAAACTATCTAACCACAACCATTAGCCTGTGCTTGCATTGACATGATATGCAGCAATACTGACATTTAGCCAGCTCGTGATAGCAACATTTGGTGAACAACTTGAAGATAGTTAACAGCAAGTCAGCTACTGTTAACAGGCCTACTGCAGCTGGTCACTTATGAAAACAGACATGTAACTTTATGTCACCATTTCTGAGCCAGTCCAGTCAAGCTGGAGCCCTTTAGCAGCACGTAGGGTTCTCCTCTCAGTAAAGAGAGACTAGTATTGGCTCCACAGTCAGACTGGGAAAGAAATTTAGCCATGGACTTGTCCGCTGGGACTGCAGTGCTACAAATGACTCCTGACGGAGTCGGTAAAAACTGTGCTCTGGTCTTATCTCTTGCTTTGTTGGAGGTCTTTTTTGTTGAAAAAGTGGTTTCTACTGTGAAGGAAATTCTGGAAGGTCACTTTTACCTAAACGCTGTGTACTGCACTGTGCCATCTCGCGGTCCCTGCGGGTGTATAAATGTGGGGAGGACCAACAGTTTAACGAGAGGGACTCACATGCACTAACATACGATACCAAAAGGTACCAAAAGAAACTCAGATCACAACGTACAAGATGCCATCACTCCACTTTAGAAAAGATAAATAGCAGTTGTTTGCTGCTATATTATTAATTCAAATCTTGTTTACAGAACCTTTAAACTGGAAGTTATGTATACAATGGAGGAGATCAATATGATAATAATGTTGGTTTCAAGTGTCTGTGAAAGAAGAGAAAACTTGTCAAAAATATAAAGAGCTCTTTTGGCCATTTTGCACTTTAAAGATGATCCCTTGCATCAGGCTTCAATATCAGATAATGGGGGATGTTTGTATCTGTTCAAAGCACATAATCTGTTCATGTTCTAGACACAGTTGAATATTTGAGATATAACCAAATAACAAATAACCAAACTCACGTTCCATCCTCGTTACTGCGGTAGAAAACCAGGAAGGGGTCAGACTTGCCAAAAAAGTCTTTCTTATCCAACTTGTTGGCACACAACTGCATAGTAGCAATATCCTGAGAGAAAGACAAACAGTTTTAGGTGAACATCAATGTAATTATTTTGATGCAATTTCAATTCTAAGTCAGCAACTTGTTTTTCTTTTTTTCTTTCAGGAACTAATTTCTTGGCGACAAAAGTGTATGGTTTTAGGGGGGATTTCAGTGCAAGAATTCCAACACAAGACTCCCTGTGAATACAAAGTAATTGGCTGTGTAAAAACTCATGAATATTAGTGATGTAAATGTGGATACGGATCCTAAGCAGCAGCAGTCAAAGCGACTCAATGACAAATGCACACACAGATTACAGTGATTGCAATCCTGTGTTTCATTTAAATTACACACTTTATTAGTGGGAGAAACTGATTTTATTATGGCATGTCTGTAATGTAGTCAGAGAGGCAGAGGGAAGGGCTTCATACATATGTATGTATGGTTACAGCAGTTAATGAGGAGTTGAGTTATTCCCACTTCTGTGTTGAGATGCTTAGGACAAGAGTGGATAGATAGATAGATAGATAGATAGATAGATAGATAGATAGATAGATAGATAGATAGATAGATAGATAGATAGATAGATAGATAGATAATAAGGCCTTTCGGTTATTGCTTCAAGTGGTAGGGCATCATGGGAAGCTAAGCTTGTCATTGACAGATAGGGGTTGTCAGCCTGCATACACACACACACACACACATACACACACACATACTTATCAAAATTTCGGAAGAACATTTGGATCTTGTCAGGAGCAAAACCTCCCACAGTAACGATGGTAAACACAACCAAGATAAGCCTGTTAACATAATGGTCTCTGGAGCAGCCTTACACACACACACACACACACACACTGACGAAATTCTGTTAGTATCTGGCTGCCTAGTTAGTATTAATATATCATTATGTCAGGGGAATGGAAAATTGGAAGAGAAAAATCATTCACCTCATAGCAGGAAACCATCTTGACAGTTCATTTTAAACACATTTAGACAACTGTGGAGAGGCCTGGATAACACAGCATCAGTGTTTATCAGTGCTGAAAAAATAAAAGTTGGAGTGGGGCATTGGGGTCCAGATGAAGTGATTTACTCTTGCGTGTCTGTTACATTTTATGATCTACTTTTGACAGATTGGCTCATCACTAAATGTTTTCTGTGTATCTGTGTATGTACATGCTCGTGTGTAGGTGTGTTTGTGTGTGGAGGAGAGGATTGCAAGGTGTTACAACAACAGAATCTGAGAAAATAAAAAATGCAGACAATATGATAATATTCCAACAACACTTTGTGTGCATGTTTGTTTTTTTGTCTGTATGTGTGTGTGTGTGTGTGTGTGTGTGTGTGTGTACTGACCCTGCAGTTACTGAGCTCCTCTGCAGTTAAGATAATGACTCCACACTTCTTCCCTGGTATCCCACTGAGAGCGTGAGAGAAGAGAGTGAGACAAAGAGAAAAACTGAGACAGAGGGTAATTGTAGCTTGACATGAATTATACAATTGCCAAGCAGATGTCATTCATAGCTGTGAGCTGTTATTGTGATAGGTGACAGCACAGCACAGCGACAGTCATATTTAAAAGACAAACAGTAAAAGACAGAAAGCCTGCACTCATTTTTTAGTATGCACGTCATTTAGTGACAATGGGAGCTTATTGCTGTTAGAATATTTAAAATGATAGAAAATGGATGCCATCAAAAAGTAAATCCTCTGTCTGAATCAGGCACCTAAATCCGAGGCCTTTAAGCCCCTTTAAAACACACTATGGCTTGTGAAGTGTTTTAAAATTGTTTCAATGCATGTGGTTTAAACTGCTACAATTTTAATAACCATTAAACATCTCCTTTTCTACAATAACAGCCTGTAAAACAAGTGATTTGACAGACTGGATTTTTACCACCGTATAAATGCTGGCAGCTACCTATTACAACAACGAAGAGCTTCACTGGAGCAATTGGAGGTTAAGTGACTTACTCAAGGCCACCTCAGTACTGGAAACA
Organism: Trachinotus anak; assembly: GCF_046630095.1. Classification (NCBI taxonomy): domain Eukaryota; kingdom Metazoa; phylum Chordata; class Actinopteri; order Carangiformes; family Carangidae; genus Trachinotus; species Trachinotus anak. The sequence goes on from NW_027273855.1 coordinate 7,084,200, forward strand.
ATTCACCTGCCCGTCCAGATGTGGCCTACTACTCTAGGATATCAAACCAAAGGCTGAGATGGAAATGTACACCGATTCAGTGATGTCAGTTACACAGCAGTTTCTGTCTAAGATTTACTAACATTAGCTAATGTTTGCCATGCTGAATTATTGCTGACAGCAGACCATGTGAGACTGTAGCTTTAAAATTTCTGAGTGTCAAAGGAGAACTTGTTAGTTTTCTCTGCAGTTGAAGTTTCTTGCTTGGAGCGGGTGGTGGTGATTGCTTCTTGAGATTCAGCCAGTCATTGCCTTTACAAAAAAGATGCTATAAAATGCCCTCTGATTGGAGGCTACAGTCAGTTGCTATCAGAAAGTGACGAGACGGGCCAGGGCTAGTTTGGTTAGCGTGCTAACTTCAGCAGAAGAAAAAACGATATTGAGACAATTAAGAGTTAACACTTGAGGCAGCTCTGGTGAGTTACGGAATTAAGTTAAGATACTGAAGTCGCAACATTTCTTCAGGACTGGTCAGTAAACAGCTGTTAATGCTAACGTTTGTTATGTAGCAATAGCAAAACTTACAAATAGCTCCCTTAATGTTCGCAACTGTTTTGGGTCCATCAAGTCAAATATGCATTGTCTTTGACATAATAAAAAACTAAAATAAATAAAAACTTTTACAAAAGCCATTTTTACTTTTTTAAATTAGCATTGTTTGCATCCATATTTGCTAACTGCTAACTGGAGGTCTTGCATTTCTTGGCTCATTACAGTCACCTACTGTTAATCTGTGGAATACGCTTTTTTGACATCAGACATTTTGACATGTCACAGAGGAAAAACGTAATAATAGATACATACATTTTCAGGAAATTGACAAAACAGAGTATGAATTAATAAGGTTTCCATTCACTAATGGTATGAGGATATTAGGAAGTTGGCACATTGAGGTAAACAGCTCGTGGCACCAATTCTACAGTCATTACTACAGGAAGAACTTTCCATCTTAGCCTAGTGTGGACTTGTAAATTTCCAGAATATACATTGATTTATTTTATGTGCAAATTGAAAATGCGCATAAAAATGGGTGGATTTAAATGCACGTACTGTCACACTGTCATGGCTGACTGGGACTCTTGCTGCTATGACAGAAGAACTATTGTATTAAACCTTCAGCAGGATTGTGTTTGTGTTGGCTGCAGGCTCTTGTGTGTCTTTGTGCGCTCTCATGCACGAGATACAAACAAAATGGGACCAGCTCATACAACCTCCACAGTGTTACTAGAGGGGTGCACTAGTTTTATTTCTGTTGTAGATTTAACGAAAAGGCTTGTTTAATCAATAACAAGTGGCTTTATTGAGTAAAATATACTCACAGACAAAAGCATTGTTGATGGAATGTCTTAAAGTTTAAATCCATTTAAAAGTAGAAGTTGGTCTGAATTTTTTTAATTTAGAATAACCACATTTCATATTATTAGAGCATATAAGCTTTGGTAAACAGTTTTGAATACTTTTTAGCATAAAATGAAATGAAATGGGAATGGCTCACACACAAGAACAAAAAATGTACTGAGGTGTACACATGTATGCATCCCTTCCATCAACCCTCAGTTTTTTTTCTTCTGTTTTCAAGGTTTAAGCTTGTAAAGATTGTTTCTCTCCCATTTAAACTTACATTAAATTTGAAGTCTTGAGGGAGAACTGACAGAGGTGAAAGAACTCTCAACCCGCACAAAAGAGGGAGAAATTGAAAAAAAAAAAAAACAGTGGATGTCTATAGAAAAGACTCAAAGAAAGAAAGGGAAGAGGACCAGATTGGGTGTGATAGAACTAAAATGAGGGGTAACTTTGTGACTGGTAGGGACAAAAGCATAGAGCCCAGCTGCTCCTTCATTATACTTTACTGAATCACAAAGTCTGGATAAAAGGATGAAGGAGGAGGAGAGAGAGGTGGAGGAAATGGCAGGTAAAGGGAAGAAAGACAACTGCAGAAAGTCAAATAACATTGTAATGGAATTTGTCACAACAATATACAATATCTGTATCTAATATATATTTGTTAGGTTTGATAAAGATGGGCTGGAATGAAAATATGAGAAGCTACATGCTGGCCTGAGCTGAGCTGCTGTGCTCAGAGTTGCGTCAGGTCTTAGACATCGACTGTAATTGTTGCCACAGCGAGGCGAGAACAAACATCACAACAAGTGTGTTTGACACTTGTTGTGATGCGGTTCTTTCATGTGCTCTGACATCTGAGATCTAAGCACTCTGAGACAAGATGAGAGACTAGTGATCTAAGACTGATTGTGACTGATAATTACAAAGAGAAAGACTCATAGCCATCTCCATCAGTGCATCTTCATATTGCTTTACAAAGAAAAAATAACTTTTAACAGTCCTCTGATGTTTCACACATTTGTACAGTTTGTATGCAGGGGCGGACTGGGAATGAAAATCCTCCTGGAACTTTTGACTCAGGCTGGTCTAACAAAACCTACCTGGAGACTCACCAGCACCCACACAGACCATGTCACTGCTGACAATAATTCAGTAGTAAACACAGAGCTATTTCATAATTTAACTATTTCATTTGTAGAACGATGCATGAAATAGAAACCCCTCTATAATGATAATAATTGCAATACTACATCATTCACTTGTTAATATTATAGTTGTCGATTATACTGGGACTGATTATACACGGACTCTAAGATTCTAAGGTTCAGTTCTGCAAGGTAACACAAACAAAATACTTAAAGTACCTTGGTCAGTTATCAAATTAGAATTACTGATAAAAGCAGAACAGAAAACGCAGCTAAATTGTTATTGTTAGCATCTGAATGCTGTTTTTTTGTGATTTAAATTTCTTTCCATTCATGTAAAAACAAAATTAGTCAACTACATTCCACTGTGCTTAAATGATGTTAAAGGATACTTTCATATACTATAGCAGATGGCAGAAACACAGCTATATGCAAAAGTCTGGGCACAGCTGGGCAAATGACAACAACCTCTGTGGCAGACATTACAATAGTAATGTCGACAGACATTAAAAATGAATCTTTCTTCAGACGTTCATGTCATGTTACTTTTTATTTAATCCTCTTAAAACAATTGAAAAAAAAAATAAAATACGGCACAAAAATTTGAGCAGCCTATTACTTGTAAAGCCCTCAGGCCTTAATTAACTCATTATGCCATAATTAATTCTATCAGCCCTAACTGACTTGTTAGGACTTGTAAGTCAGGTGACGAGGAATTGTCGGCTCATGATAAATTCTCCGATTCTTCAAACCTTGTGGTAACACTCAACAACCATGGGCTCCTATAAGCAAACGACTGGGGACCAAAAATGAAGCTAATTGATGCCTACCAGCCAGGGGAGGCTATAAAAAGACATCAAAGCGCTTCAAGCTTGAAAGCCTCCACTGTTCAAAATATCATTAAGGAATGGCAGTTAAGGGGAACTGTAGAAGAAAAGATCTGTAAGACCAAGGAAACTACCCCCATGTGACTGAAAGGAGCTACAGGAGGGTTCAGCTGACACAGGAGTGGTGGGGCGTGTTCCACTGTGTTGATGCACAAACAGGGTTTACATCCACACTACTATATTTTCATTTTAAAATGCTTCTCTTGGGGCGGCCCTGTAGTCGAGTGGTTAGGCCGCGTACCATGTTGAGCGCAAGACGCCCTTAGCAGGGCAGTTACCGGTTCGACTCCTGACCGCTCCGACTCCTTCCTGCATGTCATTCCCCTCTCTCTACCCCTTTTCCTGTCAGTCTCCACTAAGCTATAATAAAGGCATAAAAAGCCCCCAAAAAATGATTTAATAAAAAAAAAAAAAAAAATCATTTTCTTTTGCTATGTTTTCGCCTCCCATCCACACTACTCTGAAGTTTTAGAGCCTCGAACATGGAACGTTTTGAAAATGCTGATGGCCCCATTTTAGTTTGAAAACTCTGGGGGTTGCATTCTAGTCTGGTAAAAATGGAGACCTCTGGAAACGATGATGTAAACACGCCCGGTCACTCGCTGATTGGGTCTTATCAGCCTCGGCCACCACTAGTGGAAACGTGAATTTCAAGTGTTACTGACCTTGTTGTCTTTGCTAGCGGCTGTTGTTCAGTTGAATCCTGCATGTTAACACCACAACTGCCTTTGCTGTTCCTCGTTCGTAGTATGTTCTGCAACTAATCAGTACAATTGAGAGTAGACAATCGGCTTCCTGTCCCGCATGCCCAGTATCGGTGAATGGTCACATTCGTGTGCATTTTCAGCTATGTTAGTGTCGATGGAGCTAAAACACTCATCTGTACAGAGATTGTTTTAAAATGAAAACGTAGTAGTGTCGATGTAGCATGAGAGTCATCAGAGGGAAACCCTACCTACAACCTGAGGCCTGCAGAGCAACATCTGACTAACCCAGAGACATTTTGGAAACAAATGATGTGGACAGATGAAGTTCAAACTGTGCTCTTCACATCTTCCACATCTATAACAAATAAATCATTGAGAATTACTACATGCACTAGCCGGTGCAGCTGTTCTTGCCTTTACACCACTGGTTCAGCAGCCCGGGAGGGTCAGACCAATGCATGCATCCATTGCAAACCATTAAAACAGTTCAGTTGTTAAGATGTGTTAACCCCATCATGAATCACTTGAAGAAGCACAAGCTGAGGCTTTTGGAACGACCCTCACAGTCCCCTGACCTGAACATCACTGAAAATGTGTGTAGAGATCTTAAACATTCTGAGTGTGCAAAAATATCTCAGAACCTGGAGTGATCTGCAAAGAAAAATGGATGAAAGAAGAGGAAGAAGACTCCATGCCAAAATTACTGTTCACTGTTCACTACTGTTTAAAAAAAATATATATATATATATTTAAGTTCCTTAAAATTAATAGTAAAAGTGAATTCCTCATTTTTCTTCTTTTTGTTCAGTACCCAGTAGTAATATTATGGTAATTATTAAATAGATGTTCAGTTTTTACACTTTTACCCCCTCTTCTCTTTTCCCCTGTAATCACATGTTTATCTCGGTATCGGTACATTTCATTTATATGCAGTATGTGGTAACTAAACATGCTGTATCCAGAGTATTACCTAATTCTCTGATGACCTGCCTCAACAGTTGAACTACTCTATAGTTTCATGATGACAGTCGCTAGGATACAGTTTATTTCCATAGATAGACTGCAAGCAGTAACATCTTTTTTTTCCTTTCAGTAAAGTACTTGCATATCATGAGCTGGAGGTTTATGTCACTGAACTCCTCCATCAGCATTGGTTTTATTCAGGGAGTCCACTATCTGAAGTTAAACTTGAGTCTAAAGCTCAAAGACGATTAAAAACCTAGAACCGTTTGAGCTTTTGTAAAGTATATGGAGAGACATCCATTGTTTCCACACCTGACAGCTCTGGTGACAGCTACATCACACAGGTGGTGCACGGTCACAATGTGTTTGGACCTCGATATGAAGACTCCTTTTCTAAATCCCCCTCCTTCTTAAACACACACACACAAATGCACGCACCATCTTCACATTTCTGTGAAACATAAATATTTGTTATGAGTTCACGCCTGCAGCTCACATTATGCCGTAATAAAAATGGGGCTGAGGATGCCATCCTAATTTTCATTTGTAATTCAGTTCAGCTCTATTTGAATAATGTTTTGGGTGTGAAAGTAAGAATGAAAAAGTCCGAAACTTTTGCAATTTTCATCCTAAGTAATTATTCTCCTTTATAGCTGCCATTTATGTGCTTTTCGGTGGAGTGATTCTCTTATAGTTTTCATTTGCTGCCTTGTGCTGCAGCGGTGCCTAAATTCAGCTGTTTGGAAACAGGAGGCCTGAGGCGAAGCCAGGAGGCAAAGCTGCCGTCCACTGATCCTGAATATTTCAGCTGTGTCCCAGTTCAGTGTCACGATAGAGCAGAATGAAGAAGAACGGCCCCATCAAAGGACCAGTGACACAGATTCATTTCACTTTGATATTAAAGGAGACAAAGAACAAGCAGCAAGACAACTGTCAGAAGATAAGAGAAAACAAAGTGACCATATAAAGAAAATTGATTTAAGCACACAGAGGAAAGAGGCAGAGAGGGAAGAAAGAATGATGAAAATAAAGTAAAACCCAATGAGAATGTGTTAGCCCACTCTCGCCTCGTCTCATACATCCACAGCCCTCCATGACGTAGTTTCAAAGCCGATGGATTCTCTCACTCACGCTGCCCGCCAGCTGTAGCAGGCAGCTACAGGGAGAGAATTATTTATGAATTTATCCACACAGTGTGTCTAACTGCACACCCGCCAGCTAGCCCACTGGAAACAAGAGCTGCCTGGACTCTGGAGTATCTGTCCGAGCCTCGGCTGCTCACTGACTAAAGAATATTAATGACACTGTTCCTCTGCTTTATATTACAAGTATTTATCCTGTTGTGTTAGAGCTCGGTTTGTGAGGTTGAATGCAGTTCATACCTTCCATAGTATACCTGAGCAAAATACCATCACAGTGAGGCAGCTGTGAGCTATTTCATGAGCTGCCATCTGCTATTAATGAAGTGACCTGAAGCACGGTCTCATGACAGAGGACTGGTTAAGCTCGAGGTCATGGCTGTCATTTGAAAAGGTCAGAGTGCCACGCATGGGTGTATTGCCCTGTTTTTATTTATTTTTCTGTGTTCTGTGGATTATCAAACATAGAGAGCTCAGTGTGCTGATTTTTTTTTTTTTTTTTTTTTTTTATTTCTGACCAAACAACAGAGGATGTGATTTAACTGATTAGTTCACCACACTCAGAGATGATTTACCTCATGTTGTTTGATGCAGGTATTGCAGTATTATAGAAGCATCCTCCTCTGTGTAGTGAGTCTGCTAAAAAAAAAAAAAACTTGTATTGTACACCTTATCACAACTATGCTTTACACTGACACTGCACTTTAAGCAGACAGCTGTGATATGTGCTGTGTGTTTAAGTCAGATAGGCTTATATTAGTTTTGCTTGTGTTTGTGGTAGTGATACATACAGTGATGCATAATCCCTGTTTTAGTCACAATATATGAAAAAGACAAATCATCACATTTGTCAAGGTAATAATAATAAACTTTGTTTGAACAGCACCTTTTTTTTTTACCAACAGTAGAGTGAGGTCCAAACATCTGAATGTGAAAGTGGTCTCAGACTCTCCAACCCCACTATACATCTACATTACATCAGTTAAATTTGTAAATGTATCACTTTCCCTCTAAAAAAACAGAACCTCTCCAAAATGGTTTCCAGAGTGTGTAAAACTGAAAATGTGAGGAGTTTCAGTGATTTCTATGGCATTTTTGTCTTTATTTGACAGTTGGTGGAAAGAGACAGGATGACACTGCATGGGGCCTGGGATTCAAACCCAGACCAGTGCAGACTCAGACTTGATGGTATGCACCTAACCAGGTGAGCTACCAATGCACAAAGAACTGAGCTGCTGTAAAATGGTTTAGGCTGTCCAATGAAGGGCTGTTTGGCAGTAAAGGTTCTGTAAATCAGATTTCAAACAATCATATAGCACCAAACAACTATTTTCTGTAAAGATATAGTGAAGTCATGCCATCCTGAGCAGAGGACAAAGTCTCACCCCCTCTGTGTGTGTTGTCATCTGAGCTTCTCTGTTCTGTGTTGGCCCTCCCCAGATTTATTAAGACCCAGAGACCACCATACGAGATTGCACAGATTAGGTGTCAAGCAGCGTTCAGGTGAAAGCGACCTTCCAGAATTTCCTCCCCTGAGAAAAACAATGTTTTTTGGCTGACAAAAGAAAGAGATCAGACCACAACGCAGGCAGACTGGTCATGAGGACCACTGACTCAAATCCTGGTCTGTTCAGTTCAAATCTGTTTTCATCCATGACTGGCTACTTTAGGCATGATAACTTTCAGGGCCGACATTTTGAGGGGCAGGTGCTCAAGCGAAAAAAAAAGGGGCATCCCTCTCATAATTATGAAATAAAGTTACTTTCATATTTATTCATTTTAATACCGCACACTTGCAGACGTTCAATACTCAGCAGATTTCAACAAAATTATCAATTTACAAAGAGACAGTACTCTCTTACTATTTCAACATTTGTCACAAGAACTGGCAACAACAAAGAAAACAATGCCACACAGTTCATGCCATAGGGTGTTTTTATAGTGTGTCTATAAAATAATAATTTAATATCAACAAATCTTTACACCAAACTGAAAGAAGCTGTCGTCTAAATAAATTGCATAATAAACCAACCAATCTACCCTCCAAACTAGGCCTATGTCCAATTGCAGCAATTAGGCTCTGTGTGTTCTGTGCACTGAGGTGAAGGGAGCATTATGCTGCTATTGGTAAATGAGCTAAATCAATTTTGGGCCTGATAGTTAAGAGTTAATCTCCCAAAAATACACCAACAGTAGGATATGATGTTTATTCATTACAACTGTAAGCCTCAACAGACTGTAACTGTCAGTGGCCCAACTCCAAGGGCCCGACCTTACAGCCACTTTTTCTAAAAAACAAATTTTAAAGGGCTATTTGTCACATAGCAATATTTTAATAATATTTGAGGTAAATAGCAGCTTTTCCAGTTCCCTGAGCTCTGAGCCTAGTCTGTGTTACAGCAAATAAACTACTTTAACGTATTACATGTATCATTATTGCTAAAGGAGGCAGAAGAATAACTAAACATCAGACAAAATTTTAATTTGAAATGCTTACAGGAAGTGTTGAGTGTGTATGAACATGTAAAGCAGTAACGTTAACACGGCAACCAAATGAAAAGCAAATTAAAATAAGCAAATTAAAACAAGGCTTTGTGCCGCTATGGCCAATTCTACATATCAAACAGAGGGAGTTAGAAGTAAAGACCTGACTCTAATAATAGTCTATTACATTCTGGAGTTGAGCAGAACTTTAATGGTGCGATCTCTCTCTGGACAAACAGCAGAGCCCCATCCACACTAGGTTAGATGATGCACAGTCACATACGGAGGCAGAAAATCAATATTTCTCTGTATTTTGGAGTAAGGCCATTAAAGCTTTGAAATTAACCATAAAATTTCTTAATCGATTATGTAAAGTGGTTAGTACAGGGGTAATGTGTTCGTGTTTCTTGGTGTTATTATTGGGCGGCAGCAGCAGCAGTTGGATCTGGTGTGGGGAGCGCTGACTGATAACAGGTTGAGGCTTATTGCAGTTGTCCAGGTGAGTGTACAGCTCTTTGCAAATTAACAGGAAACAAGACTGACATGAATTTATACATTTTCTTAGGTTGAAAAGAAGAATGACTGGACAACAGATCAGCTTCAAAGATTGTGGTCAGTTTTTACTTTTCTTCTGATTCATCATGGAGTTTGAGGAGGTTTTGAGACGTCAGGCATTTCATAGTCAGGAAGGCAAGTAAATTAGCTGGGTTGCATTACTCCACTCAAGTGTAACATACATATAACTTTATGTAAATCTGCTTAACAGTGAAAGGGAACATTATGAATTTGTATAACATATCTTAGAGAAATCATGATCATGGAATGAAGGCCTGGTCCCTAAGCCATTAATTACAAATCTTCATCCCCTTTGACATCTAATATATCTTTTAATAGCCTTTGGGGCATTTACTAATAGGATTAAAAAATATATAATGTATATTTCACAGTTTTACGAGACAGTTTCACAGTATTTTTCCCTTTTTTAGGAATATTGTCACTATTACCTTGACATGAACTGCCTTGCATGAGCCTTCACTCTATGATTATGTTGTGCTTGTTAACTATGCTATTGGTATCTTAATTGTGCAGCTGACTGAAAAGAGTGAAGTTTGCTCTTTACCTCATGCATTGCATTATTCGTGTTATTGCACAAGCACTGTTACTAGGATTAACACTACTTCCTGGAGTTGACGCCATGACTTGGCCCAGATCTGACCTGTATCATCTGCCCTCTGATTGGACTTTGTGTTATGATTGAACTATCATTCTCCAATCAGATTCAAGTGTAAAAACAGAATCACAATATGTTTTTCAGCATCAGCATTAGATGCAGTTTACTGCTTTGTATCTTTACACACACACTCACAAAAGCAATATTTTTCAGTGTCTTTATGTAACCTCACCACTGATATCATTTATTCACAGTTTCTATTCTCATAGTCTCCTTTTCTTTTCACATGTACAAAAGAAAATTTCTAATTAAGATTTGAAAGTTGATTTAAAATACTCAAAATCTTTTTGACCCTAATTCAAGTTCATATGGTTCCTCCCAAATCCTGTCTGGTTGTTGTCCTCTTTTTCCATGGCATAACTTTACATAGATAAATTATAAGCTCCCTGTCAGAAAGTGTGAACACTACATCCTCATCATCGTATTATTTTTAAATGTGCTGCAATGCCCCAGCACTCAGCACAACTTAATTATTAACTATAAAATGTCTAAAGCGTCAGCTGGGTGTACACCAAATTACCCTGTATCAAGGATCATAATATTTACACATAAAAACAATGTATGTCCAACACATGTGAATTAAATGTAGCCAGGTGTGTACATAGTCTGCCAGTGTGTTTCTAAGGAAGCCTCACACCCGTCACCACTCTTTCATTCAGCTCTTCTGTGTTACTTGCCTGGGCATGACCAAACATGAACTGGAACAGCTGTGACGGAAAAGCCAAGGGAGGGAAGCATCACCTTATGTGACATTCCTGTGTTACATTCTGCATGACACTCTGGATATCTCTGGACATGACACGTCACATCACATGTCTGAGAGCCATGACCCTAACCCTAAAAAAAAACAAAAACAAAAAAAACAACCCAAAAAACAAAAAAACAAACATAAAAAAAAAAAAAAATCAAAGTTTATTAGCCTTAACATGCATTGTTACTCACAGTTTTGCCCTGGATATGTGACAACATTTATTTCTGGATATATTAAATGTTACATTATCTGACTATAGTGTCAAATAATCTTCACGTCAAAACAAAGTGAAGTTTAGCTCTTTCCGATTCACTCAGCTGACGCCGTAGGTGCACTTGTGCGTAGGAATATGGTAGTTAAGCTGCTACTAACAAGCTAATAAAACTGCTCAGGCTCTTTCTCACTTTATTGATAACCATCTGTTCGAAGAACTTCAGTCCGGATTCCGCCCACTTCATAGCACAGAAACAGCCACGGTCAAAACCACCAATGACCTGCTCATGACAGCTGACTCTGGGCTGTTAACCATCCTTGTATTACTTGACTTAAGCTCAGCCCTTGACACCATTTCTCACAACATTCTCCTAGAGAGGTTATCATCTGTTGGCGTCACTGGCATCCCTCTTATTTGGATTAAATCCTATCTATCTGGTTGCACTCACTTTGTTCAGTTAAAGAACTTCAGGTCACCGTCCTCCCCAGATCTTACTGGTATTCCCCAGGACTCTGTCTTAGGCCCCCTACTATTTCTCATCTGCCTTCTTCCCCTTGGACAATTTTTTAGTAAATATGGAATACAGTTCCTAGCTGATGACACCCAGCTCTACTTGACTACTAAGCCCAATTCTACTGCTATTCTGGTACCTTCCTTAGTCACATCCTACATCAACTACTGTAACTCTATCCTCTCTGGTCTTCCTTACAAACTCCTCCAACTCTGAACTGGTTCAGAGAGTAGAAGCCCATATCATTACCAGAACACCCTCCATGGAACACATCACTCCTTTCCTACAGCAGCTACACTGGCTCCCTGTTAAACACAGCGTTGACTTCAAGATTCTGCTTCTCACTTTCAAGTCACTTCACAACTTACCACCTCCATATCGCTCTGATCTACTCCACATCTGCACACCTACCCGCTCTCTCAGATCTTCCTCTTCCATTAATCTCACTGTCCCCCCTGCCTGTCTGACCACCATGGGGTCTAGAGCCTTCAGCCGTGTTGACCCTCAGCTATGGAACTCACTTCCACAAGACATCTGTAACATTGATTCTCTTCCTATTTTCAAAACACACCTCTTCAAGCTTGCTTGTTCTGTTTAGCTCACTAGTGTTTACTCATATTTATCCTATGCAATTATATGTATTTCATTTTGAACTGTTGTATTTTGCGCCTTGTTTTGGCATTTTATCTTTCACTGTATGTTGTACGGTGTCCTTGAGTGCCATGAAAGGCACCTATAAATAAAATGAATTATTATTATATTATTATCATTACTATTAAGCAGTTGAGAACAATCTAGTACCAGAGGAAAGTGTTGTTTTGATGGGAAGATAAAGCACTGAAAATATTCCAAATGAATAACGTAACAGTTTTCACCAAGCCAAACCCATTTTTGCAACACCCAATCTCATCTAAAGGATACTATGTAAATCCCTGTAGTAACTAAACTACCACTAATACTACTACTCATGTTCCATTTCACTAAGACTGATGATGAAGATGCTGGAGCTTCAGCTGTTTCCCTGTAACTTTAATAATCTTTCTGGGACAAACCCGCCTACTGCTACTGGCTCGTCCCCTTTGGAGCTGCCATTTGGATCCCATCTGCAGAGGTACACGCCTGGGTGTTGCACCAACACCTAAAGAGAGTGTTTTATTGTGGATTGTTACTAGATTAGCAAGGTTTTAAAAGTTGGGTTGTAATGTTTCCGTTAGGCTTAGCTAACACAAGAAGTGGTTGATTAGCCAAGTGTAACTTGACGGCACATGTAACATAATTAGGATTAAGTAAATTCAAGAACAGGAACTGAATTATCTGTCAAGCTGCCAGGAATTACCAGTGTCACTAATGATGAGGAACTCAGAAAAATGATAACTGCAAGAGAAAATTATTCTTATCACTTTCCAGAGTTTGACAGGAGCATTCAAGTATGAGACTGATATACAAGCTGCACAAGTGTGTTATTTATGTTCTGCTACTCTGAAAGTGATCTGTATTTTCACAGACAAAAACTGGTGTTGGGGCCAATATGATATACTGCATAAGGTATTTTAAAGTGCATATTGATCAGATCAGTGTTGCCAGTCATTAATGATTAATAGTATAGGTTGTCTAAAAGTCTCTTTCATTTCATCTTTCATTTGTTAGTGTTGTTTGTAGCCTTCCAGGTGAGGTAGGTAAGCCTAGGTCAAGTTGCAGTAAAGATGACACAGCATCTAGAATTACAACTAATGGAATTTCAAATGTAAAAAACAAACAAACAAACAAAAGAAATCATAATTTTAGCCTAATAATACTGTTTCCTATATTACATCTTACATCTTTAATTGTGGTTTTGAACTGAATTTTATTTTGGTTTTATGATTTAAGTGTAGAAAGAGAAATGGATGCTCCATGGATGGATGGAGCATGAGAGGTCCAAAATATCTGTCATGAAAACATAAAAAATGTATGAGATTTGCAACTGTCTCATCAGTCAGTGATGATCTTATCTAAAAACTGTATATTCCTACTGTAAATCCTATGTTGTTTCCTCAACAAGTAGTGTTTCTCACAGATTAGAGGTGTTGTCTGTATCTGTGACTGTAACAGAACAACATTGTCACATTATTTGCCAAGGCACTCAAAGCTGGCAAGCATGAAAGTAGCTAAAAGCTAATTTCTGCTTGCTCAAACAGAGCCAACATATCTTTGTTTCACAAGATAAAGTAACAACTAATTCTTGCCAGTTGGAGGATGCACCGTCACAAATCTGTGGTGATTCATCTGCTGTGAAGCAGAGTTTATCATTGGGATATTGGAACTAATAAAAACAAAGAATTTCCTTTTACATTTTCTTTACACATTTACACACACAGTCTGGATCATTGGTTCAGGGAGGTGTTCACTGAGACTGAACTCAAAATGGTGCAGTGGTAGCTCAGTAATTTGGCAGAGGCTAGTATAACTTTACTTTTTCAAGATTCATGATTCAAGATTAAATGTCACAAATCAGATTTTCAGTGTGCTAACATTCCCTACAGAAGCAGAGCAGCAGCAGCAAAGTGTTTTGTCTTTGTGTGTGTATTGCAGAGCAGGCCAGATAAGACCACACCAGATGGCAGGTGACAGTTCTGTAGGACACAGACCACAGGGGACAGACAATGATGACACTGATGTGTATGAGTTTGTGCACAAAATAAGAAAGAGAAAAGAGAGCCCAAGCATGAGTTTTATTGTTCAGATTGGAATTTTATCCTGAAAAACTATAACATTATTCTGCTAAATCAGGTCTCATTGGGAGGAGTCAGAGCTCTTGTATCTTCATGTTATTGAATGGTAACTGACAAGTGCAAATCACTGAAATCAAACTAACTCAGTGTTCATTTGTGATCAGCACGTTGGGTAAGGTTAAATATTTGGGTTAAATGTGAGTAAAAATGTTGCATCTTTAGTCACTGTCAACTTTCTGTATTAAAACAGACCATTATCTTTCCCTAATCTTGAAGGAACTCTTTGTAAGTTTTGCTATCACCACATAGCCAATGTTAGAATTAACAGCTGTTTACTTACCAGTCTTGGAAAGCCATCGTTGTGTTTAAAATATATAAGAGGTTATAATATGCGCTCTGAGCAGTGCTACTTCTTCAGGGCAGCCTGGACACCACAGTGACTCAGTATTGGAAAGTGAGTGGACAGGCCGACTTGGTGGGGGCTAGCTGGTAAGCATGCAAGAAGTTATAGAAATAGGAGCTAAATGAGTTTTGCTTTCCACTGCTGGAGACAGCTCTCGGTGAGTAAAAGAGTCAAGTTATATGCTGAACTTGCAATGTTTCTTCTAGACTGGTAAGTGCACAGGTGTTAATGCTAATGTTAGTTATGAAGCAATGGCAAAACTTACAAATAGCTCCTTTAACCAAGTGCTGTGAGATTCTAAACACAACCACATAAGGTTTAATCATGCTGTAGTAACTACTCGTGGATATTGTTCTGCAATTTTGGCAGAAAAGAAATACTTCGTAAGTGAACATTTTGCTGATACCTTCAGTATGAACATATTGGCAACTTGCCAAATATGTAAACTAACAACTTTTTACTCATTAGGTTAATAGAAAATATAATATATTTGCAATTAAGTTTCCTACAAAACATATTTTCTTGTATTTAAATGTAATTTGTGAGAAGGTTGTTTCATTAACTGGCAAGATGAGGCTGTTTAAACTGTTTAAACTGCAAATGTAATGTTACCGTAGAAGGCCTCAGGCAGTAGAGTGACAATCCATCAATCAGTCAAACTGGGACCAGATAAAAGACATTACTTAGACATAAATTACTTAGAAAAGCACAACATGGTTTAAAATAGTTTAAAATGGTTTCAATAGAATATAAATCATCTTCTTCAAAGATAACCTTACCACTGTCTCCACAGCTGGGATTGGTAGTGTGTAATACTTACTTTATGCATGACAGGTCCCGGATAATTTCGTTTTCAGAGTCGTTAAGTAGTGTCTCCTGCAGCCACAAACATTTAACTTGCACTATACCATCTATTCCTCTTAAGTAATATCCCCAGGATATCATATTAAAGCTCCTTGAAGTCTCTGCATTCTTGCTGTTCACCATTGCTAAACCAAAATGGGGCTGAAACACTATTGCCCCATTTTACTTGCATGGTCTGGTGGACTCACCAGTAAAACAGAATTCTAATTCTATTTGGGCTCCCCACTTTGACACAATTTAACACAATCGAAGGCTTAGGAAAAACACATAAGAACTGATGAGTTTCTACCTCTATATTTGTTTTCAATTTCCTTTAAGCCATATACACAAGTCAGTGCCATGTTAACCAAACTGGTAATCTGTGAGATCAATGAACTCAATAAATCTAGCAGAATTCTTTCTAGTACTTTTAACAGTATACTGGCTAAAGCTATGGGTCTGTAATTATCTGGGTTTCCTACTTTACCAGCTTACAGAACAGACAGTACTGAATCTGGTAACAAGCCATGAATCATAAAGACTGAAAAACAGCAAGGAGAGGAGCTCCCCTCATACTGGCATATTTAAGATGTTCAACAGAAATATTATCTGAACCACCTGCTTTGCTATTTTACAGCTTGTGTATAGCTTGGTACATCTCATGAGCCTTAGGCACTATTCAAGCATTATTCTAAATATTGTCCACCTTATACAAATCACTCTGGATACAACTGAACAAGGTACTGTAATACTGTCACTATAACTCCATGACTGCATGGTAGAGATTTTTTGCAGTTGTTAAGAACTCTCACTTCTGCCAAAATCAATTGCATTATTATAGCTTCTTAGCCACTGAATCAACCCTCTTGGCTTGCTCATTTTTGCAGATGAAGCGAACAGCCTACTTATATCTTGCATTAGTGAATTTCTTGTACTCAAGCACAGGCCCTTGTCTGTGTCTACCTGCCATAGTGCATGATTTAGTGACTTCACAGGCTTCGGCATGATACTTAGCTACATAATTAATTCCAGCCAGGCCTGATGTTATGCGTCTTATTTTTATGCTTATTGGAAGGCTTACTGCCTTCCCTTCATTAGTGTATCATTATACATGGAGCAGATATTTCTCCTATACTTCCTGACAGTTAGCATAACAGTACATAATTGCATCTCTATGTAAATGAATATTACTTTGTAGATGAATATTACAGAGACATTAAGGGTACTAAATTCCTTGTCATTGTAAGTAAACTGTATTGCAATACACCAGTCACCGCCAAGCCTAACCGTATTTATTGTGGTACAGTAGTGTGGTATCACACCCCCTGATTTGCTATCTTGGACTGTTCCTATGCCCGGGTCCGTTGTAGACTCACCAGCCCCATGAAAGTTTTCACTGAGAGTTTAGTTTTTTTTAGGGCTGTCAAATGATAATTTTTTTCTTAATCGCAATTAATCGCATGTTTTATCACATGATTAAAATTCTATTATTTTTGCATTTCAGAACTGTTGTCTCTTGCTTGACAACACATAACCTTCGGTCTGTCTGAACTAGAAGCTAACATTAGCATGTCTGATGTGAAGATGTATTTATATTTATTTATTTAGATGAGCTCTTTGTAAGTTATATTTTTATTTTCCAACTCATTCGATCTTCAACAACGATTTAAACATTTAAGGTGTCCCGACACGATCCCATGTACAGACTAGAACCATCCCCCTTTTGCTCCCATAGATATGACTTGCCATGAAATATCTTGCTTTGCCATATAAAATCTTTGCAGCAAGTGTCTGTGGCAGCTTGACAACAAGTAAGGGTGACAACAAGATTGTAGAACGTAGTGCTCTAGAATCTTTGGTAAGAGAACTAGTGACGGTGTAAAATAAAGAATCTTTGGCTGCACGCGAGTAACACAATTTAAAAAAAAAAAAAAAAACATGTTATGCTCGGTCCTTAATCTTATTGCGATTAACATGTTAATGCTGACACCCCTTGTTTTTTTTTTCAAGTCTTGCTCCACTAAAAATGTCTCTCACATACTGAGTATGTCACATTTCTCTAGAAGGTTGTCAACAACTATGCAGCGAGCTGTATCTCTTGCGCTCAGGCCCAAATGCAGGCCACAACCATGGTCATTTAGCAAGTCTAGTGAGCAGGCATCATTCCCCGATTCCCCCTGCAGCAGGTGCAGTGTTTGACCAGGTAACTCCAGCCATGTACAACTCATAATAGTGCTGGACAAATGCCCCTTCTGGCTAGAGCTCCAGATTGTACACCAACCCCATTACATTCAACAGATACTTTAAATGAGACTTGTGTGTACATTGTCAGTCTTTAGACAGATAACCTCACTGCCTAGTTGTTCTTTAAGATACACAGATAAAGTTTCAGGGTTTAGGTCTGGTTAGAAGGTGGAAGCAAAACACTCACCAGTTTAATCTTGACCATTTATGGTACCAACAACAGGCATAATGTTAGTGGCAGGGGTGGAGAGAGTACAGGAAAACTGTACTCAAGTAAAATTACTGTTAGTTAAAAGAAATTCTACTCAAGCAAAGTGAATTTACTTGTGTAAAAATGTTCTCAGATACAAGTACAAAGTAAGGCACTTAAAATATACTAATAGTAAATGTTTTACTGTTACATTTTTAAAAGAGGAAAGTGACAGGAAAGAAATGTTTTATGGTAATAATGATGATTATCTGACAAAACAATTAAATTAAACAACACCTTTGTTTCTAGGTGAGACCCGCACTAATAGCAACCATAATTAGAAATATACACTCAGTTGGCAGTGTTATATAAATGGTGTGGCTCTCTCAAGAGCGTCAGTGCGGCAGGTGTGAGTGGTGGAGCGAAGAGAGCGAGTGTGCGATTGAGTGGCAGTTCATGCTAGTGGCCGAGGGGAGCGGAGCCAGAGTCACGAGTGCAATCATTAGTAACAGAGAATTAGCAGACCAATGTATGTGGTTTTCAACCGCTGTTGGAAATAAAGTTCCTCAGGACCAAGGCTCCTGTGTGGTGCTTGCCGTCTGTGGCTCAAGGTCAAGGGAGTTTGCCCCAAAGTTCGGTCGAACTTCACCCTTGGAATAGCACATTAAGTCTCCCCTGTGCTCCCCAAATACTGAAGCAGGAAGGGTTAACAGCAGTTTATTAGGTACATGTAGCAAAAACTAATGCAGTCCTGCAATAAATCTTCCCTTAAAATGTTCAGTTTTTACTAAAACTGTTGTGGAGTTGTTGATTCAATTGTACGCTGTGTGACCTTTACAACACACAGCATCATAACGTAACGAATACTTGGATGTCAACATTAATATAATTTAATAAACATTCAAGTACGTAACTTTAAGTAACTGTAACCAACAGTAACATTAGTTAATTTTACCTGTAGTTTGGAGAACAAAGCTAGATCTCGGAGATGAGTGTCATGTACCGCGGAGCAGACACCTTCCTCGGCAGGTTTTGAAGGTGGCACTTAATTTCCCTGTTGAATTTTGTTGTGGAATCCAGAGTATTTCCACACATCTGACTTAACTTAAATGGACAAGGCAAGCCTTCAGCCGTGGTGACAGGTGCATTTAGAAATGACTGGAAAGATGCAGGCTCCCCCTTGTGGCAATTCAAAATAAATCCACATAAGGATGTATGCTGGCGAGCTAGAAAGCATTTTCAAGTCACTCGTGAGGATAATAACGATTATTCATTCACATTTTTGCTGATGATGAAAATTCATCACCAGCAACTTATTTTAAGTGTTTTTTATCACAATGTGCAATAAAATCATCCCATCCCTGCCTACCTTTATTGCTATAAATGGGACAAAATAATAGAAACAACAGGAGGCAACAGCGGGTGCCCATAGATTTTGCAGTGCATCCGGAAAGTGTTTGCAGCACTTCATTTTTACCACATTTTATGTTACAGCATTATTCCAAAATGGATTAAATTGATTTTTTTTTTTTTACCTCAATTCTACACACAATACCCCATAATGACAAAGTGAAAAAGGTTTGCTTGAAACTTGTATGTATTGAAAATAAAAAACAAAAATATAACAATAAAAAGTATTCACAGCCTTTGCTCAATACTTTGTTGAGGCACCTTTGGCAGCAATTACAAACTCAAGTCTTCTTGAGTATGATGCTATAAGCTTGGCACACCTATTTCTGGGTAGTTTCTCCCATTCTTCTTTGCAGAACCTCTCAAGCTCCATCAGGTTGGATGGGGAGTGTCGGTGCACAGCCATTTTCAGATCTCTCCAGAGATCCAGAGATGTTCAATCGGGTTCAAGTCTGGGCTCTGGCTGGGCCACTCAAGGACATTCACAGAGTTGTCCTGAAGCCACTCCTTTGTTATCTTGGCCATGTGCTTAGGGTCGTTGTCCTGTTGGAAGATGAACCTTCGCCCCAGTCTGAGGTCCAGAGCGCTCTGGAGAAGGTTATCATCAAGGATGTCTCTGTACATTGCTGCATTCATCTTTCCCTCGACCCTCACTAGTCTCCCAGTTCCTGCTGCCGAAAAACATCCCCACAGCATGATGCTGCCACCACTATGCTTCACTGTAGGGATGGTATTGGCCAGGTGATGAGCGGTGCCTGGTTTCCTCCAGACATGACGCTTGGTATTCAGGCCAAAGAGTTCCATCTTTGTTTCATCAGACCAGAGAATTTTGTTTCTCATGGTCTGAGAGTCCTTCAGGTGCCTTTTGGCAAACTCCAGGCGGGCTGTCATGTGCCTTTTACTGAGGAGTGGCTTCCGTCTGGCCACTCTACCATACAGGCCTGATTGGTGGAGTGCTGCAGAAATGGTTGGCTTTCTGGAAGGTTCTCCTTTCTCCACAGAGCAATGCTGGAGCACTGTCAGAGTGACCATTGGGTTCTTGGTCACCTCCCTGACTAAGGCTCTTCTGCCCCGTTCGCCAGTCGGCCAGCTCTAGGAAGAGTCCTGGTGGTTCCAAACTTCTTCCATTTATGGATGATGGAGGCCACTGTGCTCATTGGGACCTTCAATGCTGCAGAAATTTTTCTGTACCCTTCCCCAGATCTGTGCCTCGATACAATCCTGTCTCAGAGGTCTACAGACAATTCCTTGGACTTCATGGCTTGGTTTGTGCTCTGACATGCACTGTCAACTATGGGACCTTATATAGACAGGTGTGTGCCTTTCCAAATCATGTCCAATCAACTGAATTTACCACAGGTGGACTCCAATCAAGTTGTAGAAACATCTGAAGGATGATCAGTGGAAACAGGATGCACCTGAGCTCCATTCTGAGTGCTGTGGCAAAGGCTGTGAATACTTATGTACATGTGATTTCTTTTTGGTTTTTATTTTTAATAAATTTCAAGAAAACTTCTTTCACTTTGTCATTATGGGGTATTGTGTGTAGAATTTTGAGGTAAAAAAATGAATTTAATCCATTTTGGAATAAGGCTGTAACATAACAAAATGTGAAGCGAGGCGCTGTGAATACTTTCTGGTTGCACTGTATGTTGCAATATTACATTACATAAATCAAATTTCTGCTGTGTAGGCCCCCACCACAGTCCTCACCTTCTCCCAAGTCTGAGGCTCCTGCTGGTTCATCCCACAGTGCTATGCATCACCCTTAGTCTGGTGAATGGAACACTCCAATCCATACATTTGGCAAAAGTCTTCACGGTGATAGCAGGAAAATGTTTGCTTATATCAGCCTGTGGCTGCAATGCATGCTTCACAGAGCAAACCCCATGCCTCATTCTTCCAAGTGAGCTCGTGACATCCATGTTGGTAAATGTCACTAGCGGCAGTTCATCATAGCAATAAAAGACAAATTGGGGAATATTCTCCTCACACTCATTCATTACTTAAAGGCACACCTTTATTTTGTTGACATAATGTTGTTCAAACAACACTTTCTTCGAGGACTTTTTCAACTCAAAAGTGTTTGCAACCAACCAGACCATCTTGCCCTGGCTTAATGTCTTTATTTTTACAGTGCGGAAGCTAAGAAACTCATCCTCCACAATACTTTGCTGTCAACAGTCTTGTAGATATAAGATTTTATTCAAGACTATCTAAAAATAAGAGCCACCAAACCTTGTGGTGCAGTGTCTTATATTTTTATAGACAATAGGGGATTTGAATCAGTGGTACAGAGGGGGGTTAATTTGCAGTGAAGTAGAGGTAGCATTTCTACTTATGCCACTCTGAAAGTAATATTTTTATACTGCCTACACTGCTGGCATCTGACTGCTGTATTTATATTTTTTATTAGTATGTGTCCCAGGGAACATCATGCATTTTACACAGATTTTGTCCAGGGTCAAGTGGACAGCCTTAGTGTAACTACTGTAATGAACATTATAGAATGGGGCCATGATCAACAGGGTGATAAAGTGACTGGACATAAATTATTTCACTCAAAAGAGTGAATTTGGTGTTAAGTTACTCTTCAAGCTTGAAATTCAGCTTCCTAACTAAATAACCTAGGTAATTCACTTTAGATCATGCTATGTCAGTTACTAACAAGAATTCACAATATAAGCTTCCTCCACTGGATCAGCTTTTTAGCGCCTCACAGATAATTAAGAGCTCTGGGAATAAGATACTTCACTTCTGCATCTACTCCCAGAACAGTTTTTAGATTTAGTGGATTAATTTAAGCACATTCAATGTAGGTTTTTGACACGGTGGAGTCCCTCGTCACTTCTCCTGTTTTTGATATTCATGGAAACCAGGATATCAAAGGTGCAGCCAAGATTTGGTTTCACTGGGGAGTAATCTCTGCCATTCGTGTTGTCGATGTTGTAATTTTGGATTAATTTGACGATGATGATGATGTTCGTGGCTAAATTTTGGGGTAAACTCAAAACAGAGTGAGTGTTGTCCGTCCATGTCCAAAGGCAAAAGGGTTTATAGCTGTTCTGAATGGTCAATTACTCATGAGTGAAAGATGTCGTTGAAGAGGATTAGACACAGTTTGACAACACCACAAGCACTTAGTTTGAGCCTTACTGACCCCTTGATTATGACTCAGTCAGGATATATGCTAGCAACTCCAATTTTGAGACCATGCCTCCCCTTTATAAGAAAAAGTGAAGAGGGAGAAGCTGCCCAAATAAGACAACTTTAGTTACCTTGTTGTCTAATTCATGAGAGGTGGTAAAAAAGCTGTGAGATTAACCATTAGCTGCAGACATCCACTGCAGAAGTGAAGTTTTATTTCACACTGTAATTGTGAAGAAGGGCTGAATTATAGTGCAAAGTTCATACTGTTCAGTCTTGGTTCTGTTCATTCAAAGTGTTGTTTAGTATCCAAAGGAATTACACTGCAGATACAAGCAGCTGAGATAAGGTCTCTGAGGAAGTGTGGCGCCCCATCCCTACCACGATTCAAAATTTGCATGGATCCAATTAGCCTGGAAACCAGACCAGTCAGCAGATAGTTATTCATTCTTGCAGATGGGTTTGGCCCTGCTCCCATTCAGACAGATTTTCAACTGTCCTAAAACAGGTCGAGCTAATCACAACTATTTATTTAAAATGGAGTGGGCTTCATACGATGACTGACACAGGACAGGCACTGAAGCATTTTTTTAACAACCAAGATGATTTCCAGTGATGTGGAGAGGTCTTTTATATCTGCTGTAATAATAGTACTAAGCAAACTGAACAGTATATTTTCTCTTAAAGAACAATACACAATTGCACTTAAAGCATTTGCTGATAAGAAAGATATGTTTGCCATATTATTCGACAGGATTTGGAAAAAGTTTGCTTTACCAACCAGCCCTGCCCTGCACTATGCTACACTTTTCGTTGCTCTGATTGCTTGTAAGTCCTATCAATTGTGTCAGAGTATTGTTAGTTTGCCAAATTGTCTGGAAAGTTCTCTTTACCTAACACAATTAAAGTATTATTGCCCCTAATAGCTCTAAGAATGAACAATATGGATAAATCTTTTATTGTGATGTATGTAAGCTGGAAATGCCAAACCAGCCTTTAGATTTTGATATATTTCACTGGCTAGGTGAATAATTTGACCTGCCGGTGGCACTAGATGAAAAGTCAGGGGCTCACCAAGGCTCATTAGAGTTTATCCCCCAGCACCATGAAGGCACCACATTTCATAGCAGTCTATCCAATAGTTGCTGTGTAGAGTCTGGACCGACGTGGTTGATCAAACTACTAACAATCTGACAGCGCCATACCTACAGCCATGCTGCCAGCATGGCCAGAAATATGAATACAAAACAATACTGTCACTGATTTGGCAACATTGCCCACAATTGCCTCACACACCAAGAGATATGAATAGGATATGCAGAATTTATCAAAGTTAACATAGTATTCATCATGGTACTGCCCAACCCTTGATGACTCTTCAATACAATGAAATGGACATTTCTCTTCAATAAAGGCAATTGGGCAACCTATGATAATCTGGGATCTTGGTCATGGCTAAATTCAGCACAAGTCACTTTCTAACAATGTGTTCCTGCCTGTCAGTCTGTATTATACTGTTTTGCAGCAGAGACAAACAAAAACATCATCTATAAATGCCTCCTCCACCACCAGCAGCTCACCGACAGTGCATAATACTTACTGTTTTCTTCTTCTCACAGAGCAGAAAATATGTTATTTTATTTGTCTCACAATTTTTTTTCTGTGCTAAAAGTTTGTGGCACCTCTGTGTATTGGATATTTCTTTGTATGACATCAGCCACAGAGCAGAAGGCATCTCACTAACTGCCCCCAATTACACACCCTACCCTCTAACACACTGAGACTACCCAATGTCTCGCAGCAAAATCCAGACAGGTATAATTTCATGACACAGGCTGGGTTGCCATCATAAACCCACCTACATAACCATCCCCGCGGACAGCTTATTTAGCCCACTATCCACCTCATCAATCTACATCTGGGCGACTGGAAGTGTGTGGGATTGTTAATAGATCGGCCTCATTTTTTCACATTAGATTCACAATTGGGTGATATGTCTGTTTTTTGCATGCTTGTCAACTGTAAGTGATGCATGTGCATGTGTGTGTGCATCACAGATTATGTATCAACAGACAAAAATCAATTCCAGTTTAAAAATACCTCTGCCCTGTGGTCGTACTGTATGGGTGTACGTATAAGACATCCTGCTGAGCTCCCCATTTATTTTTTCAAAAGGGTGCATTTTGGATCATTGTTATACTTTTACCGCCTCGGCTAATAGCCCCCCTCGGTTACCATAGCAACACACAGGTAAGTGGAAAGGAGTGCTTAGTTCGCCACGCAGCATGGAGCCCGTTTCTAAAACTGTTGACCTATAAAAATGTACACCCACCAACATGAGGAGGCTACCAGAACCATATAGGTTCTCGACTCTTTGTGCGTGTGAGTGTGTGTGTGAGTGAGCGTTTGATGACAGCAAATGTAGAAGAAAAATCAATACACCATGTACACTTAGAAGTTTTTTATATACAAGGTCTATGTATCCAAGATTTTGTGTGTGTGTCTGTGTGTGTGTCTGTGTGTGTGCAGACTTTCAGCTTGCTTCACGAGTGCAGTCTTCTAAATGACAGCTCATGTGGAGAGGACTTTTTCTGGATCTCCCTTTTTCTCTTCTCTTCTCTCCTCTTCTCCTTTTCAATCTCCTTCATATATTTTCTTTGCTTCCTTCCTTGTGGTGAATTACATTTCCTTTCTCTCTCTCCCTCCTCGCTCTCTCTGGTCTGCTGAGTTGTCTGTCACCCTTCACATACCTCCCTTTCACTTTCCATCTCCCCTCTGCCTCCCTTTCTCCTTTCATCCTCCCTTTTTTCACCCCCTGGGCTTTACTCCAGACAGCTGTCTATTCCCTGCAGGCAGCCATCAGATACACTGACCATATGGGAGGAATAGCGATTGTGCTCTGTCGCTCTCTTATTGTTTTGTTCTCCTTTTCATTTTCACCCTTTTACCAAAGCACTTCTTGTAAAGCCGCTTCTTTTGCCTCCTTTCATTTTTCTTCTGGCTAAACCTCTCAGGCCGTTGAGAGCCAAACTGCTCAGCTTGTGGTGGAGAGGGGAGAGGTGTGGAAGGGAATTATTGTGTATTATTGTGACAAAGCCATGGACGCAAGGTGTATAGAGAGATCATAAGGGAATAATGTGACAGTTACAAATCAAAACATTTGTGTTGAAAGGGAATTGAGGCCACCAGGTATTTTTGTCTCAGGTATTTTAGGACTTTCAGATGCATGGTAGTGAATAATTGAGATAAAAAGTTATTGTTGGGATTATGGGAAATCTTGCCATCTGCCATTGTACATTTCAGCACAGTACAACACTACAAAATGCCCCTTGGTGCAGTAAGATTTCTCTCTCTCAGTGCAGGTGTAGCCAACTTTTAAAGCTGCAGTAATTAATATTTTATATTAACTAAGAATCAAGTGACTATTTTTAATGTGAAAGGCATTATTAACCAACTCAATCTGCTGTCTGTCTCCCTCAGCTCTACACAGTGTTCAGCATCTTTTTGCTCATTGCTTTGGTTTAGGTAGCCAGGACTTCACTGTTAGTCTTACAGCTCTCATTAACCCTGTTTTGAGCACATTGGAATATTAAGCAGTTCAGGAGTTGATAAAGACCAAAGCAGAGCACCAATAAGAGTGAATACTGAAATTATACTTGTTAGGCGTGCAGAAACACAACTACAAATGAATGCTAAAGTTACTCAATGTCTGCTGGTTGTGTAAATTGACAAGTACAAGCTAAGACGAATGACAACTTTGAAATGTGATGTGTCAATGCTGTGCTTACAGCTCAATGATTCAGTATATTGTAATATAAATATGTTCAGAGCGAAATCAAAGTCAATTCCAGACTGCGTACAAAAGTTTTAATACAAGAGTGCAAATATGATTTGAGAGATATTTGTAAATTCACTCTATAAAAAGCTAAAAGAAGAAATTAAAGGGAGATGTAAGGAGATGTTCTATTGCTGGTGTTAAATTATGGAACAATGGTAATATAAGTACAATTATTCACTTTTGGTTTTCAAAAGAGTGGTTTGCAAAACTATAGTGCGAATAATTTCCTTTTCTTAAAATGTGGAACAATGCCAATATAAATGTAATGTGTAATTCACTTTTGGTTCTCATAAGAATGGTTTTAAGAGCTTTGTTTGTGTATCATAAGTGTGCGCAATCTTTTTTGGTGGGTAGCTTAAATTGCTAAAGATACCGAGCATACCCAATCGAATACACGATGAAGCAATTCTTTGCGTCAGGGAAAGCGTTGCTTTTAGTTTCTGCCTTCGGCAAGCTTTCTAGCTAGAAGATGTTTTACGAGGCCAATGAGACCAAACAAGGGGGGGTGGACACTAGCCAATGCAAATAGGCTGTGAGAGGTGTGAAGGCAGCTGAGAGCCTGCAGGCAGAAGTGTATGACACAGAGGGGGATTAGCTGCGTTTTGAATGGTTTCAAAAGGGTTTTTTTTAGGCATCAAAATGCTTCAGTCTGTTTTCTACCGTTTGTTTTAAAGAGTTAAATCACATTTTCCCACAGTTTTCCTTTAAGAGAGATTTATAGGCGCCTGTGAAAAAACTAAACTAAAAAGCCCAGTGCAACCATAAAGTCTGAAACCTGAAAGCTGAGTTTCTAATAAGCTGTCAAAGTAATGTGAAGCTTTTCATAGTTCTTGTATAAAGTATATCCTAGTTATTGTTATGACAGAAAAAAAAAAAAACACCTGTAAACCCGCTAATGAAAGCCGATTGACCCCCTTGAAGTGTCGAAGCATATGAGATGTTTCAATCGGTGAATGTGTGTTTGTAAAACTTTGGGAGCTGCAGCTCACTCTTTTATCCCGAGGTCAGTGTAGCTGCGGTGTTTCTGGTGTAACAGCACAGCGCTGGACAGGCGACAGGCCTGTGTCTGTGTGTTCTGAAAGACGTTACAGAAGGAAGGGGGTCAAAATTAGCAGTTTCACCTGGATGTTGTGTTTACTTCAATGCCGATCTGAGCTGAAGCCGATAAATTCCCACATCTGCCACAGAGTCATTTGACCGGGGCGTGAATGCCGATTGAACCCTTTTCTTTTGCCGACAAAAGCCAGATGTTAGCAGCTTTTTTGCCCATTTTGATTGGTTTTGCAAATGTTTTGTGAGGAAGGGAATTCCTTTCATCTCTTTGTCTGGCTTCGGTAATATAGCATTTTGAGGGGGAAAACTTAATGGAAACGGAAACACCACAGGGCACCTTTAATGACTCACGCACCTGTCTTTCCAGTGATTCCTACTGATGAGTAAAAGGTCTGAAATGATATTTGACATTTTGATAAGTGTGCATTTTTTGTTTCTTCATGGAACTTCTAGCTTTCCAATTTCAGTATCTGACAACAAATACTTGAATGTAATAAAATACATATAAGGAATACTTTAACTTAAGATATAGCTTTTTAATTGGTCATGAAATAACTGCAACAAAGGTCTCACCTTAAATTCTTTACGCGACAGATCGCCAAATCTTTTCTGCAACAACGACAAAATACACCTAAAAAATTAGAGCAGCAGACTACTTTAGTCACACACAAGACAGAGGGAGTGAAACAGATGGTTTTAAAATCATGTACTTGTAGAGTCAAGAAAAAACTATGTTTTCAAGTTTGCACATGATTTTACATATCTACCAATTTTGACCTAACATTGACCTGTCTAAATCTTTAATCTGCAATTTTTTGGTTACAGTTCATTTGGATAGTCTGTGAGAGTTTACCTAGTATTTACAACATTTCATTAATCTGATGTTCAACTATTGTTTGACAATATATATACAATTGTCCATCAAACAATTTGTAAACCATGTAATGTTTACAGTAAGTGTCAGTAAAACAAATGTCACAAATGAAAAAAAATAAATAAAAAAAAAGGAAATTTAAATCCCAGCAGGCTGCAAGTGGTTTTCCACAGTCATCCCGTCATTTAATGGTGAGATCAGACTGTTATCTGCACAGTGTTGCAGAATTCCCCTTGTCAGTGTCTTTAAGCTCCATTGTGCCCCATTAATCACAGAATGAATCATTATAAAAATCCTGCAGACAGGAGTCTTATTGTATGTAACCTTTCACATATGTCACTTTTCTCATCTCTCTCCTCAAGGAGAATTTCATTAACGGATAAAAAGAAAAGATGATTAATCACATGGAACCTATGGCAGGTTTGTGATGAGTGTGAGTAATTGTCCCTGTCTTTAAAACTCCATGTAATTAAAAATATAGGGAACATAAATCTATTAATCTCTTACCAACATTTGTGTGTGTCTGACAGTTAGATTTCCAATGTCTGCATTTGTGTCTTGTCTTTGTGCAGAAATGACGGCTTGGATGCATCCACTATCATGGCTATTTTTGTATTTCTGTATGTTTTCATGGCATTGGCATAACATTCACTTTACATTCAAATGATGCCATACTCTAACTACTCTCTATGTTTTCCTCTTTGTCCCTTGCTCACCCAGCTATGTGGCATTTGTGTGTTGAAAGCAGGTCATAGCCGATTGATTGTTTGGTCTGTCTGAGCATGATAAGCTTTCTAAAACATGTCAATAGTGCTACTGGCAGGGGACAGCTGCAGGGGCCATAAACTGGCCCCTAGTTGGCTGGACTCAGCTCCAAGTCCAGCTGAAGTCAATGGCAGTGATTCATATACTCTACCACCATCCCAGAACAAAACTTTACCAACCCAGACAGACCTGCTACTGACAGGCCGCTGTTTTAATTATACAAGTATTTGTCTATAAACAGAGCTGTTGTCGTTAGGTTGAGCTAAACCTCCATGAGCAACGCCAAAATACTGAGGAGTGCAAATCAGCTAACTAGAAAACTTGGGCAGCAACTACAAATTGTGGTGAAAATATCAATAGAATATAACCTGTAAATGATTTGAGACCTTGGGAAATGTAGCAGTAAGATGAAAGAAATCTGAATTCAAGGTCCAAAGGAACAATATTTTTCCCCATGCTAGTGGTGCAACTTTAGGGCTGGCAATGTCAGTCAGTTTAGTCCAAACCGAAATATCTCAGCAACCACTGGATGGACTGCCATTGAATTTTCTACACATATTTTAGTCCCCAGTTTGGCTCAGGTGGTCTCCTGATATTTCCTCTGGTTTCACCAGCTGGTAAGTTTTTACTCATTCAGTCTTTTCTCAGATGATGTACCCTAATGTCTTTGGTGATCCCTTGAGTTTTCCTTTAGTGCCCCCATCAGGGTGACGTGTGGCATTTGAGTAAAATGTCTTGATAACCTTTGACTGGGTTGTCATAGAATGTGCTACACACATTCATTTTTCCATAGGATGAATTGAAGGTAATAATGTTTGATAAGCTGATGTTATTTAGCACCATCATCAGGTAGACTAAAATCTGTAAAACAGATGACATTTCCATCAACCACAGCTGTACTTTAATTTTAGTGCTAATTACCAAATGTTAGCATGGAAACACACTAAACTAAGATGGTAAACACTATGATTTTCTGTGTCACTGTGAGCATGTTAGCCTGCTGATGTTAGCATTTAGGTGAATGCACAGTCTGGTCTTCCAAAAGCAGCTAGCGTGTCTGTAACTCCTGAGGTGTTTTCAGACAGTGAGCGGCAGCCCTTGTGGCGGCTGCCTGGTAACATCACTGCTCTCTATTTAGAATCAGTGGTAGTAGGGTGAAATGCCACCATGACAGAACCCAGCTACGTCCAGTCCTACCAGCCTGTACATCACAGGCTGCTGCATAATCTTTGGACTTTGAAGCTGATATTGCACACAGTACCTTTCAAATCAGCTCCCTTATCATTTTCCTCTCTGTAGTTTCTGTGCGGTGGTAACACAGCGAGCCGCAGCAGCAAGTTGAAAAAACTCAACCATCATGAACTCTGATGGCAGCTGCTGCTGCCACTGAGGTCAGCAGGCGATGTTGAAGCCAATACTGAAAACAATGGAGGCAGCGGCAGCAACCGCTTACTGTCTAAAACTACCTTTAGACTTGTTTAATGATTTGTTTTGATTCAATTGTGACATTGACATTTAAGATCCAAGCGTTGCCTCAGGTATAAAGAAGTGCAGCTTATGCTAACATGCAAAATAATTGACTTTAATAACTTTAATTTGTTTGAAGATATTAGAACTAAAAGAGTTCATTAGTCAATTAGACGAAACTGGCCACAACATTGTTGTGATAACTGATTTATCGCTTCGAGTAACTTTTCAGACAACAATGCCAAATATTTGCTAGTACCAACTGCCCCACTGTGCACACTTTCTGCTTGTCTTATAACATTACAAATGCCTTAATGCCTTCTAGTTTTGGATGGTTGGTTCAAAAAATATTTTTCTCAATTTTCTGACATTTTAAAGACAAAACAATTGAGAAAAGAACATGCAAATTAATGAATATGACAATAATCATTGGATGCAGCCCTAGAAGTGAGCATGATCTTAACTTACAGTTGGAAAAGATCTATCTCAGATACTGTGTGAGTGACAGTATTTCTAGCTCGGACTAGCTTCATTGTTTGGTTACAGATTCAGCTTTCATCACAAGTGTTAAAGTGGTAGTGACCACCTGACGGCGCACATTTCACCACCACCTGGGACACCTCAGAGGAAGGCAGGGCTACAGCTGAAACTGTCAAGGCAAACAGGCAAATAGCCTACTCTCGCCTGTCGGTGGAAAACAGCTTGAAAACAAAGTGTCACAAAATCGATCTCTTCATCTCCCCGCAGCTCTCTCCTCCATTGGACTTTGACTCTATTCATTAAAATTGAAAATCTAAATCAGTTTGTCATGGAACACCAGTACATGATCGAAGCAATTTTTCTTCAAGAACAATTTCTGACAAAGTTATTTCTTCCAAAATAAGGGATTAGGAATGATTGAGATCAGATGTCATTTGCTACATTAATGGACGTACAAACTAAACAGAAAATGCTTCTCATGTTGGCAAGTGCTGCTGTGCTCCAGTTACACTTGTTCAGCTGGTACTATACAGCTCCTCATCCATCTGCTGCTCTACAATGAGTGTTACTGTGATCACTACAGGAGTGAAGAACTGTCTCCCGGCACCCTGCATGATGAGCTCCACAGTGTAAAGGCAGAAAAAGGGCCATAGCTTAAAATGAGTTTAAATCTGGCTTGTAACCTCTCTGACCTCACCTCACCTCTCTCGGTTGCCCAGCATTCCTTTCACTCCTCAGAGAGGAGTGTGTTATCTAACGCTGCAGAAATGCAATAAAAATAATGGTTTGCACTTGCAAACGTTTCACAGTATTTTGCTTTTCTGATGTGGAAAAAAGCATAAATTTCTACTATTTTCATGACAAAACAGAAAATATGAGCAGATTGTATATCTATCTGTCACTAGCCAAAGTTGCTCACAACGAAATACTGGCACAGGATTTAGTCCCTAGCATAACGAAAACTCAATACTACTTTAGCAATAAGGGCTCAGTATGCAGTAATGCAAGAGCCTGATCTGGGCTCTCACATTCTGATCAAACAGTATAATAGATGAGGCTATTTCAGCTGGGTGAGTCTATGCACACTGCATTAGTGAGATGGCTCATAGTGTTGTTTCCCACACCAGCCATCAATAAATATAACGCAAGAGGCGGAGGAAGACTCATTTTATTCTGTCCAACTGCAGAAATTATTTATGTGCATATTTCCTGTTACGAATGTGATTTAAAACCTGGACAAAAAGCTGCAGTAATTTCTCACTGATACAACAGACAGGATGCAAGGATGTTGGCGGACTTACGAAAGGGTCCTCTCCAGCCTTCCTCCTGTGGAGCCGATGATTTCTCCGAGGGTACAGAAGGTCTGGCCCAGAAAGTCCTTAGGGGAACAAAGGATCGAAAAGAGTGAATTAATTGAATCACAGGGCCAAGAGCGAGTCCTGGTTTCAAATCAGGCTCTAACAAACTGAAAAGAACCATAAATACAACCTGCAGATTCAATAATAATGACCTGCTTGATGCAGGCATGGTGCCATTCTTAATTTTACACATCTCCAAGACACCGCGGTATGCTCAGTGCTGACATTCCCATTTATTTGAGGGTTAGCTCTTAAACTTTTTCCACAGCAGTTTATAAGTTAGCACAGGGGAACCTGCCCATTAAAATACATGAACACTAAACTAATGACTTTATATATTTCTGGACCTCCTGTGGTTTAATAAACAGGGTTAACACTTAAGTTCAATAGCAATTACAAAAGACTATAAAATCAATAGGGATAGTATTAGAGATATTGAAGTTATTAAAGTTCCATTAAAATGTAATCTCACATTATTAAAGTTAAATTAAAAATTAAATTTAGGGTTTCATTTCACCTTTTATATAGGCATGAATAAACCCAACTAGGTCAAGCCCAGGAAGTCCACATCACTCAGATGCTTGTGGACTGATTGATTATTCGGGCCATGTTGTGCATGAAGCATATGTCCTCATAGTAGAATTTTTTTTTTTTTTTTTTTTCCTACAGTCAGCTTTTTCATTGCACAACACATTTTGGACTTTACAACCAGCCCACACTTCACAGAGAAAAACATATGATAACATAAAAAATCAGGGAGATGACATGACACAAAGAAACTCCTGCACAGCACTACCTGGTAATTCTTGTTGTGTGTGTGTGTGGGCGCGAGCAGGTGTAGGTGTGAGTCCCGAAAAGGGAGTATGTGTGCAGTGAATGCCCTGACATGCACAATCTGCTGTGGTGTACTGTCTCAAACAACAACAGCTGCTTTTGCTTTGAAGTGGAGTTCTGATAGTTGGTTTACCTGAGCGAACGATAAAGACAAAATGAGGAACAACACTATGGTAGAAGCTTTCCAGGAGGGAGCTGTTCATGTTTGTCCTTGATGAAATAAGATGAAATAATGGGAGAAAAATACAATAAAATTAAAGTGAATGAAATGAAAAAATTCACAAGACTCTTGTGGGGACATTGAAATATACTGGAAACTAAAAAGTAAAGCGAATGAAGTATAATATCAGGACTCATGAGGAACACATAATCTGCACATAAACCACTCACCTTCTGCTCTCCCATGTGATTTATTTTGTTAGGAAAGACATAAAAAAAGACAGATTTACAGAATACTAAATACTTTTATTCATGCTGAATCATCATCAGTTGCTGCATTCATGCACTGTTAGTTAGCCTTAACAGTGTAGTAATACTGAATACAATGTGATGGATGTTTTCAGCTGAGTTTGACATACTGTACTTACGTGTTTGGAAATGTTACAGCTTCTGGAGTCGACATTGTACCTGTGTTAAAAAGAAAAAAGGAAAAAAAGAGGTGATGAGATGCAATAACTTGCAAGACACTACTGGCTACTTTTTTACTATTTGCATTGGCACATTGCTGAGCTACATAATACAGTGTAATGTTTTTATATGTGGTGTGTATTTCTGAGGGTTACAAGTGTGAATTATTTTTTTTCTTAAAATACAGGATAATGCCAATATAAATTTACAAGTGTATAATTTGCATTTGGTTTTGTGGAGTGCTTTGCAATTACCAAGGCTAAGCTAACTGGTCTGTAAATACCTCCAACTCGTTGGCTAGCTGCTTGTTAAGCCACAGCATCCTTCTACACATTCCTACATAAACAGATATGAAACTTGTGGAAAGGCAAGTTTAACAATGGAAAGTAATGTCCCAAGTAATGCAATGACTGTTAGCCTAGAGTGGTCAGTAGAATAATTGTTGATTATTGATTTTTTATTTCTGGTGTGGAGAGAAATAGGTCTCGCGACCATAGATCAATTATTTTAATTACTATCTTTAGATACCCAGCTTTAGATTTGCTGGCAGAAATATTTCAATTTCCTCCTGCGTTGTCTCTTCATGCTAAGCTGAACTGATCAACTCCCGTTTCTATGACACTACACTTTTCAAGTAACCAGTGCTTTCAATCATTAATATACCTTTAGGTCTACCAATTTTATTTTATTTTAAGAATGAAAAATGAAAGAACGTCTGAGAGCTATCGTGATGTTAGCTTAATATTTTGATAAATGCAGCCTCTCACTACTATAGCATCTGGGAATTCTTCACAAAAAGCTTCTTCTGGACTGGACATAGATAATCACCTTTCAAATCAGGACGGAAGCTCAACTATGACTTAATAGCATCATCACAAAGTTCCTGTTCAAACAAACCCCCTTTGAGCTGTATATATACTTACTCCAGCAGTAAAAGCACATCTCTGTGCCTTTATTAAAACCACAGAGCCATGCAACTGATCTTTCTCTGCTATTGATTAAGGATAACAGGTGGGTGAAGCATGCAAAACGGCCAAGTGGACACACAGACACTAATTTAAATCAGTGGGGTTGACAAATAAGAGGCTTTTTCTTATTATTATTATTTAAAAAGAAACTTCCTTCCATGACTGGGCATCTAATCTTAGCAAAGACTGGCTTGTTCATTTATTCTAATGGGTTAAAATTAACTTTTCACCAAACTGAAGACCTGCAGAGAAAGAAATTATTCAAATGTAATCAAAGGCATTTCTGCCCTAGGGTTGTTGCTTTGAATCCACATTTGAGTATTCACATAGCAGGGTGTATCTGACTTTATAAATGAATTTATATTTATTCAAAAAAAAGTTGGTGTGTTAGGCTACTTACACATCAAATCTTAGATTTTGTCTCTCTTCAAAGAAGAAATCCAGGACGAACTTCCTGACGAAATCTGGATTCCGAGTGTTATCGATTACCTCTGTCCTGCCAAACTACAAAAATAGATAAATAAGAAAGTGATGATTGGTGGTAATAACAGCATTGATTCAAGAGTCAATATATGTCATTAGACTCACATTAAGACGATACGCCAGAGAAAGAAGTGAATAAAGTTCATGAGATTCAACAGAAACCCATATTACCAATGCAACATTTCACACAGGATTGGAATCCACAAATACAAAAGTTGCAAAGCACCATCACATGGTATCACACTGAGCTTCGCTGTGCTATGTGCTAAAGCTTGTGTCCCCAGAGAAATCAGACTCCTACATTAGAGCAACATTAGAGCCAGCACTTCACCATGCAAGCCCACAAAGTCCCAGTCCCAGCCTCCCTCCTGGGCCAGGCCGTCTCTCCATCTCCCTGACAATCACACCAGTAATCCCCCCAGTGGACTGCCAGCTTCGCCTCTGCGGCCTGGCCCGACAGCACCATGTAATGAGCTATTGATCTTGGCACTGCTTCGCCACAGCCTCAATACCTTGACTCATGTCTTTAGTGCCCAGTGCACATAATCCACGCTATCAGCTGTGTCCCCAGCCTATCCATTACCAGGGCCTCGCAGGGGAGTGCACTGGACCTCAGAACCTACCTGCAGTATCGACCTGCAGGGAAAATTCCATGGTATGTCCTTGTAGCATTTTGTATTTTTGGGGCTGGTGGCCTTATAATGTTATAATATCACTCAGGCATGATTGGTTAATAGGTGCTGTGCCATTGTATGTGAGAGTTGTGTCACTTTAGCCAATAAAATAAGACACAGTCAAATTTAAAGGTAGGAAAAAACATCTGTAGGTATTGATTATTTAGTGTTTAACAGTCAAAAAGTTGATACTGATGAATTTGATGGACAGCAGCCTTGCAACATAAGAAAACCACCCCACAGTTGTCGACATATTTTGATTCAAATATTGCTTGATTCGAATTGGTGCACTGAGTCCCGTCCACCTCAAAGCACTGAGCATTAGTAGAGATGGTTGGTGGGGATGCAAAGTGAACGGCTGTCACACCTGAGACAGGTTCGCATCCGAGTTCTGTAGTTCAGTGTAGGCGACAAAACTGCTTTGGTTAGGATTGGGGAAAGACTGTAGTTTTGGTTAAATACAGAAGAAATTTCACTGTGACTTCAAAACCATAATGCAATCTTGCCCTATATATTTGCTTGACTCATATGTCAACTTTCAGTGCCACAGAAAACATTTGGAGCACGTTAAAAACTGATGCCAAGAGGTCCTGACAAGTGTGCAAGTTCACACTTAACAACAGTTAGCTAGAAGTTCAGTTCACACAGATTTAAAGGAGCTAGTTTACATTCATAGTTCCCAATTTAAATCTTAGCTCCAAAAAATGACCTAGTTCACGTTCATTTCTGCTCTGAGCTATTTTTTTCAGTTAGCCTCCAATCACAGACAGAGCTTGAAGAAAAACCAATGAGTTTTACCACATAAACAATGTGTCATAAAGCAGCACGACTCAAAGCAGATTAAAAAAACATAAGCAATTCAAAAACATAAAATAGATCAGAGGCAGTTACACTGGCTTCATTACAGTGACCAGCTGACAGATGTGCTATGACCAAGCTCACTTACAGGTGAACTGTGGTCAGGGTCTGAAAGACAGGAGGAATAAGTGGGGAGAATGGGGGGTGGGATATAAAAGGGAAAGAAAGAGAAAAGGAGGTGTTTAAGCTATTAAGATGTGTTGAAATTGTTTATCATAAAAATGGTTGAGACTGTTTAGATGTGAAATAGAGTAAATAAAAGAGAAAGAAAAAGTTAACTGAAGTTACACTTTTTATTTCATTTTTCTGAAATGAAGCACTTCATTTTAAACTCTGTTATCTGTTTTTTTTTTTCTTTCCTTCAAACAGGAAAAATAACATTTAATTATTATTATAATTACTTATTATTTATCATCCCTCAGGTTCATCGCCCTGTGCTATGAATTTAGTTTGGTTGCCACTGTAAAATACACTTCTCGGTTTGAATGGCGAACAGCTTTTTGGCGCATTACTGCCACCCTCTGGTGCGTGAGCCTCAGGTTCGCATTCATTGGTTGCAAACGGATACGCTCAGTGCAAAAACATGAAAGAGTTCATGCACAACATTGGTCCTGACCAAGCGTTCATACGTGATCATTTGGGAGTGAGACTTCCCTCTACTCACAGTGAGAAGCTGATTAAGATGTCCATTATGTCCTTTAATGCAAACGAGATGACATGGAAATAATCAGATCAGAGAGTACCAGAGTGAAATTCATCCAAGCATCTTCACAAAAAATATTCACCTCTAGAGGTTTGGTGACACTTGGTGAGATGTTACTGTGGATTGTCTCTCTACTGCTAACTGTTAACTAGCCAGCTGGGAAAAAAAGAAAACAAAAGAAAGGAAAGACGCTTAGGGAGCTATTGTAACTAGTCATTTACAATAGCTCCCTAAGTGTCTTTCATTTTTCTCTGTACTGTGTTATTTCCTCCCTCTGGGCATTGTAAACAGTTTCATTGAAGGGTTTTATTGAAGCTCTTATCTTATTATTTCCAGGTTATCTTGTCAACCACAAATATTTGTGTATCAGAGTCATCAAAGTTACTTCATCAGAGAATGCATTCATCGTGCTCAGTTCCATTAAAATACACCGATTTCACCACCAGATTTCACAGTTTTAAATGCTGGTGTGACTAGGTGTTTATTCTGGTTTCAGAGCATGTAACCACAGAATAGTCCATCTGTAGTCTTCCATCGGACACCACAGATGATTTGTGGGAGACTGTAAGCGGAGGATCGTATCCATTGGCCGGGAAAAATGGAACCACTTGTGATCAGAAAACAATTTAGTGCACAGCCTGATGCAGCTGCGGCAGTAAATAGGCAGAAAAGAAGCACAAAATTACAATAACCTTACACAAACCACAAAATATGGACTGGCTGGGGACATCACACTGGATCTTCAGGATGTAGTGATATGATGAAACAAATTCTGCTTGTACAGACTGATTTTTTTCTGCTAAAAGGGATTCAAATGAACTATTTCTCCCCCAAAAGAACAAAGTAACACTTCCAAATTATACATAAGGGGTGTTGCTATATTCTGATACTGACAAGAACCGTGATACTCAAATAATGAAATATTGATATTGTGTTAACAATACATATATGAGAATAAGAGACAAAACACACAGTAAACAAAGTTAAAGATGAATTTGATTGATAGCATTATTATAGCATATTATTATTATTATTATTAACATAATCATTATTTCAAATTTTCTATAGATATAGCAATAATATTATTGTGAAATCTTTTGGCCTCAATAATTGTATTAAAAATATGATATCGTGACAACCCTAAACAAGCACTGCCATAATGAACACCATCATGTCAAAAGCAAACAGGATTTGTAAGGTTTCCATTCAAGCACAATTATCTACTCATGGTGTCAATATGTGAGCGGCTGGCAGCGAGATGTTTACTCTGCTGATTGCAGCGCAATTCACGCCGTGTTTTTGATTAAACCCTGTCACGTGGCATGAAAAAGGTGTGAGGTGTCTTGAAGTGAGGGGATCTGCAGTCGCACTGACACATCCGTGTTGACTTTGAATTTGCAAATGAGGAAGTACACCAACTGAAGACAGGACGCCACAGGAAAATAGACAGATGAAGGAAAAAAGGGCTAAGAGATGACATGGAAACGTATCTATGTGCTGGAGAGACGTACTCACAAAAAACGGAAAAAGGGAAGAAATTCAAAGAGGCAGTAATGAAGGGAGGGCCACACGACCCGCCTGTGACAGAGGGTGAGACAGCAAGAAGTCAGGTGGAGCAGATGGTGCATATAACGAAACTAAGGCAGAACTGCCTTTCTTTTTCTCTCAGCCCTGAGACATGATGTGAATTCCTTTTGTCTAACCTCAGAAACCTGATATAATTACACCCTTTTTATTTATTCATTCTTTAACTTATATTGTTAATGGGGTCGGTCATATGGTTATATTTTTTCTCCTACCTGAGTCAGTTTCAGACAGTGGTTACACTTGTGTGGGCAAGTGAAGAGGCTGACACTTTCAATTTTTCTACAACAATGCTATCAGGGGTTTGCAGTGAGTTCACCTCTTGGACTTCATCTTGAAGTTAATACTTATTATATAGCATTCTTTAAAAAAAAAGATGCTCATACTATACACTGACAGGTAGAGAGAAATATTGGATATTGATATTGGAGAACCAAAAGTTTCTTAACTCACCTCCCTCCACTCTTTGGTTCCCACAGCCTGCAAATACAGGACGACCACTGGAAGGGAAAGAGATGGAGAAGAAGCCGAAGGGGAAGCATGAAGAAAAGAAGAAAAAAAGAAAAACCTATTAAATTTCAGTGATTAGCCTGATGCTTTT
The DNA here is from genome assembly GCF_046630095.1 of Trachinotus anak. NCBI lineage: Eukaryota > Metazoa > Chordata > Actinopteri > Carangiformes > Carangidae > Trachinotus > Trachinotus anak. The sequence goes on from NW_027273855.1 coordinate 7,123,730, forward strand.
TACATGTTCGCGCCTGCAGCACAATATTAACAATATTAAAAGACTCAGGTAAGAAAATCAATATGACCCACATCAGTTTTCATTACATCTGGTGTAGCTAGAAGCAAAGTCAGTAATTCCTTACTAATAAACATTACAACACCACAGTTAGAGAAAGAAACTTTCCCTCTCTCCTGTCAATGTCTGTAATTACAAAGAGGCAGAATTGCTTCACTAAATCCTAAATCCAAGTCATGTTTTTGGCTGAATCTAACCAAATCCTAACCGTAGGGTGTGTGACAGTTTTGGAAGGCACAGACATGATCTACTGCCGATAGGAGCGTCAGATCAGAAAACACTTACACTTGGCATTCTTAAAGGAGCCATTTGTAAGTTTTCTGTGGTACAACTGTGGTATCTTGCCGGGAGCGGGTGGTGGTGATTGTCACTTGACAAGAGTTTCAGCCATCATTGCATTTACAAGAAAAGAGGTTATAATACACCCTCTGAGCAGCTACTCAGGGCAGATTGGAGGCTATAGTGAGTCGCTAATCGGAAAATGCCCTGTAAAGTGCCTTGAGATAATGTATATTATGATTTGGCGCTATACAAATAAAATTGAATTGAATTGAATTGAAAATGACGAGGTGGGCGGTGGCTAACATGCTAACTTCAATAGAAGAAAAGACATGATGGAGACAAGTGTTGACATTGACTTTGTTTTCCACCACTCAAGACAGCTCTTGGCGAGTAAAGGAATGAAGTTTGATGGTCAACTCATAACATTTTTTCTGGGCTGGTAAGTAAACAGCTGTTAATGCTAACATTGGGTATGTTGGCAAAACTTACAAGTAGCTCCCTTAAGGTTACAAATGATCTATTTTGTTGTTTTATTTGGAGGACTTGTTTTTTTAGCCAGGCTAGCAGCTATGGTAATGTCAGTCTGCTCACTACTAATAACCCATCATTAATAACTCACTAATAACTAATAAATTCCTGGGTGGCTTGCCTTAAAATTCTTTACAAACTTTCCATGGTCCCAGGAGGATTAAACCCTTCTGAATTTGGTCTCACATTCCCACCAGTTGAGGTTGACATCTTGTATGAATTGTCATGACTTTTCATCAGCAGGTCCAAATATTCATGTATCCACGTATTGAATATTGATATATCTTTATTAATCAAGAGTAGACGCACATGACCTGAACAATTAGTATTGCCAACAAAGCATTTGCATTGAATTACACATGATTAGTTTCTCACCTTTTCTTTATTATTCTGACACTGTCCTTTTATTTAAATTATATATTATATTTAAATTATTACAATTACATTTACAGCTGCTTAAGATCAGTTTTCAACAGTTTGGTTTTCTTTACAATGAGCATTTCAAAACCTTTACAAAGGTGTTAGCCTGGCAACAGCCTCAGTGATCTGAAAACAAAAGTAGCCTTTGTGATTAAGCCAAAGTTTTACACTCTAAAAAGTCATTCAAGGCCTTCGTATATATCACAATAATAAAAAAGTATATTATCTTAATAAAATCTCTGAAAATCACAAAACTGATTATTTGAGTTGCGCATATCAAAATAAATGCTTAAAAATCCAACAGTTAATTTTGCTTTATATTTACATCCATTATTTAAGTTTATTTCACAAAAGAAATTAGTATTTGACAAACAAATTATAATTTTAAGATATCCATAATATTTTCAGTAAATACCAGTCAAAATATTTGAGTATGGAGCAATTATACCAATCGGTTTCAAGAACTTTAATTATTACTCACGCTAACTCAATAGTCTTAACCTTTAACAACAGCTTAAAAAAAATGAGTAGTTTTTGCGCTCAAAGAGAGTGGAATCATGGGATATCTACCTGGCTTTTTGCAACAACAGAGGCAAGCAACGGTTGGAGACACTGCGGTTAAACTTGGAGGACTCCATAAGACGGTAAGTAGAGCACAATTTAATGAAATAGCGACCCTGTCTTCCTGCACATAAACGTTATTGTTTTGTTTTTTTAAATACTGTCACCACTATGCTGTTGTACATTAGCTAACTTCGTTAACAGTAGCCACCAAATTGCTCAGCTAACACACGGTTCATTCAGCTAACACACAGTTTATACAGCTAACGTCACCAAAAATGGGTGTAAAATGACTAATTTATTCGTATTTTAGCGCTACACAACATGCTCAGACATGATATGCGACAGTTAGTGTTGCGCAGAAGCAGAGAGCACTGCTGATAACGGCAGAAAATACCGTTAAAACTATCATCAAACCGACTTCACTGGCAGTAGCACGAGGTTACAACATAGATTTGTTTACATATAGCCTATATAATTATTTTTTTAACTAAACAGGTAGGGTCCATCTGTAGTTGAGGTGAGGTAGTGCGTTGTAGTGCAAATACAAAAAAGTGATGTCAAACGCTGGGGTGGAGGCAGGGGTGGTGAGGTTAGTCTGTGGCAGGGGGCAGAGGAGAGATGGTGTGCATAATGGGGGACGGGGCTCCAGCTCTTCTCAGTTTACGGAGAAAGTACAGGCGCTGTTGGACTTTTTTGGCCAGTGGTGCAGTGTTGTGGCTCCAGGACAGGTCTTCAGAGATGTGCACACCCAGGAACTTGGTGCTGCTCACCCTCTCAGTTCTCCATGCGTATGTAGCTATAGTTCAGGTACATAACTTACGTTAGCAGTTAACGTCAATGTTTAGGAATAACATGGCCTACTTATCACAATTATATACAGTGGCTGATTGCCAAATGTCACTTTTATCATCTTACTGATGTTTTACTAACGAGAACATCTTTTGTTTTCTTGTCCTGACATAAGCTAGTAATAAGCAAGTTTCATTTATGTTAGCTTAAGAGATACATCAAATTCAACACTTTCATAACAGTTAAATAATATAAAACAACTTCTTACTTGTGAAATGTTATTCCGTGTTGGTTAGTTTCGGCATTTCTTTGATTGGAACAGCCATATGCCGCACTAAAGTCTGGCATTTTGCCAAAAACACAGCTGTCAGACCGGGTCTGACGTCTAACGGCGTGTCAGAAACCCCGTCCCAAGATGGCGGCCGCGTTGACGTGCCTGACAAGCCCGAATGCGGCATCTGTGTGTATATATCTATGATGAACTAACGACCGGAGTTTCACTCAGCAGTACGTGAGTGCGCATGCGCGTCCACTTCCGAAACACAATGGTTGCTATGGGGATCGGTGCGTTTGATTTAATGCACTGGGCCGTTTTCCAATACCTGTAATATTCTCAGCTGTCAGGATTTTTTGTGATATTTTTGTGAACACTTGATGATACCTAGAGCAAGTAAAGGTAGAATTTTTCTGTCAAGCATGTTAAAAATTTGAATGTCTGCTTTACAGCACCAACACTGCTAATGGAGAGACGGTGAACGAAGACATAACATCAGACAAGGTAAATGGCATCTATTTATAATGTACAGAAGGATTAGGTGTTTAAATTTTGAAAAAATTGACCTTTCTTTTTCCCTATATTGCATGAAACCTAAACTAAATTAATAAATAATAATTTTAAGAAATAATTTTATCTTCTTTTTAGTGTATATTTTCCATTATAGTTGTAAATATAATTTACATCAGTGTGTAAATGAAAACATTTCATATCATTTTAATAGATTTGCATGATAAAACATATTGGTCCAAAAACTATGTACATGAATGGAAATAGTATTAAATCAGTCTTTTTGCTCCGTAACACTGTTTATCATCCTTTTTAAGGTGGCGGCTCATGGGCTGGCAATGTAAGCTCTGCACATTTGAGGATTCTTCAAAAGGGGAGCTTGGACTCACTGAGGATTTTGCCCTACATTACTTCGATGAGGACTTCGGTGATTACTTCACTCTCCATTCCACCAACCAAATTAAACACAAAGGGACAATCAAAGTTGTGATTATTCCATCTGTAGTTCTTACATTGACTGCTTTGACTGAAAACCAGACAGATGTAATGAATGACAGTTCAAGCTCTACTACAACAGCAGATTCAGTGTCTTCACAAGACACAATTATCGTATCTCCACATGGAAGCCCTCAGACGACATCGTGGCCAAATGAAATCGACATTCCACTTTTCTCTGTGGCAACAGAGGCAGTACTGAGGAATGCCAATGAAGAGTTTGCCAGAGATGGTACTGTGCTTAACAATTCTCGAATCCGATCTGAAATCATGGAAAAATTAGCTGACGATATGTACAGCTACACACCCTACCCCACGGGCCTTCAGATCGGTGAGGTGGCAGAGGCTTTAGTCAGAAAACATCCATGCCTGACAGAGCTAGGCAGTCGTAATGGCTGGCTGGGATGGATGTATAGCCTCAAATACAAGATGGGAAATTACAGGTCGAAGCTCCGAAACCTTGGATTTCCTGAGGTTGCCTGCAACTCACTTAAGAACAAGCACCCGGATGACAAGTTTGCTGCAAAGAATATAAAGAAAGCGCGGAAAGGAGAAGTGGTGTTTCTCCCACACTATCCTGCAGGAGACAGTAAGGAACAACAAGAGCTGGACCGAAACCAACTTATCGCTGAATCAAAGAAGAGAAACAGCACAGTGATCAAGGACTTGATGTGCAGAACTTTTGCACATAGGAGACATGATGTTGTCCGCCTACAGATGAGCATCACTGACATCAAGCACAGATGGCCCACCTTGTTTGATGTCTCGCAAGTGAGTAATTGAAATTGTGACTGTACATCCTATTAAAAATGATAATGGAACAGTCTTGCATCCTATCCATCTCAGTGTGGACTTAAGCTTTTGCTGAATGACAATAGATGAGTCACCAGTTCTTTTTTCTCTTTTCTCATCTCCCTCTCTTTCAGGTTAGCGCAGAGTTTCAGAGGATCACCACACTGAATCTTGAGCCAAAATTCATGGAAATGTTGGACTTCTATACACCTAAACTGCTGTCCTTGTTTCAAGCGAAGAAAGGTGCTGCAGGAGAGAGACATCGGGCACAAATGAGTGTTCTACTTCAGGTATTAAAATTTATCCTCCACCAATTCAATTCAATTTGTTTTATTCTTACATCACTACACTCCAACTCCAGGTAATTTTTTTTCTATTGAAAGGTTTGACATTAAAGTTGAAAGACTTTCTGTTCTGCAGAGTGGAATCCCCATTCAACAGACACGTGAGGTTGTCATCCGATGTCTCATCGACCATCTGGGAGAAGATGCCAGTGCCTTGTTCAAGGACTTTGAGGTTAGTATAATACTGTAGTTTTTGTTTTTAACAATGTAATCATGGGTGACCATAGAGTTGCTGCAGTACAGTTTGCTTTTTCCTCACCGCACACAAAGAAGAAGCTGCTTTTCATATAGTATAAAGCATCTGTGGACATCAGATACTGTACGAGTCACCAACATTCATTTATAGATCGATGCTGATTGATTTCACTGTCTGTCCTGCTTTAAATACATCAAATGTTATTTTCTGTGTCAATTTTGTTTGGAGAGAGAAATAAATTATATGGAAGCATTAATTAGTTATTTTGTCTGTTTTTAAAAAGAGATCAAAAACAAATTTGGGACCACCACAGTTCAGTTTGTCCACTGTATGTCCTGCTATGCTCTTTTATGTTAGTAGGTGGTATTTGACTTGTGACATGCAGGTTGAAAGTGAGCTCTAAACACTTTTTTTTCTTTACAATGTCTGCAGGATGCTGCTGATGGATCTGCCAGTGTTCAAGAGGAGCTGGCAGAGGAGGTCATGAAGATTTACCTGCTGCGAAACCAAGATGGGTCAGTCGATGTCGGGATTGTGATTGAGGGCAACATTGTCCTCAGCAGTCTTGGGGATCTTAGCAGAGCCTGCTGCTATCTGTTGGGATTGACCTACGCGTTATATCTGCGATACCCCAAGAACCTCAAATGCAGTTTTGAGGTATTCCAGAAAGTCCTGCTGGAGCTGGATTCTGGAAACCTTTCCAACAAGGTTCAGAGACTGAAGAATTACCTCTGTGTGTAGTTGCTGGCTACTGTTCAGCAAGATGCTCTCTTAGTGAGGGATTTTTTCATTGGCAAGTCTAAAGTTAAGCTGATGTACTGTTGTCTTAATGTTTACATAACAGTTGAGGTTACCATGCATAGTTAAATTGCATGTTGGACTGGTATTGTTTGCTTTTGTGGAACTTTAATGTGAAATATCACTGTTTATAAGTGCATTTCAGGAGGATGCAAAATGTTGCTCTTGGTGCATTTTAGACAGATGCAAAATGTTGTTCTGAGAGGGAGAGAGAGAGAGAGAGAGAGAGAGAGAAGAATAAACCATGTTGAAAGTTAAACTAGATAATATACCATGAGTTGTAATGCAAGTTGAGATTTCCATTAATGCCAAACAGATTCTGTTAAATGGCATTTTATGCATTATGTGGTGACTTAAATTGAAAGGCCAATTGTTCTTTGTGCATTTCACCCAGTTTTGAGAGACCCCTTATCAATTCAGCTTTTTTACAGCATGGAGATTTTTACATGTCATGTTTGCAAAGATAAGCTGTGGATTTAAACTTGATGTTTTATATTGGTCAAATCAGACAAATAAATGTTTAATTAAAAATGTTGATGTGTGTAGAATTGCTTTATGTTTATTATTTTGTTTCATATATTGACCTGAAGTACTCCTACTAGATTAAAGCGTAAACACATTTAAAAAAATTAAGTAAATGTAACATATTTATTCTGATATTTGATAGTCCAGTATGAATTACATTATGTTAAAAACATTAAGTAAGTGTAGCAGATTTGTTTTGTTAAATAATAATCTCATTTTCAGTTGCATCTACCTAACATTTTAATTATATCTACTCATTTTTTTGAGTGGTTTGAACTTAGGGTTACTATTGCATAGACTTAAAATTTTAATTATATCAGCTCAATTTTATATTTCATGGTACTCAATGTAGTTGTTCAGATCTGCTTAATTTTTTAAATTACATTTACTTAATTCATAATGTAAATCTAAATGATTTAACAGCTTTCAAATTTACTCAATATTTTTAAGTGTAAAATGTTACACAGATTAAATTGAGTAGAGCATAGTTAAAGTTTTTAGAGTGTACTTTGGGTCCCCTAACTGGTCATTATTCATGGATTTCTGTCCATGGATTCGGCCTGATCACCAAACATTGCATTTTTCTTCTGAGAAGAAATTATGCTTTGAGAACAAATTCATAAATATACAGTGGAACAATGGCAGTCAAATTATAACCCAAAAAGTTATCATGTTGTCATGTTAGGATAAAACACATATATGTGCATAAATAAACAGACAAACAACACTTACTAAAAGCTGTTATTGGATGTATTAATAATTAACCGAGTTTTGCTGTTTATGTCTAGACAGGCACCATCAGCCCCTTGTGCCTCTCTTGAAGTTTGGACATTAGCTCTAATGAACTTCAGACTGTCTTGACTGGCAGACGATTAAAACCACATTTTCCCTCCTAATGAGCAATTAACAGAGCGGAGATAACAGAGATAGGGCAGCAGGAGAGAACCTTTTGGACATTGTGTCTTTGGAAGAAAACAATCTTTTCTTTGTCAGACTCTTAATCATATGGAAAGCGTACAATACTGCTTAAGAGGGTTTTGTAAGTCTGAGTACTCCAAGTTAATCAGTTGGTGGAGAACATGTTAGCCTCCAATTAAATTGCAAAAAACATGAGAGGGATTTAATCTGTTTGTATCAAAGTCATACCCCAATACTCTCTGCCCCAACAACTGAAATAATGATGTTCAAGAGGCAGAGAGCATGTCTCTGTATCTGAGACCTTGTTGTTTCCCCAGGGTTGCAGAGTAACACATCACAGCAGCCTCAACTGTGGGCTTAATCTGCGTTGAGGTTACATCAGTGTCGGCCATGTCCGATGAACCTGACTGATTGCCTGCTTTATGGAAAGTGACTGAGAAAAGAAAGAGCCCATCTGGTTAACCATGGAGCAACAAAATCACAAGGAAATTCGTTGTCACTCCAACCCCGACTCCAAACTACAACTCTTGGCTGCAGGATGGGTACCCAGGTAACTCTGAACATGAATGAATGGGAATTGAGCACAAATCAGATTAAGTTCTCACAAAGATCCACATCTTAGCAGTGTACAGTAAAGACAGTGCTGCAGTGGCAGAGAAAAAAAGATATATCTCCAGCAAACAGGGATGTGTACAGACATTTTTAAGGTGCAGTGGCTCAATTAAAACGACCGTATTTGTGCCCATGCCTCCACTTGATGTCTGCACACTGTAAAAAATGTTTACCCAAACACACACATACATATATACAAATGCTTGTACATGCACAAGGATAAAACATCGATGTGATCATACATATATTATACCCAAAGAATAACAATGATATGTTAAAAATGCAACTCTTGTCCATAGATGCATTACTATTCCCAATTTTAATAAAAGATACTGTATGTGAAGTATATAAGAACTGGATGAGCTTCAGAAATTCACCGGTGATCTGGCTGCTGCCGTGAAATCTGTTTTATATTATATTAAAGGTTTTTATACCTCCCTCGGCTTTTTCTTCTTCTGTCGCTCTCACCTCTTTAAACCAGCCATTGTTATTGTAATGTACAATGTTATGTAATTTACAAATCTATTCATTTACTTACTACATTGCATTAGAAGGAAAATAATAGTTATATATTACTGATGTTTGATTGTAAGTAATTCTTATGTTTACTAAGGCAATAATGTATACCTGCTAGTAATGCAACTTTATGCATAATGATGCTATGCGTATTTCTTTTTAATTGCCATTGGTGTCTTCATTATTGATGATGCCACAAGATCAAGACATCTAAATTTACCAAACCTTTCAAGCATTTTGACTTTTTGAGTATTAGTTATGCAAACCTTTAAGAAAATAATTTTAAATAAATATGTAGGTATTGAATTTGAGTAAAGCAATTTATGCTTCATTATCCTCCCAATACATTGAGCTGTAGGGCACATACACATGATGACTTATCAGTTTAGTACAAGTGGCACTAAAAGTAGTCTGACTACGAACCAAACTGCAGCAGTGAGTCTCAGCAAAGTCTTCTGGCAGCAGGAATAGTATCCACAGGATAATAGGGTGTCTAGCACTGAGTCTACTGTCTGAGCCGAAGCCCCCAGGCTGCATCTTCTGCATTCTTTGGTGTACAGGCTGCAGTTTGGCACGTACAGAAAGCGTCAAGGGCAAGAGCTGGTATCAGCAGCAGCCAAGTCAAGGCAAGTCAAGAAAGGTAAGCCCCTAGGTGAAAACATGACTCAGTCAGTCGCCACCTGCACTGCTTAATGCTGCACAGTACTGGCCTTCAGAGTGGGAGCATATCGCACATACTGTATATTTAGATATACATGCCACATAAGAAGCATTTATTTCCTGGAGGCAGTACATAGCTGGTACAAATCAAACTCGCACAAACATCAGTGGAGAAGAATCATTCAATAATCTTTGGCCACTAAAGCAGACAACCACCAGCAACCTTTTGCTTGCCAAATGACATTTAAAAGATTGTGTGATGTACAAATGTATTTTGCCTGTCAGATACACAAGAAGATACTGCCTCTGTTACTTTGGCTTCAGAAAATCATTACTTTACTGGCAGAAACAGAACAAAAACGAACATGTTGATGAACAGCATAGCAATCCAAAAAACATGCAATAATGGCCAAGTATAATCAGAAGTTTCTCTATAACATTTTAGCAACTACATGTCAACTTGATGAAAGTTTTCCACACACACACAACAGAGCACGTTCACCAACAGCTTGGATGCCCAATCAACTGATGTTATAGTCTTAAAGGTCCCACATTTTACACTTTTCCTGTTTTATTTGAAGTTTTGATATCCATGAGAAGATATATTTGTGGTGTATTTTGTGGTTTTGAGAAACAAAAACCATATCTGTATTCTGATGATGTGATGCATGACCAGGGAAACCGCAGGTAACATATTGTAGCCTACAACTGTAGCCTGATAAAACTCACTCATAATGGCAATGGTCAATCAGCATTGAAATGGGCCAAACAAATGGTGAACAGACTAAAATGTTGCGGACGGATTTTGTGTGGAGCTCTACACACCAGCCATACGCCTGGTTCTGGTGCAAATCACTGGATTATTTGGTGGCGCTGGGGTGACCGTCTGCATTGTTGAAAAACAGCTTATCCTTTTTTCCTGAGCTCCAACTCCAGGCGGTGGATATCATCCTTTAACTGTGAGTATGCTAGTTTTCAGTCAACACACAATAATAGCTGGTTTTCAGGTCCAGGTCGACTGTGCTGAGAGCGTAGCTGAGGGTGGTGACTGTTTCATTGTGACATCACAAGGGTATGGGAGTCGTGGATGCTCGTTTTAAGGCACAGTTTCTGAATATGGTTTGTGTGCATTTCTCTGTGGACTGAGCACTTTGATTCTTTCACAGTCTTTAGCACCTGGACCTGCTGTATAACCAAAACAGACATGGACAATATGAGACCTTTAACAATGGCATTTTTATTTGCTGTAATTGCTTTGATTTGGTGTAATAAACATCAGACCACGGGCAGCAACAGAGGCAACAATTGCTGTACTATTCATATTTGCCCTAAAAGGGCAGCGGCTCAAATCACTGTGTTTGTCGCTGCCAGCGAATATTTCACTGCACTTCTTCACATCTAATTCTAATCTAGTCTTTTTAACAGATTGCTACAGGATGTAAAGAACATGCAATCTCCAGCCTGTATGACATTTGAATCCCTTCAATATTCATACTCTGTTCCATCAGCGTTGAGCGTAATTGAAAATGGCAGAGTGTAATTTTGGACTAACGCCAAGTGAGCTGACAGCAAGAGTCACCTGTGTAAAGGTTTTTTTCGACTGGGGATTTCTTGTTGGCTGCCTCCTGGATATTCACTGCAGGAAAATATAATCAGACAGTAGGCAGACATAGACAGGATGCCACAGGCTTACTTAAAGGCTGAGGGCACAAGCGGCTTGCTGTGAGGTGAAACAGAGAGGTAGACGGGTGGCAGGAATGTGGGGTGGGGGAGGAGCTGGGAAGGGAGGACGAAGGGAGGACAAGACGGAACATTAAAGAGGACAGGGAGGGAAGGTGGGGGAAGACTAATAGAGAGCATAGGGAAATAGATGAAGAAAGGGGGGCATGGAAGAGGATTGGATAAGGGGAGATGAGACAGATGGATGATCGTTTGGAAAATAGGTGTGGAGTGGAAATCTGGGTCTAACACAACAGGCAGTGGCAGATTTCAGATGGAGAAGAAGGGCCAGGTTTTAAGGGCTTTGCTGTCAGAAATCCCTCACAGATACACCTCTAACACAGCAATTTAGGTGAGGCATGGTGGGCTACTTCCCTGCTAATCTGTTGTTCTCCTGCCAAGAGTGGGATAAGGCAGGAGAACCCAGAACCTTTTGAGAGTAATTCTTGAATCTCAGTGGAGCAGCTATGACAAAGCTGCCCAGCTGGGAGCCAATAATCGGGAGATACCCAGCACCAGGCAGGGGTTTCTCTGTGAAAATCCAGCCTTCTTAAGTAAAGTTACGCTGCAAAAGCAAAGAGCACCCCATCACACTTAACTGGGGTGGCACAGATTCCCCCACCCCTGCTCTTGGGAGTTTTATTGCCCACAAGAATGATAAACTGAATCTGAACCTGAATTTCTGGCAACTTGACGCTGCAAACAAAACACTAACATATTATCATCTTTTCATTAGCTGCTGGATGCTCCACTATGTACAGCATGTTCGCCGGCTCCTCAAAGAGAGACATATGTTCTGTTTTCAGTGATGCCGTTTTTTTTTTTTGTTTGTTTTTTTTTTTCACAGTTGCTGTGTCTGTATTGGATACTCACATGTAGCACATAGTATACTCACAGGCGCAGTGCATGAGTCCCAACAGGGTAGTGTTGCCTCAAATCACACACTGGTGTTGCGTTCGACTGCGATTGTCGCCCACCGAAATATTTGCTCGCTTGACTTGAAATTGAGCGTTCTACTCTCCTGTGTGTGACCCTTGTGTCATGCAACATGGAAACTAGGACGCCATCAGTGTCAACAACGTGTCCTCATTCATCAGAAGCTGTTTTCACAAGTTCAAAAATACATTGGTCGTCCCTCCCCTTCTGCCAAGGTAGCCAAGATGGTGACTATTGAGGGGGGGGAGTACTCATCATTTTACACTCAATTTTATGATCATGAGTGCACCATGTTGCACTGCATGTTGCAATAAAAGTAGCAGATGTGAGTATGGAAGTGCACCAAATTGAGACACAGCAAGTGTCTCTGTGTAACCTCACCTTTGCTATGCAGTGGTGTCTGACCACTTTCCCATTAACTTGAATGGGAATTGGAATTATTTTAGAATTATTTGTGAACATCACTTTATAAGCTCAAGAGCTTATTGACCCTAATTTGAGCCCATAGAGTGAAACTAGCTGATTCCCCCTCTGGCTTTATGTCCATACCTAATGCACGAGCGTGGTATAGAGGCATGATAGATAACCACACTGCAGTAGCTGATTTTCTTTCAGGCATCAGATTCATTAACTGACTTAACATTTTGTGCTTGGACTTAAAACCTACTTACCCATACTCACAATGAAAGCTTAAGCAAAATGCAAATGTAACTGCAATTTGTTATTGTCATGTAGATATCATCCGACCTAAAAGGGATAAGTGTTTTGAAAAAAAAAAATTCAAGTAGATGAAATGCAGTCTGAACCTAGAGGGCCACTCACTCTTACCTCAGATCTCATTAGGAGTCCCTGGTGGTAATTACTGACCTTTATTTAGATGCTATGACTCAAGCCTTGCCTTTATTCACCTCCGCAGCCAAACCCATGTTGAATTATAACTGACCTGCCTATAGAAGTGGAACCTGAATTCTGCTTTACACCTTACTACTGTTAAAATCCATACTCAGATACTTACAACTGAAACCCCCCACAGCGACAGAATTGCCACAGGTTTCGAAAAGTAATAAAAAAGCCAAAAATAACTTGATTTTCAATTACATAAAAACAGTCTTAATCATACTGTGTAGTTTGTATCTTCCAGATGAGTCATTTCAAAACCACAGCAGACATGAAATTTTTAGATCAGGACAAGGAACAAACTCTTAAAACCACACCTGCTGTGCCATAACAAAACATTACCTCCTACCTGCCAATGAGTCACAATCCTCAAGCACATACAACAAAACGATTGTACAGGAAGCATCACATACTGTAGTGTGTAAAATTTAATAAATGTGACTCAGTAACTTTGTATTAAGAGACTGGAAAGAATTATCATAATTGATTCAACACACACAATTGTATTTACTTTTAAATACTCCTGGACTGGTGGGAGTGGGGAGGCCATCTCGCCTACAGATTTTAATGGAGTGAAACACCCGTGCATGAGGATGAAAACTGTCAGTACTCCACCAGCAAATGATGTTACATAAGAGAAGTGGGATGTTTCATATGGGAGCCTGATAGCGCTTTAGATGGTGGTGGATAGAAATAAAAGAGCCAGATAAATCTTGTGTGTAGCTTTAGGAGCTGCACAATGAGAACACGAAGCAGCCAAAAGATTACCTCAATTTTTACTTTCTAAGTTTTAATGATCTAATGTCATCAGTGATGTTTCTCAGTGCTTAAGAACTTAAATCATATCAGATTACTAGCTAATCTGAAAGGCTTTTGGAGCAGGAAATTATACTTTCTGAAGTGCAAAAAGGTCACTGACAGAAAAGATGCACTAAAAAAGAGAAAGAAGTACTGTGCACTCATGGTTATTGGGGATGACAGGAAAAATATCTCATGAATCCCATTATTTTTATCTCCAGCTAAAAGAATGTATCATACAGATGTGTGTGTCTCTCTGACCAAATTACAGAACTTTTTTTTTTTCCTTCTTCCAGCCCATAATCTCCTCAGGGATTTCAATTGTTCTTCACCGCTGCAGTTCAAATAGAGAGGAATTTTACTCGCTCAGGAAATGCATGAGAGGCGTTTGCATCTCTCCAAGGGCAACGTCAGTGTGGTCGAGGTCACACATGCCTGGAATATGTTAAAACCCAGTCAAGACTAGACTCCAGCAGACTGTGTAAAAGGGTCACAATGTGTACCCAGCTGACAGATGGCGACGCAGAGCGTCATGTTTGACAGGATCTTTGTTTCAAAATACAAAAAAAATCCGTCATTTAAAAAAGTGACACCTCCTTCAAAACACTGACTGACAGCATAAATTGGTACACAGCATGCATGAATATTCTCCAAAAGGGCTTACATAACTCCAGTCCTTGTGGGAACAAAATATCAGTGTAAAATCAAATATGATATAAGTTGATTGATTTAATTACTGTGTTACTTGTTGATGACACAGCTGCTGTTAGTCATGTTGAGATGAGTCCAAGTCAAGACTGAGCACTAACAGGCTCTGGTCAAGATACTGAACACTGTCCATTGAATGTTTTTCTTACTGTTGTCTTATTTTTGCTTATGGAGAGAATCTCCATAAGCAACTGTTACATATCATCAATCACTCAATACAACTGTTTGTGTTTGAAATGTGAAAGGAACTGGAAAAAAGACGCCTAAATGTTGCTGAAATCTGCAGAAATTGTGATTGCAACTGTAAAATAGAGCTACAGTTATGTGATATGTTTCCACAAGTTTGTGCATAAAACTGAAGTGATCCTCAGCGTCAGGAACATTAGCTATGTTCATGCACCATTTACTCATAATTCTCCCTTGCTCTCTCACCCCACTTTTTCTTATCAGCTGACTATGGGTGTCAGATTTGGCCATGATCTCAAATAGCCAATCACGTTGCTGCTGTCAAACTTTAAATCTCCTCTCCTCTGCTGTCTGCTGTGATTTCAGTGCGTATTGCTGCGACCCTCCTCCACCCCATTCCCCTCCAGTCTTCAAATCCAGTGCCAGGTAGAGCTCATCAGAGTCCACTCCACATCACATCCAGATCTTCCACTTTCTCATCTACCCACCACCACCACCACCACCACCACCACCAGTGTGGGTTTCCTATACTACGCACAGCCTCACCCCCTTTTAAACACGATGACGTCACGATGGGGTCTAATCACCCCAGACTCTCACATCTCCCACTTTCCTTCTCTTGCTTTTGCACATGGCAATCAAAATGTTTGTTCACTCAGAATGAAGTCTCTCCTGATTGAAATGCTCGGTTGGTACATGGTAAACACACTGTCTGGGAAGTAAGGCACCTAAAATAGTACGTCGAAAAATGAAAGGGATGTGTCCCTCAGTCCTGAGTGGAAATGATGCCACTGCCTCCTGTGACAGGAAATGAGGTTGATGAGAACAGTGAACCAAAACATCACCAGTGAAGTGAAAGCTGCTAAAACTCTCCACAGAGCTGAGCTGCACAGTCAGTGATGAATATCTGTGGCTTTTTAAATGTGGCTTTCACATTCCTTCATATTCCTAATTTGAGCTTTGATTATTGCAGCTTTGAAAAATCGACAGCTGATAAGGCAGCAACATTTCAGGAGAAAGGTAAAAATGAAAAAAAGAGAGAACACTGGATTCAGCAAACTTCACAATCTCTAACGGACGAGACTAGTGGCCAAGAATGAGACAGAGAAGGGGTTTTAGGCTGCAACCCTGAACACTGCATGTCTGGAGTTAATGGTCTTCCTAAAGCACATTGAATTCAAAATAAATAAGACAGGTGTCAGTATCAAGAGTGAGGAAAAAAAGGACAAAGAATCGAAATTTGAAAGAGCGAGACACAGTGAAAAAGAAGCTTTCTTGTGTGTGTGTGGAGGGAGAGCACCGAACTGAAATTATTTTCTCTCATATGTTTGTCTTCTGCTCTCAGTGCCTCTGTTTATTCACGTCCATCTAAAATATCAATAATATAATCACTATTTGCAACCCAGTGTCCTGGTTCTGCACTTTAGACAGAAACACATTGATTGGAAAGTTATACATCCTCCATATGTGGGCAGATGCAGAGAGGCACCAGGTAATTTGATGGCAGAGTAAGAGAAACTCAAATTTAATTTACACAACAACCAGGCAACATGATAGAACATCCCCAAGGACAAACTCTGAGTCATCAATAAATTAGATAAGGAGAAGCATCAGAGTCTTGCCTTGGTATCTTGGCACATTCTTGAACAAAGCTGCAACACACAAACACATGAAACAAGACTGTTGGCAAAGGTTGAGGACTAAAAATCTAAAGAGGGGGACACAGGAGAAAAAAAAATGTACATCATTTTCCCCCATTATTTTCTCGAGGAAAATCGAATCAGGGCCGAGCCTCTGACTACCGCAGGTGAAACAAACAAAGCAGTGATTCAATACTGCACTGAAATGAGAGTGAATATCACTAACTGGATATCTGAGTATCATAAAGTACCATCTGAGATGAAGAGTAGAAGCTTCTGGGTTCTGCCTCTAATTTGCTCGTTCTTTTCTATTTTTGTATGTATCCCAAATGCGCAGTCATGTGCTGCCATGCTCCATGGCTGCGTTGTTATCTCTCTTGTGGTGCCTGTGCCTAATGTGGATGTGGCATTGATCACTGGCTTTGATCCCTGAAAAAGACCGCACATAATAATATGCACTCTCATCATCGCAGCCTCAAAGTCTCTCACAGGCTTTTCGACTTGGTCTTTCTTCACTTCTACTTCTCAGCAGCTCTGTTTCTCTCACTGCTTCCAGATATCCAACAGGCACAATATATATTTTTTTTTCATCTTGTCTTAAGCATGAAATTTTCAGACTTGACTGGGGATAGACCTTGCTGATTAACACAGTGATACAGTTGAAGCTTTAGTTTTGTTTTGTCCATTGCAGTGATTTAGGAATCTATTGATTTTTTTAACTAATCAATTAATAATGTCAAAAAATAGCCATCTGATTCCCAAGAGCCAAGGGTGACATCTTCAACTAACGATCACAGACCACTAGCTTTTAGTACTAGTATTGCTAGTATTACTCTAATATCAAACCGATAAAAGCAACTGTTGTGCCGCCATGCTATATCAAAATGGCTATTTGTAAGTTTTCTCCTCTGCTGAGCGTGATTTCTCGCCAGGAGCAGGTGGTGGTGATTGTCAGACATTGTTGTGTTTATAATACGAGAGGTTATAACATACCCTCTGAACAATGCTACATCTTCAGGGCAGATTTTGTAGGCTACAGTGGGATGCTATCTGAAAGTAACGAGACAGGCCGGGGCTAGCTGGTTAGCATGCTAACTTCAGCAGAGGATGTGATAGAGACAAGCGTTAACAGCCGTGTCGCTTTCCACCACTGGAGACAGTTCTCGGCATAAAGGAATGAAGTCTGATACTGAACTTTCCTCAAAAAGAGAGACAAATGAACCCCTGCAATGCAATGCAAATAACTTGTGCTGAATCTAGAAATGAATTTAGGAATAAATGATAAATGAACTGTGTGGGGTTTTTTTTGTTTGTTTGTTTTTACCATTTAATAATTTCAGATGGCATAATGATGATATTTCCCAAGAGCGAAGGTGACATTTTCAGATAGCTGGTTGTATTGTTCCAACAAACAAAACTGGAGGGTGTTGAAGAAACCGATGTGCGTCCAGGAGTCGGTACAAAAAATCAGTGTTTTTGCAAGAATATGAATGAAACAACGGCAAAATTCACCTCTGTAGCTAACAAGAAAATAAACAACAAAAACCTGCTGCAACCTTCTCCCTCCCACTACTGACCATAGGTAGGCCTTTCACCTTTAGCCTCACCTACCTGGAACCTGCCACCTGTTCAGGTGAGCAAAGGGTGAGACAGAACGATACAAGCATTCAAAGAATACAGAATAATACACAAAGCATGGATATGAGATTTCTCAGTTTCAGCGCGCTTTCATGTGCTTATCTATCAGCACATGCAAACTGATGAGTGCTCCAACTTTAACAGAATATTACTGACCACAGAACAGATTTATCCTCCTTCCACACTCACTGTAACAGAGCCCACTCATTACCTGATTAGAGTACCTAATGATGCACACCCGCTTTCACTTTCACTGATTAAGCAAATGATCTATATCAGCATCACCATGACAGGAAAAGAAGCATCATGCATACCACAGTGGGGCTGAATCCTTCAAACAGATTGTAAGACTTCTATTTTAATGTCTGTGTTCATCTCCTGTGATGCGGAAACATCAGTTTTCCGCACAGTCAGAGAAAGTTAAATTGTGGGTCCTAGTCATAGCACATTCATAAAATCCTAGTACACCCCAGAGTACTTCTCCACCCGGGCTGCTGTTCTGTCAGCTGAACGCTCAGTCACACTGGATCGCGGTAGTGGCAGCTGAGCCCACAACTGGTTCAGAAGCAGCTTATCCAACTTCCCTAACAGTCAACACCTGTTGTCTGGCTGCGGCAACAGTTGCTCCAGCATTGTTCTGTGCACAATCAGACAGAGAGCAATGAGAAAGTCACAATATTGACCTACAAGTCTGATGAATTTTCCTTTTAACTTTTGATGATATGTACTAATAAATCAATAATAATCGTAAACTGTGAGTTTTATCGTGTATGTATTACACACATCATGGCAAGCACTTCTTTTGCACAGTATTGGCACTCATGGCCCCACACTAACTAAAAACTTAAGAAAACCTCAGAAAATTACAAAATAACAAATATCTCAAAGCAAAAGGAAGAACTGACAGTGATGTGGCAAGCTTAATAAGCCTTAGAGGACAGAGGGATTACCTTTTCTCAGGCAAGTGATTTGCGAGAGTTTGATTATGTGAATGACACAGATTAGACATATTGTTATAATGTGTTTGCAACAAAAGTGAATTAACTGTTTAATTTGACCAGTTTGACAGACATATTTTCTGTCTTATTGATATACAGGTATATATCTGTTGCTATTACAGGCCAAACAATGGCATTATTATTATGGCACTGTTTACATTAATCTTAAACCACTAATGTATGAAATTAAAAAAACAAAACAAACTTGTGTTAATGAGTTATGACTTTAATGTGTGCCTTTAATAATAGTCATGGTCATGAAGAGGAGTGATGTGTGGTGCTGAAAGAGCCGTAGCAATGCGCCCACACAGTCGCTCCCCACACTGCAAGTCTGGCTGACGCTCACCACCTCCATCATCTGGCCCAAGTGGCTCTTCCACAGGCTCAAGTGTAGAAGCAGAAGCAGAAGTTGTGCAGAATGGCACAACATGCAATGACCTTCACTGCTAAAGCTGGGTGTAGCTCCAGTGCCATGAAAACGATGGAAAACCACCTCCATAGGCTTGTTCTATCACACAATATGCCTTGTGTGGTTCCTGTTGAAACTGTATGGTGTAATGACTGTGATGAGCAGTGATATACAGTCCAAGGATATTCACCATCTTGCAGACAGTGACCATGCAGAAGTTAAGGTTTTAAGAACCAGTAGACTGAACCCAGGTACTCAACAAAGAGGTCCAGAAAGTGACACTGGCAGTCCCACAATGCTCGCATTTAAATAGCGTAAAACTATTTCCTGTTGAAGTAACACTGAGTATCTGCGCTCAGCTAGATGTTCAAAGACGCTCTTGAGATGGAAAGAACTTCCACTTACATCCTGACTCCCACCATCATTAAATGAAGCACGGAGGTGAGAGATGAACTACGGTCTGTCTGGAGAGGCATAAGTCTGGTTGCCCGTCAATTCATCCATCAAAGTATATGGCTGAGACGTCAGGGTTAAGTACACAATACTGAGATGGGTGTTTGTGCCAGAAATAAAGATAATAAAACTGATGCTATGTGACAATACAATCCCCAGCAGAGGATGTAGTCTGACATTATATATGAGTAAATTGTTCACACTGGGAATTCTGAAATTCTTGCTGCTAGTGCACCAGAAGCAGCACGTCTCTGTGGTCTCAGCCTAGCAATTACCCTACTTCTTTTTCTCCTGATCAAAAATATTTGAGTGATGGTGATAAGGAAGCGTTTCCACTGGGCTCTACGAGATGTTTTTGTAAAGATACAGGATTTTTTGATGGAATAACTGTTTTGTTTTCAAATCCATAAGTCGTGGCACAAAAATAATGTAACTGATGTCACATTAGCGGCAAAATCATAACACAAACTGCCACAAAGTGCTTTTTATTTATCATTATATAAATATATTTTCTGCACATGCTGATCTGTGATGTTTTATTCATGCAACAGCGATGAGTAGTGGCAGAGAAAATTACCCAAGCAGTGGTTGAGAATGTTCTTCTTTTTCTGGGAAACACACTACACTACACTTTATAAGGAAACTATATTAATATTGAGCAGGACCTCCCTTTGCTCTCTAACAGCCTCAAGCTCTTTGTTGCATTGATTCCACAAGATATTGAAAATGTTTCTCTGAGATTCTGCAGATTTCTGCAGATTTGTCCGCTGCGTGTTCATGCTGCCAATCTCATGCTCTGCCACATTCCAAAGGTGTTTGATTGGAATCAGATCTTGTGACTGAAGAGGCCATGATGTTCACTGAACTCACTATCATATTCATGAAACTAGTTGTAGACCACTTGTTTTGTGACATTATCATGTTGGAATTATGTATTCAAACCATGATTAATTGGTATTAAACTGTGTCAAGAAAACATTCCCCACACATCACATCACTACCAGCAGCCTGGACTGTTCACACAAGGTAGTTTGGGTCCATGGATTCATGCTGTTGACACCAAATTCTGATCCTACGATTTGCTGCCTCAGCAGAAGTTCAGGTTCATCAGACTAGGCTATGTTTTTCCAGTCTTCAGCTGTCCAGTGTGGTGAACCTATGCCCACTGCAGCCTTAGGTTTCTGTTCTTAGCTGACAGGAGTGGAACCTGATGTGGTCCTCTGCTGTAGTAGCGCATCAGTCTCATGGCTGGATGCTTACCACACTTGTAAAGAGTGGTTATCTGAGTTACTGTAGCCTTTCTGTCAGCTCCAGCCAGTGTGCTCATTCTCCTCTGACCTCTCACATCAACAAGACGTTTCTGTCAGTGGAGCTGCTGCTTTTCTTTTGGTTCTTGCTCCACTCTGAAGAAAAACCCCAAGAGAATTTTGTGTGAAAATCCCAGGAGCTCAACAATTTTAGAAATACTCAAAGAAGCCCGTCAGGCACCAACAATCATACCAAAGTCAAAGTGACTGAAATCACATTTTCTCCCAATTCTGATGTTTGATGTCAGCATGATGTGAAGCTCCTGCCCTGTATCTGCAGCATTTTATTCACTGATTGGATGTTTTGCATCCCTGCATGCATAAGCAGGTGTACAGGTGTTCCAAATATAATGACCAGTGAGTGTAATCCTCTACATCCAATGCTCTAGACAGTAGGGAGTGGTGACTAGTGAATAATAGTGATCAAATAATACAAATTTATAAGCCATAATTGCTGAACTAGCAATTTAGGCACCATAATTGCTTTGGTTGTGATGAACACAACAGGCTCCGACATGTGTCAGTGTATGCCCTGCTATTATGTTTTCTTTCTTTTGTAATCGCACCTCTCCCCTTCTTCCCTCTGCTGACCCACTTACTGATTGCTACCTTTTAAATCTGAATGATATTGGAGTGATTAACCAACATTAATCTCTGAAGCTAACGTCTTTTTGATGTGATTGTATACTGTGTGTTTCTACTCTCTGTATTCTTGGAAGACTTACTATATTTAGTGCATACACAATGAGCAGTCCTGCCATACACGTGGCCCTGATTAAGCCTGGATAATCTGATTAAATCATTAACATAAGAGGTGGAAAAAGAATGTTTAATTAATTGAATAGGTCAGTCTCCTCTCTCCGCCACGGCACCCACACAGTCCATGACTGTATGTCTTTCCGGTCATAAACAACAGTCACATTACTGCCATGGCATTTGGTCCCATGTAAATTTGCTGCCCAATATACAACAGCTGAGACTTGACAGTGGTAAAGGCTGGATGCAGGCAGCAGGCAGCAGCTGTGAGAGTAAACATATCAGTTAACTGAAGATTTGAGGGGCTGGGGTCCAACTTATGAAAACACCTGTGGACAAGTGTATTCCGATACTTGTCCAGATAACACTCTGATAAGTCGATAGAGCTCTTCACATTTTGTTGTGAACGGAAAGTGATGCATTTCAGGTACAGTTAGTTTTTGATAATCGGTGTATTCAGAAATGTCCATTCAGATGTTAGGGATCAATGGTCTGTTGCAGCTCAGTCACTGTAATTTCCTGGACAGCGGTGAACATGTTGTCAGATAAGAGGTTGTTAAGTCTGTCAGTCATTTAAGCTTTGTGTGACAGTGACTTGTACCAGGCTGAGTTGATTGGCAGGTTTTTTCCTGCATGGTTTGATAAGTGGCAGTTTGCGACTATCCAGGAAGACTGGTTTGAGTAATTCTGCACATCCATGAGACTGAAGGCTGATCAGATGCCAACATGCTGCTGTAATACCATGAGGAAGGGTTTAACTGGTCTAACTCTAACAGGGTCTAACTCATCATGGCGGCAATTATTTTATCCTCCCTCTTGACAGTTGTAGAACTGTAAGAATAAATCTTTCACATGACAAAGTAAGTGGATGGATAAGTCAACAAAACACAGGGATGACACTGGAGAGCAGTTCATGTTGTTTCTATTATCCACGACTTTTCGGCAAAGTTAACCCTGTTGTTATTATTGTAACCATGACAACAAAGATTGTCTAATGTTGAGAAAGTACTTTTTTAAACCCAAATAATCATCTTTTCCTAAACCTAATCAAACCATGGCTGTTACTGTATTATAGTAACCACGGCAGCGAAGGTAGGTAGGCTGCTGTCGGTACAGTCCACGTTTATTACTGTAACCAGGCATAAATAGGTATTGTGAGTGACAGGGCTTGGGAGAGATGTGGTGTAACTTGACAGAAAAAAAACTCATAACGGTGTAAATATAGCCTACCTCAGACACCTCTGGGGACAGGGTGCTCAGCAGCAGTCCTGAATTCTTTGCTGCCATAGGGGAAGTACCTTTTATTAAAAGCATTTCTAAAAGGTCTTGTAGCTCATGGATGTGATATACTTGAGTATCTACCTCAGTTTGAGTTATTATGCATTTATTAAAGCCAACAGGTCAGGTGCCAGCGATTCATGAGGTAATGCAAAATGACCCACTTTATAACATTAAAAGTGTATAAAATCTCAGAGTGATCAAAGCTTAAGAGGGGCACTGTCATGACTCCAAGAAAGTTTAATATACGAATGGACACAGCCAGGCTCTAGCTCTAGCCTTACTTTTAAAATACATTTCCAACCAACAGGACCTACTGCACATCCAGATGTACTGTTCAAATGCTGTCCTCCTGCTGAAATGCAGATTTATGCAAATGTTTCACCTCAACCTAATTTTTAAATTTGTGCCATATGCAAATATAATATATGTACATATATTAAATTTCCACAATTTCCATAAAATAAAAACACACATAAAAATTATATATAAAACTTATCCATGTTGACAGATAGATCTAGCTCATACTGATGTGTATGTTTATGTATGCGTGTTTATATTGTAGATATATATTGCTACATAAATATATATCCATCCCAAAGCCTGTTAATACCTGTTGATATTATTTGCAGTAGGGTGCAAAAGGCTGAGACCACTTTCCCAGAGACAAGACAGATATGTTTGAAATTAATAAAAATGTAATAAGAAAAACATACATAAACATATAGAATTTGTACGTTCTTTTAATGAACTTACATACATAAATTAAATATATATAACATATATGTTTGCAACATGTTATACCACATAAAAATGTGTCAAATATTTTTCATACTAAATAAAATACAAAAATGCAAATGTTATTATGGATATTTCATATATGTTAAATGTATGTCTTCTTAAAGCTAGATGATGTATATATATGATAATAATATATCCCATTATAGGTGACATGACTCAACACCATTCTTGATATAGGGACAGTTACATTTTAATTTCTGTATTGGATATTACCACACATCTAATCAGCTTTTACTGTGCAATTTTAAGGAATTAAATTTTAATTCCTACTTTTCTCTTGTTCTGTTCTTCTGTTCGAACTTTTTTTGCGGCGTACAACTCAAGCTGAAATCATGAAAATCTTTCCTCTTGCCTGAGCTGTCTGGGGTCCTTCATTTTAAATTGTCAATAGTGTATCTCTTAATTACATCTTCCAGCTGTGGTGCACATGGCAACAGACAGCACAAGCTACTGTTCATCACATCTGTTTATGTTAGACTGACTAAGCTTGAGGCTCTTGCACTACTCCCTGTCTCCACTGCTTGGAGTCCAGCAACTCCTCGGGCTGCCCTCACATCTGTAGCCAGTCACAGACATTAGCACCAGGACCTCAAGACCAGCGTTGGTGAGGGGTTAGACAGCTGTGCTCTCCAGCTGTGATTTGTGTGACTCGTTCAAAGCCTGACTATCTGGCTGATTATAACAGCTGTCTAAGAAAGTGGCACCCTGAGGGCTCTCAAAAGTATCACACTGTTCTTCTGTTTACCAGCTACTGGTAAAAGGTAGGAAGCTTTACTGTCAGGAGGGCAAATGGGCACACAACTAAAACTTGTGACTGAGCAGTTTGGATTGCCAGGTGCAGAGAGGATCCACGCCCTGTGATTTCCATTACACAGCTCTTTGTGTAGTCTTTTCAGAAGGGCAAAGGCACCCCATCTTGTTTCCAACTATAACATTTCCTTGTTTTTTCTATATCTGCCACACTTTTTGCTCTGATGATCGTGTTCAGCGACAGAGCTTCTAAACATCAGTGCAGCTAAAAATGACTATTGTTTATTCTGGATTAAACATAGCTGCAACTGGATCCTTATAAAAAATCATGGAAAGTGTGTCAGTCCCTTGTAACAGTCACTTAAGTTTGATTAATAATATTTTACAGCTGCATCAAATGAAAGAAACACCATGCCAACATCTTCTGTCCCATCTTCACTGTCTGACTAACAATAGCCTGCGCTATGCTCCTTTTCTGTGTATTTCCTGACACTCTCAAGAGCCTTCATCTCTCTCTTGTCCAGCACTTTATGTCTTTTAACTGCCTTCTCTTTATTTTCCTCCCTTGGCAAGATTTTGCTTTAAGAGCTCCACCAAGATGTTTCTTGCACATAATTAATGGAGTGACAACTACTACCAGTGGAGAGATGTTTATCTATCTACAGCACCACTTGGCAGAATCAAGCATTCAAAAATAAATCATTAAACTGATGGATCTCTGGTTATTACCTGAATTTATAGACAGCTTTAAATTCAGTTTGTGCGCAGAAGGGGGATATAAAACACGTAACCACGTTGTCATGACAGCTTAATTATAGACTAATAGTACCTAAAAATACTGTTAAAAGGCACCTCTATTGCATTGTCAATTTCCTGTCTTAGTTCAGGGCCTGTTGGCTCTAGCTAGCTGACATGACACATGAACTGTTTCCCCATTCAGCAGGCGCACCCTTTGGAAGCTGCCTACCAATTATGTCACAGTAGCATGATTAGGCTGTCCCATTTCGAAGGCTCCTTCAAATGTAGCCTTCTTATTCTGCGCAACTAAGGTTTCCAGGGGCAGATCCTTTGTGGCCCAACTTATCCCAAGATCCATTGCGCACTGGTAGTGAAAATAATATAGCAGAAAGCAACGCTAACAGAGAGGCTGAGGATTACAGTCTAGTTGTCCTAATGTCATGCTGTCAAAGTGCAGATAGCAGATATGATCATCGGTGGGGGGGGGTTAATTATTCACATTACATTTAATAATCAGAGGGTCTCTCTCTCTCTCTCTCTCTCTCTCTCTCTCTCTCTCGACTATCCAAAAGTTCTATCAACCACCTTTTAAAGCAGCAGACAAAGACACCAAACTATGTGTTCACGCATCACTGTATATACGGCTCTACACGTGAAACTAGTGGGCAAATTAAACTTAATGTTAATCTAATACTATGAATAATGATGATAATAATAAGTTAACGCATCAATAGGAAAACAAGCCAAATATTGTCTTGACATTGACTAAGGCAGAAGCAATCGGCAATCGCTCTGAGGATTGCCGATCGTCGATCACCTACTTTCAGCTCAGTTCAACAGTTAATGTTACAAGTGATCTTACGATCTAAAGTTTTTGTGTTGTCAAGACTGCTAGGCAACAGGACCTGCCCTTTGCAATGCAACCTGTACGGGCCGGCACAACTGGTGACACAAAGAGCCACACCTTCATAGAGAAACGGCAGCAGTGATATGACTACACACAAAGTTAGCTCTATATTCTAAATGAATAATGATATTGATATTATAGTAATACCACAGCAGAATCACAGCATGCACGATAATCCCACTGTTTCCTGAAAATAGACTAGGCACGACCATACCTGCCAACATTTAGGGAGATTTTCTCCCTCTCATTACAGAAACATTACATGAACTTAAAATTAACAAGTTTTGTAAAACTGTCAAATGTCCCGCCTGCCTACGCAGAGAGCAGCTGCGCACACCACTTGAATCGGGTCGTGGTTTGCTAGGTTGTGGTAACAGATGGGTTAAAATTGTCTGTATGTGTGTGGATTGTGTGATTAGCTTGCGTTTCATACACATTTTGGCAACTTGGATAAGGTCAGACAAACATTCAAAACGTGTGGATCAGTGTATGATCATGCAGAGCTTCCTGGAAAAAAACAGCAAAACAGCAGGACGCCGGGAGATTAGAGTAAAATACAGGAGACTCCCGGGAAAAACGGGAGTGTTGGCAGGTACGGCCACTGTGAATATTTCAAATGTGACACATTAATGCAAACACACATATTTTCTGACTTCAGTGTAGACAGGCAAGCCTCACTCATAACAATCTGTGTCAAAACAGGAATTAATAAACATTATTTATCATCGACGGGATCATGAAAGAAGATGCAGCACCTGCAGCATCTGTCTGATTTTTTTTTTCTTTGAAACATTATAATGTGATGTTGTTTCCACCCAAAGTCATCAGCCTGAATCTCACACACACACACACACAATCCAGCACACATCAAACTCATCAGCAAAGTATTGATTATGGAGTCTGACAAACTAAATTCATTTAACAGCTGTAAACACACAGCAACACTGAGCTGTCTCAAATTTCTGACTGAAAGCTCCCAAACTCCTGCACAGTCACATCCACCACCTTTGGTACATTGCACCATATAAAATTCAGGTTCTGACAAAATAGCTGGAACTAATAATTCTGTGCTTTCAGCTAATCAGGAGGTATCCTTCTAAAGATAGTGAAAATGTTCCACCCATTACTTCTGTGATTTGTGCACTTTAAGATACAAAAATAACTTTCATGTTAATGTGCTCATCTACCCAAGCTCCCAGTCGTTTTTGGTACGTTTCCTACACCAACTGTGCGTCTGCATCTTAGTGACGACGTCTCTGAAGACCTGTCTACACCTTGACTCTGATTGTCTGGCTGTTGTGGATTGAAGCTCCCATATTTTACACTTTCTCTCTGGATGCTCTCTCTGGAGCTCTAGTAACAACAGGTTGTTTGGAGTGATGGAATAAAAATATAGCAGCTTGCAGGCAAACACCAAATCCTGCAAGGCTGGATGGTGGGTCCAGGTGGGCTGGGTTTGGGGCATAGATGAGAGCAGTGACTGCTTTGTTGCAACATCACAGAGTTACTTGTTTTAAGGCTCAGTTTCTGAACACGGGCTGTGTGTATTTCTCTGTAGACTGAGAGCTTTGATATTTTCACAGTATTAATATAGAACCTAGACCTGCTTTATAATCAAAAAAAGACATGGAAATCTCACTTAATGCAATATGGTACCGTCAAGATCTAGTGACCAGGCAGTAAATAAACAATGAAATGAAGTAAATAGCATGTCAGCACACACCAAGTATATTGAACTTCAAACGTGTTTAATATTTGCATGAAACTGAAAGTTCATATCAACTAAAGGTCAGAGGAGGAAAGAGAGAGACTTTGAAATTTAGCTACATTAGCCACAGTGACACTGTGGCCTGTGGGTCTGAGGCAGAGCTACAGTGGAAAGAAGAGAGGAAAATGAGATGAGGAGAAGTCTCACATAACAGTGTAAAAGAAAGAGAAGCCATAGCAGAAGACAGTTTTAATAATATCGTGTTGGGGAGGGGTGTCTGTTGTTGGCTGAATAGGCTGAATATATTAAAGACTAAAGAAATCAAAGGAATCTTTTAAAACTCCTGGCTCAGCCTCGTGAAAAGTCTTTCCTTTTTCCTGTTTGGATTGTGATGTCCAGGAAATATATTTTGTCGTGATTAAATCAAGATTAAAATTTGTTATTTCATAAATATCATGTTATGTAAATTTGTTGGGAAGTAGCCGTGGTATTAGCAGGATAATAACCTCCATGCTGTATGTTCCAAGTTCCCTAATTGTTCACATCATTGATGTTTTTAAAGTTTCCATGAAGACATAATTCTGGGCTTAATTCATTTACTGGTTATTAGGTTGAAAAATGTAAATTTATTTCCTTCCAGAAAGGTTGAACCACCCTTGGGTCTTCACCGAGATAGTAAACGAGGGGTGAAAGGTCACAGGATGCTGTGGGATTTATTCCAATGATAGAATGGGTACATACAGTTTTTAACCCTGCACTGTCTTCCAGCTCTGACATCCTCATTCCCTTAATTCCTTCCCCCGTGATTTTTCTGCCGAAGCCCAGGCAACCTTACAACCTGACCTTTCTTCAACCTTCACTTTTCAGTCCCTCCTTAGTCTTGTCCTTGTTCTTTCCCTCCCTTGTATTTTATCAGCAGTGTTGTCACTCACTGATAGCTCTGACCTTCTTCAGGCTTTTTTTACCAGTACCACGGAAAAGCAGAACATCACTCATAATGTCTTACTGCTTTTCTTGCTGTAAGGAAGTACAACTAATACTGGGGTATAAATAAATGATAAATGTATAAATAAATGAAAATACAACAGAGTGCATCTGCCAATTTCAAACTAAATGCAATAAATAAATACAGAGTTGATCCACAGTTCATTATCAAAATTTGCAATTCTTTATTCTCTAATGCTTTATTCTCTAAAGCAATATTGACAAACAAAACAATTTTCAATTATTACCAACATTTCAGTGCTTATTCAGGGACAGTGAAGAGTTCATACATACCAGGATCAGACTTGGAGAACGTGTCCACATCCAGAAGACTCCTGTGGAAACAGAAAAAGTTCAGGTATGAATTGATTCTTTCAGCTCTTTTTTTATCATTTTGAGACAGTTTATTCATTCATTAACATTCTTTATCCTCTGTCTCAATTAAGCCCTAAAAGAAAGGTCAAGCACAAGATTTAAATTTCTCCCCAGATTATTGTCTGAAACTAAACATCTCAAAATATTGTGCTGCTGGCCCAAAATGCAGACTGTGGTAAAGCCAAACCAAATACTGTACACCAGGTCACTGATCAAAGGCTGATGAGGACCTTCAGGAAGAGAAGATGAGAATGTAATAATGAACAAACCATTTGCTTTGATGTTCCTGCCTGAACTACTTACTGTAACTAATGCCCGCTAAACGGGAGGGAGTGATATACTGTGTTTACAACTCTGAAAGTCCAAAATGTTATCAGCATGAGTGTGAAGAGATTTCACATTTTAGCATAGCTGCAAACATGAAGTAGAGGTTATTGAGACACTCTGACTTCAATGCACGGTTTTAATAAACACACTGTGATAAAAACCACATAGGTGTCGGTTTGTAAGCTTCAGCAAAAAGGTGTATGTTCTGTCCACCTTTAATGTCCAGGGACTCTGGCAGCATTTGAACACGTCCATGTGGAAAATATAGTGTAACTGACTCATCATTGACCAGAGGCCACAGTGGAGCAAAGTCTGTGTTGTAAAGAGACTTAAATTTGCTGTCAGTCAGTTGTGAGATGTAAACTTTTGAATATGTGTTACATCCTTTCATGTCCCAATAGCACAGACTTATTTATGAGATAATTTATGATGATGTCCACGTTAACAGACCACATTATTAAAACTGTAACTGCTATAGCTCCACCATGAGATCAGCCAAGTTGGACATGCTTTATATTGATCGGGTTTGGCTGCTGCAAATGTTTCTGAGACACACAAGCATTAAAGAAACAATTCAACATTTTGGGAAAGTCACAAATTCTTTATATTGCAAAAACATAGTCAATCGTGTGTGAAGGATAAAAATAAAGCTACAGACAGCCGCTAGTTACCTTAGCATAAAGACTGGAAATGGGGGGGGAAACAGCTAGCATGGCCCTGTCAAGACATGAAAAGAATATAACAATCTGCCCACCAACACCTCTAAAAATCATTACAGAGGGTGGTGTATTGGACTATTAGACTATTTAGCCCCACACATAATCCCCCATAAAACCACAATTTGTCATTTCTACCTGTCAGTTTTAGTTCAGATTAAACCAATGAGATATAACATGTTAATCAGTGAGCTGTAAAGGTGCTGGTAGGTGGATTTTGTTACCTGCTGACAGAATCAGGTTAGCTTTTTCCTTCTGCTTCCAGCTATTACATTAAGCCGAGGTAACTAGTATTTGTTATTATGTTAATACCGAATATCTTACAAAAACCCAATAATTCATAACAAAAAAAGGATGTATGCTTGATAAATACTGAAGATGTCTGACACGTAATTTCACAATAAAAACACTGGGAATCATGTATCTTCTCATCTGTCCTCTGTCCCCCTCCCGGGTTTTGGGGGCTGTCTAACTCAGGTGTCTGGCCATTTCAAGCCTGTCTGATCTCAGGAGGGACCATACAGGACCAACAGCCATTCATTATTCAGGAGTGGATCAGAAAGACAGTCAGCACACCACCAGGCAGGCAGGCAGACAGAGTGACAGTCTGCAAAAACCCTTACTGGGTTTTACTGGTGAGCAGAGCAGCCAACCATTCAGCCAAGGCTGCCTGTCTTAGCTACATTTATGCACTGGTTTCTTTCAGCGTTATAAAATTCAGTTTTACTACTGAACATATGTCTGAGCATTTTACTGGCAGCATTTCTACATTTTGTGTAAAACAATTCACATTCGCATCAACACCGACAGTCCACCTGTGAATGCCCGTGAATGTCAGTGGTAGTTCCCCAAGCCCACTGGCTGGACAGAGACCACCAGAGGCTTAAGGATTTTTAGTGGCTTCAATGCATATTGGTGATGGGATTAACCATTTACCTGAGAGCAAAGGGCATTAGAAAGTAAAAGGTTACGCATGAGAGAGAAAGCACTTTAACGCACTGAGGGGTCTGCTGCACCCAGACCACCTGAGTGTGTGTGTGTGTGTGTGTGTGTGTGATAGATAGATAGATAGATAGATAGATAGATAGATAGATAGATAGATAGATAGAAGGTATTGGTGTTACATCAGACGAAGAAAAAAAAACTCAATATTCACATCAGTTAATTGAAATGACTTTGATGGTGCTTGCTTGTAAATCTACATTTCTGCTCGGTAGGTTTGACGTGATGCAGGTGAAATTACGGACTTTACATTTGGGTTTAACGTGAGATATATTTACATGTATACATACATACATACATATACATATACATATACATATATATATATATATATATATATATATATATATATATATATATATATATATATATATATATATGAGAGTTAGATCTCACCTGCACGACACGGTAACTTCTATTTTAGTTGCAGGGACTCTGGTGTTGAGAGGGTCGAATTCCCCTATTGATGCCATCATCTCGACTCAAGACGCTGATGAGCCTCCGCGAAGAAAAGGGGAAACAAAGATCTGATCATTCACAGCGGGATCGTGATCGCGGTAAATCCATTGTCGAGATCTTCCCCTGGTTTGTTCCGCTTCTGGAGCAGAGAGAGCGGCGGTGGAGAGAAAATAGGCTGGAGCAAGAGGCTGACAGACGGAAAGAGAGAGAGAGAGAGAGAGAGAGAGAGAGGGAGAGGGAGAGAGGGAGAGAGGGAGAGGCGGTGAAAGTTGTGGGGCAGATTTAAAGTTCATCCATCCTTCATGCGTTCACGGTGCGCTCCCGGTGTCTGTCCGGCGCCGAGGAGGAGGAGGAGGAGGAGGAGGAGGAGAGCGCAGCCAACCGGAGGCACCGGCAACAGCACGGTGTCCCCCCTACCTCTCCCTGTGTGTGTGTGTGTGTGTCAGTTATTCATTTACATGTAATCACCTGTTACCTAGGCTGTTAATGACATGCTTCATGGGATATTTTTTTTAGGCTTAAACGCGCAAATACTTGCATTTCTAAAAACCGGAACCTTCTCAGACCTTTTCTCTCATCCACTTGTCTCCTCAGGACAAAATTCTCCGTGTAAAAATGCAGCCTGATGACGAACTGTGAGCGTTTTCCGTTCTGCGCACCAATACATTTGCTGAAGTTATACATTTTAGTCAGCCTATTTAAGTCGATTTCATTTATTTTAATAAATGTGCCATTAAAAGCGAAGTCTGGATTACCAAAGCAGGAAACTGGCCCAGGGGCGCCAAACCCCGGGTTCACTGCATATCTTTTGGTCCTACATGTTCTGATGAAGTCAAAATTAGAGCTGAAGCATCAACTTCTACATTTGAGAAGCTGGTTCCAGGGAGTATTTGGCATTTAAAAAGACGTAAACGACCCAAAATATCATCAATTGGGCCTTTTTTTTTTTTTTTTTTTTTTTTTTTTGTCGGTCAACACATTTCTTAATCAGCTGATCATTTCAGCTCTGGAGCACTGGTAAGTTTCTGTTGCCTGAGGGAAATAAAGCAACTAACATGTATAGTTGGGATCAGTAGGCACCCAACAACAGCTTTTCTGCCCCAGGAGCCCCTGCAGTGTTAATCCGGCCGTGTTTAAATGCTGTGCAACAATAAGCTGGTTTATTAGTCACTGTGTCACTGAATATTTGACTTAATTGTGCTGTGTCTTCAAAGTTCACAGAAAATGAAATGAAAAGCAGATGCAGTGACACTTCATAATGAGGACACAAAACATATAGGCTGCGTATAGGCAATGCCTAACCAGAGGTTGAGGTACTGGTTTAATGCATGTATGCATGCAGATGTATACATCCTGCATTTATTCACCAGTAACAAATGATCAAGTCACCGTGACCTTGTGATGAACGGATCATTAGTTAATGAAGCTTAATTTACAATTACTTCACACATTAAATGATAATTGCTTTACCATTTAATTTAATTGATTTTCAACTTTATGTTGGTTTTGTAACATTATAACAGGGCGGCTGTTGCCCAGGAGACAGAGGGGGGCATGCACTAATAGGAAGGTTGGTGGTTCGATCTGGAGGAGCTGCAGGTCAGAGGATGCTGAAATTGCCCCTCCGTGCGTGATAGGGAAAAAAAACACTGCATGAATATGTGAGTAAATGGGTGAATGTGGCTTGTAGTGACAAGCGCTTTGAGGGGTTGGTAAGACTAGAAAAGCGCTATATAAGTGCAGTCCATTATTAAGTGTTACCACAAATGCATTGTGAGCCAGTCTTTGAATGAAATTAATTTATGAGTGACAGATTTTTATTCTCCTTTTCTTCAGTTCTATGAATTTTTTATTGTAAAGCTGCAGTAACTCATTGTAAGAAAAATATTAGAAGTGAAAAGATGCCTGAGAGACACTGGGAATAGAAAGTTCTGGAGAATCACTGTGGACAATATAATTACATAATAGCACATAAATGATTTATGACATCTTTTATTTGAACATATATTGTCTCATATATTTAAACATGCAATATAAAGATCAATTGTTTTAATTTACATGAAGTATATTTTCCAAATATATTTACAAATATTCTCCAGTTCTTCACATATACTGTAAGTCAGTATACAGTCAGGTCCATAAATATTGGGACATCGACACAATTCTCATCTTTTTGGCTCTAAACACCACCACAATGGATTTGAAATGAAACGAACAAGATCTGCTTTAACTGCAGACTTTCAGCTTTAATTTGAAGGTATTTACATCCAAATCAGGTGAACAGTGTAGGAATTACAACAGTCTGTATATGTGCCTCCCACTTTTTAAGGGACCAAAAGTAATGGGACAAATTAACAATCATAAATCAAACTTTCACTTTTTAATACTTGGTTGCAAATCCTTTGCAGTCAATTACAGCCTGAAGTCTGGAACGCATGGACATCACCAGACGCTGGGTTTCATACCTGGTGATGCTCTGCCAGGCCTCTACTGCAACTGTCTTCAGTTCCTGCTTGTTCTTGGGGCATTTTCCCTTCAGTTTTGTCTTTAGCAAGTGAAATGCATGCTCAATCAGATTCAGGTCACCATGCTTCACTGATGAGGTGGTATGTTTTGGATCATGAGCAGTTCCTTTCCTTCTCCATACTCTTCTCTTCCCATCACTCTGGTACAAGCTGATCTTTGTCTCATCTGTCCATAGGATGTTTTTCTAGAACTGTAAAGGCTTTTTTAGATGTAGTTGTTTGGCAAACTCTAATCTGGCCTTCCTGTTTTTGAGGCTCACCAGTGGTTTACATCTTGTGGTGAACCCTCTGTATTCACTCTGGCTGAGTCTTCTCTTGATTGCTGACTTTGACACACATACACCTACCTCCTGGAGAGTGTTCTTGATCTGGCCAACTGTTGTGAAGGGGTTTTTCTTCACCAGGGAAAGAATTCTTCGGTCATCCACCACAGCTGTTTTACGTGGTCTTCCGGGTCTTTTGGTGTTGCTGAGCTTACCGGTGCGTTCTTTCATTTTAAGAATGTTCCAAACAGTTGATTTGGCCACACCTAATGTTTTTGCTATCTCTCTGATGGGTTTGTTTTGATTTTTCAGCCTAATGATGGCTTGCTTCACTGATAGTGACAGCTCTTTGGATCTCATATTGAGAGTTGACAGCAACAGATTCCAAATGTGAATTGCACACTTGAAATGAGCTCTAGACCTTTTATCTGCTCCTTGTAAATGGGATAATGAGGGAATAACACACACCTGGCCATGGAACAGCTGAGCAGCCAATTGTCCCATTACTTTTGGTCCCTTAAAAAGTGGGAGGCACATATACAGACTGTTGTAATTCCTACACCGTTCACCTGATTTGGATGTAAATACCTTCAAATTAAAGCTGAAAGTCTGCAGTTAAAGCAAATCTTGTTCGTTTCATTTCAAATCCATTGTGGTGGTGTTTAGAGCCAAAAAGATGAGAATTGTGTCGATGTCCCAATATGTATGGACCTGACTGTATTACATTTAATATGGGTTAAAGAGGTGATATTATGGAACAGGAGTATTGTCTAGTCTTGGGATGGATTCATAAGGTAGACTTATAATATATAAGATATAAGATTTATAGTTGAGTCAGTTATTATATGCTATTTATTGTGCCATGCAAATGCAAGTGCCCAGCCCACACAGCTTTATTGTACAAGCATGTTTACACTTACAAGCAATTTAATATACCTCCAGGAATACAGTACTGAATACATACACACAGTGCAAATGACAATTAGGTAGATACAGATAAACAAAGTTATCAAGCTAACTAATTACAAGCAGCACTTAAACATCAAACAGCTCTTATATACAGACTAGAGCAAACTGTATAAAAGCAGATTGTTACTTTGAATTGTTTCTGTAAGGTTGTGGTACATGTTGTGCATGGTAGTGCAAGAAATTCTGGGATAAATACTAAATCAAGTTACTCTGTTTACAGTGAAATCCGGCCTATACTTGAGCCACAGGCTTGTTTTCCTCTGGCCAAGCACACACCTGGTTCAATGGCCCAAATCTGGCCCATATACAGCATGGTTGTCAGAAGCTACTTCCAAATCTGGACCAATTCTGGTGCACACTGAGAAAATCTTCTGGCTTTTAGTCAATACCGGAGCTGGAATATGCCCAGATGTGGAAGTATATGGCATAGGTTGGGCCAGAAGTATAATTTTACCGTCTCTTCAGACAGTTTGTAATGTTGTTGCAATGTTATTGTAAAATGTCTCTGTTATACTGTATGTGTGTACAATAATGTGATTTAGTATTGATAGTTTTCACATACATTTCTACTAGACCTCACATGATTGTTCATGAGTGTGGTGGTGTGTAGAAAGAAGCTGTTCTTATGCCTAAGATGATGGTGTTGTTTAAAAAAGTCAAAAGTGAGTTCAGGCACATCATACAATATGTTTATCTTTTAACATTCAAACTGGAACCACAATGTTGACCACACTTACTTCTGTTGCCTAAACCAAACCACACACAGTGTTCAGCGTGTGACCACCAGTCCCCAAACATGACTTATTTAGGAATATGCACCATGTGTGCACAATGTAAATTAAATAATAATAATAAAGAGCTACATTCTGGCACATGGACACTGTATAGGATGGAGCCTCACCCTGTCTCCTAGAAATTATGTTTATATAATTACTTATTCAGCAAATCATTTTCATAGAAATCCAACGCCACAAGAATGATCTGTTTTATAAGGATAATGAGGATAAAATGTATCTGCCAATCACAAAATGTTCCAACAGAAATTTTGCAAAATGTTCACTGATAATATATTTCTTTAGTTTTTCCTACAAAATCTGCTCGTAGCAACTGAAGCAAGATTAATTTTTCTTATAGTTATATTTAGACACTGACAGATCATGGCCTAAAAAATGTCAACGCTGACTTGAAGCATGAGACAGAATATGTTTCCTTTCTGAATATTAAACAGCTCAGTCTTTCCCTAACTTTAACCAATGTGCTTTTGTTCTTTCTGGGACTGCAGGGCCACTAGATTACATATATAATAATGCTGGACATGCATTTGTTAATGTTGTACTTCAGCAGCACTAATTCCCAAACAAATTTGCTCATTATCAAATTTCCAGACAGAATTGAATTGAATTGCAACAAAAAAATAAATTTTAATTTTACATTTATATGACTCATCATAACACATCTGGAATGCACAAGGAAATCTTTAGGAAACAATTATTTTTTTCATGGGTTATGATTGAATGTACTGATGAATAGTGTAAATATTTCCTCATAAATGTAACCAATTCCCAAACTCTTTCAACTTCCAACTTCCAGCTACATTACTTCTTACTTTTTCTCCAAGACCATTTTTTTCTTTTTATATAAGATGATGATTGATCTGAAAGCTGGAGGTAAAAGAGGGGAAAGGACTACCCATGTGTTCATAATTCTTATTTTTTTATTCCCCCAGGAAACTTCCCTTAATGGGCGATGCTTGTGTGTGACAAATTGGTATGACTGTTCTGTGTCCATCATGCACGTTAGTGACATTTTCTTTCAGCTTCACCAAAGGTCATATGGTTTTTGGAGCTGCACACTGCACACACTTTTACGGAAATGGTAAAAGATTCTGTTCATTCACAGAAAAGATGCATTATGTATGATGCACTGTGCTGATTGGCTGGCAGTGCAACACTTTTTTCATAAGATGTCCTTCATGTCTAACGATTTTTTTTTTTTTTTTAATGGTTTGATGATTATAGAACATGTGCATTGTGCGTTAGAAAAGGAACTCTGGGGAGGTGGGTCAGGCTGGACGTTGGCTGTAAAATGCAGTGGTCATATTTAACTCAGCCCAGTATCCCAAGGAATTACATCAACATCTGGGAACTGTGCACCTCACAATTTATGTCTAACGCCAATGTTCTGGGCCATAACAGGAAAGAGTGTGCCTTTTATGGATCTGAGAGTGAAGGTCGTTCAGGGTCATGTACCACATCTGACTTTCATGCAAGAGACCGAAATATGTGTCCTGCAACAGACCTGCAATTAATGTCAACCATAACTTTGATTTCTCCCAAACCATAAACAAGTATTTCAGCTGCCTAGCATTAACTATGTTCAAACCACAATTTATTTGCAACAACTCCATATATTCCTGAAGATGAACACACCATAGCTGCCATACATGTGAAGTGTAGAAAGCAATAATATTAATGCTGTCATTGTCCCAGCGTAATCAGGATTTTGAACCAAGGATTTTGCTGAATCTCCAAATATTGAAGTTCTTGGCAATATTGGTTTCATGAAAAAAACCTGGGCTAGGTTGTTGTGTTATTCCAATTTAGATTCTCTGATGGCTCTCTCAATCTGTGGACATAGTCACAAAGCTGCCATGTACAGCATAATCTGTCTGTATAGTCTATAGTCTGCATTGTACTTCATGGGAATTTGGAAGTGACAGAGTACATAGGGAATAAATAAAGTGTGTCAGGTGGTGGGGGGGGGGTCAATAGGAGCTCAAAGACAATCTGACTTATTGCATATGTAGAAACAAAAGCACTAAAAGCCTTTCAAAGACTAATTCACAAGCGGAAACCCTGAACAGGAAACGCCATCCCATCCTAATGTATGCTTCCCCTCTTAACACTCAAGCAGCAACTGTACTTACTGCTCACCTTATAGAAACAAAAGGGACAGTTACATCATATACTGCACATATTCACTGGAGCAGGTAATCAAACAGCCAGGCTGGCACACCCATCGTCAATTAGCTCAACAAAAGAAACAAGCTGTCATCTTCTAATGAGACGTCTGCGCTTCTAAATCTGGAAGGACAACTCAGTAAATCTCTATAAATCAGCTCTCCTGAGAGCATCATGACACATTCTTTAGAGCCTCCCACTGAGACCTCGTCACCTGAATTACATCTGTGAGCGTCTGCAAGAAATAGCTGTGTTTTGAAGTGCTGCTTTTTTTTTTTTTTTTTTTTTTTTTTTTTAACAAAGGTCTTTGAAAAGGAAAGAGGACTGGGTAAACATGCAGCAAGGACAGGAGGATAAGTGGTGAAAACAAAGGTCATGTTAATGTTTAGTCAGAGATTAAAAGGTGATGGAAGACATCCAACATAAAAAGGCTTTGAGAGGAATACACCACAGAGACCGTGGCAGCTCAGTCTCCTGTAAAACACACAGGTTGAATCATTACGTGTCCAAAATAGACCCATCTGTGGGTTGGTTCAGATGTAATGGACAGTGAGTGTGACTGTATCAGTTCTTCTTTGGCCTTGTCACACACCAATAATGACAAATTTATGTTATTACTAGCTCTGTCTTTTCCACTCTCTCACTGTGTGTGTGTGTAGATGCACTCAGTTTTGCAGCTGATCAGGCAGAAATTGAAATTTTTCACGGGCAGCCAAAACAATTGGGAGTGAGGCAGAAATGGAGGGAAAGGAAGACAGAGGAAGAAAATGTGAGCTAGAAAAAAGGAATAAATGAAACTATAGAGTGAGAGACAGAAGATAAATTCTTGTTATTTACCCGATTTCCACTGTCCTGCCTCTGGATGATCTATAAGAGGCCGTGTGATCAGATGATAAAATGGACAGAGGCTTGTAGTGTGTGTGGTTGTTTGTGTATGGGTGTGTGTGGTTGTTTGTTTTTGTGTGTGTATGTGTGTTGGTGTCCGTGTGTGTGGAGTGGCAGCTAATTAACCAAAAAGGAGAAATCCTGTTTAGTTTCCATTTCACTGCAGAGCAAAGCAGGTATCTGACAAACAGTGAAAGCCTCCAGCATGAACGTCAACAGAAAAAAGAGATATTTTCCTCATTTGTTGATTCTCCTCCTTATTACAGTGGTCGTCCCATCTGAAGTCACTGTGCCCAGAGAGTAGTGGTGATAAATAATGAGTAAGGAAAAATTGTTTTGGTCTTATTTTTTTGGTCTAGAAAAAGCATTATATATTGGTCTTCAAGGAAAACAACTGCTTTCCTTTTCCCCATCTTGACAGTAAACACTGCCTAATTTATGACTAAATAATGTGGTTGTAAGAGCTTTAAATATGTTCCATTTCAGTCTGGAGACTGTGCTGCTCTTCATCATGTGATACCACCATCTAGTTCTTTTCTTCTTTGGTGGTTCTGACATGGTGACATCACATCAGCTTCAGCTTATTTTGTGTTGCATGCTCATTAGCAAATGTTAGCATGCTTACATGCTAAACTAACACTGTGAACATGGTCAACATTGTACCAACTAAACATCAGAATGTTGACGACTACATTGTGTACAGACAAACAGAGCTGCCACAACCCTGTCTCCTAAAAATGACATACAACTACGCTGCAACAGCAGTTTC
The DNA here is from genome assembly GCF_046630095.1 of Trachinotus anak. Lineage (NCBI taxonomy): Eukaryota > Metazoa > Chordata > Actinopteri > Carangiformes > Carangidae > Trachinotus > Trachinotus anak. Next base: position 7,163,871 of record NW_027273855.1, read on the forward strand.
ACTTTGTAGGAACTGTAATCACCGGCTAGATCGTGATCAGAGACAGCCTTTGCTGTTTGTTTGCTTATTTGGTTTGAAAGAATGAAGTGCCACATTTATTAACACAGCAGATTAGCAATGGGTGTGTGATCTGTGTACAAAGCACAAAACTGTAAAAAACTGTTTTTTTTTTTCTTCTGGTATTAAAGCCTATCACTGTGATAAGCAAATAAAAGGACCTTTTTGGACCACATTGTATAATAAAAGATTACATCCGTGGCAAAAACTGGAATATCAAAATTGATAAATTGCCACAGGAAGAATTAAAGGAAAGAGTGAAGAGACAGACATTAAATCGACATTGTTATAATTAAAATAAAACATGCTCTGAGAAGGCCTTATCTGGCCTGCACATCGTTAAAGGGTTGGGTGTGGGCCATCAACAGTTTTGAGATTTTCATGTGGGCCATGAGCTGGAAACAGCTGGGGTGGTTTTTCTTAAAGGAATTTTTTCTGTATTAAACCAGACACCGATCTCTCCCTGACATTAACCAAGTGCTGTGAGAGTCTGAACATCAAAGTAAAACAAGTTAATAGTGATGTAGCTACTACAAGTAGACACTGTACTGCAAAATCAGATACTTTGGTCAAAAACAAATACTTTGTGAAATGATACATTCAGTGTCAGCTCATTTCCTTATTATACATATTCATTTTCAATTAATGTAAAATGTTTCCTTCTAAATATATTTGTTGTGGCAGTTTAGTTGTATATAAACATAGTTTCTAGAAGACAGCAGGGTTGCTAGAGTGGGTGTAGGCTCTTGTAGTCTTGTTTTTAATTAATTTGATAATAATGGTTTCATATTGGTGGGGTGAGGAACAGTTGTTTGCACTGTCAGCTCATAGCAAGACGGTGCTACGTTCAAACCTGCCAACCAGCTGGAGCCTTTCTGTGTGGACTGTGTATGTTCTCCTCGTGTCTGTGTGGGTTACCTCCAGTTGCTCCAGCTTCCTGCCTTCCTCCAGTGACATGCAGGTTAATTGGTGACTCTAAATTGCCTGTAGGTGTGAATGTGAGCGTGAGTGATTGTTTGTCTCTACATGTCAGTCCTGTGATAGACATGGTGACCTGTCCAGGGTGTACCCTGCCTCTCTCCTAATGTCAGCTGGGATTGCCCCCCCCCCAGCCTTCAAAGGATAAGCAGTGTGGCTAATGGATGGATGGATGGTTTCATATTACATTTAAAATGCCTAAGTTGACTAACATGAATCTAGCTTGGTCTTATGTAATTAATAGCAAACCATCAGCCTGAAGTTCCTGTCACACTTGTCCATGGGGTACCACAACAAATGCTTCAGTCGGTCATCTCTTTTTAATGTTTGTTGTAATGTCAATATCAATCTCACATGTCAGTGATGGACAGCCAAATTGTAATACCTGCAACGTGTAACAAAGCAATCTTGTGAAACTTATTATATAAATTGTTACTGGCATCAAAAATCGAATATGGAATCGAATCAATCAATCAATGAAATAATACCAATAATAACAATACCAATCAAATATCATGTTTCCTGTGGGAGAACTGAGTATTCTGCAAATATATAACACAGTCCTTTAATTTACTTATTCTTTTAAGGTAAATTTTCAATATCTTATTAAAGTCAATTGTATGTGCTTCATACATGAGTTTGTGCAAGGATATGATCATTCAGACAATTGCATTTCAAAATGTATGGCTTCATAAATGAGGTATTCATTTGTTCTTTTTGATCAAATTTGTGATAATTCTTACAGTAGTCTTTTGTAGAGTAAATACTGGTTTGTATAGATTGTATATGATTATCTTTAAGCAATATGAACTGAGCAGAACAGGATGGATAACCAGTTTGACATCTTTACCTTCATAGCTCAGTGCAATCAGTGTATGACATTCCTATTTCTTGTAGCAATTTAAATACATTTTGCAATTGAGTGTAGAAAAGAGCTAAGGAAGTGATGCAGGTAGCTGTAAAAGAGGAAAGCGAAAGTACAAAGAAGTGCATATCCAGGAATTATGAAAGAAACCTTCAAATGAACCACGCGGTGCCACTTTTTCTGAAAGAGTAGATGAATGAACTGGCCTCTGCTTTGTAACCTCTTTAGTGCTGTTGTTTCTGTGTGTGTCTAGCCCTGCAAAATATGACCATTCCAATCGCCGGCTCAAATCACAGTTTGAAGTGCCTTTGATGATGTGACAGCATATTTGATTTGCGGGGCTGGTGTTCGAACGCCCCAAACTCAACACAGGCACTGCCAACATGCAGCCTCTGATCAGCCGGACCAGCACTGTGCAGAGGAGACAACGGGAACAACAGAGCACCACACTGGATGTTCGATAAACCATCTGAAGAAGAGAAAGACAGAAATATCGAAGCCGCGAGACAACCAGCTCAGTCAGCCACAGATGAGGTAATTTTATTTATTGTTTCAGAGTCGCAGGTCAGAGTGTGATGTAAATTCTGATGCTCTTACAACATGGTTTACTCTACCTGACACTGTTGCTCAGTGAAAACACGCTGCCAAATTCAAACACAAACATTGTCTGTTATTTTTATACTTTCATTTTCAAAGGCCAAGATGTAAAAATGACAGTTATATATTTACAAAGAGAAGAATGCCCATATCATACCAAAGTAATTGTATCTGTGTAAAGGAAAAAAGTCCATTGAAGTAGTGCAGTCTGTTCTGTAACTGTACCAGGTTTGATTAAATGCTCCCCTCTAGTGTTCAGTTCACAACATTGAAACTCAATCATTTTTGAAAAAAGATTGGTTTGACCTCAAATACTGGCATTTAAAATACTATAAGCCTTTAGTGTTTTGTTTACTAACTCATCTTTACCAACTGCAACAGTGTTTGTGTCATCATAGTAAAACGTGGTGACATCTACTGCAGCAGAACTACCAGACAGGAGGTCTGTGGGTACTGTGGCAAGTGTTTATATGTCTGTTTGTCTGTGGACAGATATTGTCACTACAATAGTGTCACCCTCATAAGAAACAGTCACGAAACAGACGTGTAGCTCACATCAAAACAAAGGCCAAGTTAAACAATGGACGTGAGCCGACCCATAAGTGTTGAGTGCTCATGTACTAATGTGGTAATAACTACCGAGCACTGATGGCCTACAACATCAACATGTTGAAAGGTGTTGCAGTCTCTAGTTTAGACTTTACCCTTAAGCTCTTTGTCAACAAAAAGTGATGAATCATGAATGATTATGTGTCGCTAAATGCAGACGTTACATTAACATGAAAAAATATATTAAAATTCATAAGCAGTCCTACATAGACTAAGAGAGAAAGAAGAGAGAAAATTGGGGACTTCTACTCCAAAGACATCAAACTGTAGATTTGTGCCACAGAGATACAGACATTTACACTTGTGTTTACTGACATCTTCCTATTTGCATCATTGTCTCAGCCATGTAAGTCTGTCATTGGCCAGACAACAGTGATGTGCTGCGTAGCACTTTGCTGGGGAGTTATTTGTTCTTGTGGCGTTGTCATTAGATGATCATTTTACATTATTTATCAGATTAAAATTATGTGTTTGCCTATGTGACAAAATATTATATTAATCTCGTGGCTATTTTGTGACAGTTTGCTTCCTTATCTTCCCATTTCATTTTAGTGTTTGATTGTAGCTACTTCATTTTTTTTTTTCCTGTGTTTTATTCTGCGTTTAATTGGAAGAGTAGAGCAAGTAGCTGCAAATAAGGCTGCCTATAAATTTTGCACTGGGAAACTGCACATAACAGGGTACAGACACAACAAAGAGAAGTGGAGGTGGAGGTGGAGGTGGTGTGTCAGAAGGGCCCAACAGCCAGTTTTAACAGCTAAATCCTGCCTGGCAATCTTCACAGGTCTGACAAAGGAAAGTTCATTTGAAGACTGAATGGCAACATATGAAATTGCTGATGATGCACACAGCTAATCAAAAAACCATCACGGTTTGATTTGAGGTTCAGCTTTTCTTCATGGCAACATCTTTTACTTCAAGCAGCTACCAAAAATCAGTCAAAGTACACCAAGTTGGTTTTTTTAAACATGAACAACAGAATTGTTCATCTGTGTTGTTTTGCTTGTTTCATTTTTGCCTTTTAGCTGAAGGAGCTATTTTTTTTTTTCGTTACCATTAACAGCTGTTACTTTCTGTTTACTTACCAGTCTACAGGAAACGTTCAGTGTCAAACTTCATTCCTTTATTTGCTCTGAGCTGTCTCCAGTGATGGAAAACAACCTTGTTTTGCTTCTATTTCTATCTCATTTCAGTGCTGTGGTGATATTTTCTATTTTTGACTGTTAACAAATCCCATGACTTAAACCCACAGTAGACTGACCCTACTAACAAGTATCGTCTGTGTAGCCAAAGCCTGATGTATCAAATTCATCTGTACCATAGAGCTCTACTGTTGTCCAAAAAACGCATCAATGAGCTACACCACTGTGTGACATGTTCCTTTATTACAATGAAGATGAGCACTGTGGTTTATTCTGAGTATGTGTCCAGCATCATCTTTGACCAGGCATCAGTGTGCGCCGGCTGTTATGAGCTGCTTTTAGAAATGTGCGCGATAAAAATTGGAGAATTGCTGGAGAATTTTGCATTCCAAACTTGCAATTCAATCTCATTCCAACAGATGGCAACCTTAGATAGGCTCATGTGAACAACCATGAAGCACTGTGTGCTGCGATGGAAACATGACTGGATACGCTGTGTTAAACACACATGCTGTAAAATCAAAAAATGTGCAATATATAATAAATATAATATGATAATAAGGGATACAAGGGATACAATGAGATATGAATAGATATTACACATGAAAACACACACACGCACACCTCTAACTGTCCTGAGGTGTTTTACAGCTGCATGAGACTGATTTCATGTTGTCCTCAAATCAGTTAGCACTGCCTTCCTCTGACTATTTTAAAACACATGCACACATGCAGTCATGCAGACATTCACTTACAAAATTCAGAAACCCTCTGTTCTCTCTCTCTGAAAACACCTCTCACTCCTCAAGAGGCGTACCCTAGCTGTGTACAAGTCTATTTTCTTCCACTGACATGTCCTCACTTCGGCAGCTACACAGCACCTCCTGCTCTCACTCTGCCAATTTTAGCGCACACACACACACTTGCACACATAAATCCCCACACGCTCGCTCGTGTGCGCACATGAAATACACGTAGACAGAAACACACACACACACACACACAGCTTGTCAACACCCCTGCTGCTGCTAACAGATGACAGGAGGCCTCAGGATGAAGAAAGATCTTCTGAGTGCTGTGGAAGCAGAGAGCAAAAATACATGTTTGTTTAGACAGCATCCAGATGTGCTACGTGTGTTCTGAGCGCACGCTGCAGCCAGAAGATATGACAGAAAGACTGAACTAAGTGCATTATTAATCAGATTTCCACGGGAATTGTCAAGCATGTAGGAACATTAAGGAATGTGCTTTTGCTCCTCTGAGTCCCCTTCTTATTACGTCAAACTCAAATATAACCTCCTTGAAGACAGAATTTGGGACCTATAGTAATCATCATGTGCAACAGTCTTTGTGTGTGCACACACTCTCTCACAGACCACTGTCTTGACCTAGTTTTCCATGAATATGCTAGCTTGAGGGCAGATGCGTTTCTCCCCAGAGTGAGTAATAGAGCTTTTAATGGACAGAAAATGAAAGCTTCAATAGTTAAGGCAACATCTGGCCCCAAAGAAAACAGACCTCTTGAATAGAGAACACGGGGAGTGAGTGCTGTAATGCACTCTGCTGTTGAGCAGTTTTTGCTTTTTCATGTTTATATCCTGTGTCAACCCAGCACGTATTGTATGATGAGATCACTAGAGCCTGCATGATCCCCAAAGCTAAAATAAAACCCCATTCATTTGATTGGCTGGATTTTTGTTTTTTGTTTTTGTTTTTTGCTGTGGTTTGTCAGTTGGTCCACCACTTTGGTCCAGACTGAAAAATCTCAACAACCGTTGTATGCATAGTTTCATGGAAGAATTTTGTGCAGTCATGTTCCCCAGAGCATAGATCCTAATGACTTCGGTGATTCCCCGACTTTTCCACCAGCAGGCCACAGATA
>NW_027273855.1:7175000-7300000 GCF_046630095.1 Trachinotus anak
TAGCGTGGGAGTCAGTTTTCTGTACAGAAACAGTCAGCATACTGAATGAGAGGGAGGGAGAGAGGAAGATAGAGACAGAAAGGAAAAGGGAGAGAGAGAGAGAGAGAGAGAGAGAGAGAGAGAGAGATCAGCACTTTTTTTCCCTTCTGTATTGTTCTTTTCCTCATCCTCATCTGCCCACTCTGTCCTCTGTTCTGCCGAGTGTGTTGAAAGGGTTCGGTGCTCCACAATCAGCACGAATCAGACAGAACAGCAGAGGTACAGATTTTACTCTCTTTATCTGAATCTTCATGACTAAACAGGAATTGAACCCAGGTCTACAAACCATTAATCATAAAGTAAAACACTCGTTAAGGAAAAAAAAAAAAAAAAAAAAAAAAAAGTGGCGTTGAAAGGACTTCTCATATTCTAAAAGTCACAAAACTGCAATGGAAAAAACATGTAAAAGTCCTGCATTTCAAACCTATTTCAGTAAGAGGGTCTGTAAATGTTTACAAATGGCCCCATTGATGGTTCAGTTAAGAAAAGTTGGAATTGTATTAGCATTATGGGATTTTGTTTGCACCTGCAGGATGACCACACAGGGGTGATTTGTATTTGAGTAATATGATATTTAAATTCAAATTGAATTCAGGCTTCTTTTGGTTACTAAATATCCACTATCAATAGGTTAGTATAGTTAGTATCTTGCAGGAGTAAGACTATCAGTTAATCTACAGGTTATTTTCCCAATGAATTGATTGTTGGTCATTATTTTGACTATAGGAAGTCTTGAAGTGCCTTGACCTGTCAAACCAACTGTCCAAAACCCAAAGATATTTAGTTTTCTATCACAGGGGACAAAGAAGACAAAAAAATATTCACATCCATCCTATTATAATAAATAGACGTAGAGACATAAAGAACATACCATTTAGGCTTCGTCCTTACTGCAGCGGCCCAGGTTCAAGTCTGACCTGTGGTCCTTTGCTGCAAGTCATCCCCTCTTTCTCTTTCTCCCTCCCCCTGACTTTCCTGCCTTTCTCACTGTGACTTCTCACTGTAAAGGCAAAAAGCTCGAAAAAAGTAATGAAAAAAAAAGCAATAAGTAGAGACATATTATCAGCGAATGAAAAGTAAAAGTCCTTATTTTGCAGAATGTGACCCCTGTGACTTGAATATTATTATACATGGCATTAATAAAATGTTCATACTGATGCGTCAGTGCACATCTAGCTCTTTACTGTTGTAGCTGCTCAAGGTGGAGCAAGTTTTACCTATTTTATACATATACAGTTAGGTAGTTTAGCGCAGAGGTTTCCAACCTAGGGAGTGGGCCACTGCAAAGGGTCATGAGATAAATCCGAGGGGTACTCAGTAGTAGTGTATAAAAATATATTTGATGATAATAAGGGTGAAGCATATGTAATGAGGAATGTTGCATTGATCCATAAAATCAGCGTGAATTTGATGACTCTGTTGAATAACATCAGGCCCCTTTTAGCCATCAATACCCTCTACATCTCCACCATCCATCACCATCAGTCTGGAAAGGTTGGAGGTCAATCTTTGCCCAGCAGCAAGGCAGAGGCCTGCATGACATATATTTTATCTATGGCTCATTTGATCTGTGGCTCATATACATTTCATTTACATTTTATTATTTTAAACAATAAACACAAGATCAGACTTTGATTTCCATAATATTGTAGATGTTTGAATTGGCTCTTGGTGATATAGCCTATATTTCAGTCTAATTGTCAGTCTGTAAGTCATGAAAAAAAACAAACTGCATGGGAAACATCTCACAACTATATAAGTTCATCTCATTATCAATATATTTAAGCTGGTTCTTCTGTACATAGCCATCTTAACAATATCATTGTGTTTTCTTCATAAGTAAGAATTATTCTGACTACAATAAAAATCTACTGCGACTTTTTATTTTTAAACTTAGTACACACCTGTGTCTTCTAACTTCTGAGTAGATGTCAGAGTTTGGGAAACTTCAGAAGGTTTTACTGTCCTTCCAGTGGATTCATGTGATGTGTGGTGGAGGTAAGTTGTCTAATAGGCTTGGCAGACAGCCTAATGGTGTTCGCCACCTTGGAGATGATCGTTTAATCATCCACTCTGCCCTGCTGGGTGCAGCAGCAGGTCTCCTGGCACTGCACAGTGATAGAGTGTACCACAGCAGATACAGTAAGGGCCAATTTGAACCGCTGGTGGCCTAGATTTAGGCCAAATGGACCAAAAGTGTCAATTAGGGAGCAGTTTGGATCCTGATCATGATGGTTGGCTTAGTGTGTGCTGCAGGAACAGGAGGGTAAAACAGAAATGCGCACCCACTGAAAAGTTTGTCATCATCTACACAAGCTCATGTACTGTAAGCTGAAACTAAAGTCCCTGGGTGAGCGGTTCTACCAGTTGAGGAGACATTACAATGATCACACCAAAAATAATTATGAATGTGAACTAATGCTACTTAATGGTTTAATAAAGGTAAAATAAAAAATGAGAGGAAAATGGCACTTATGGCATAGGCCAAAACAGCAGGATGCAGGCTTCTTGGCAGAGCAGAGTGACACAGTGTGTCTTGGCATCTATAAGCTGAAAATGGGCCAAAGTTGGCTTCCTTGTGTACTGAGCTGACCAAAGTGAATAAGGTTAATGCACTTAAAAAGGACTGTAAGGTGCCACTCATAACTCCTGGCAGTAAAGAGTGACTGTATTTACCAATATGGCCAAAGTGTAGCAATAATTGTCCTGGATAAAGGTTTATTGTTTATTACCGCTGATTGCAGAAATACTGACAAAGCTGTGGGGCAACAGGGAAGCAAGCCCAGGCCAACCAACAGTCTGTGAAAGAAAACAGCAAAAGCATACCACAAGTATTTACATGCATGCTGCAATGCTCCTGCTTTGCTGTTTGAAATCTGAGAGGAATTGATTGCATACCCCACAGTAAAGCAGGGGCCTTTATCATGAAGCAACATTACAGTTGTTGGTTATCCATCTAGCTTTGGGCTCAACTCAGATTTAACAGTATCATAAAGCTGGCTGATCTTGTAGATAAGGCAGGTTAAAGGATAAGTTCAGCTTTTTTCGAGTCTGTCTTAAAACAATACCCATACTATGAAAAGCTGAAGGGGTAATTGGACACTGTAACTGATCCACCTCTGCATACTAGCTGTGAAGGGATTCCCTCATTACATGATTCTAGTATAAGATATCATCATTCCTGCAGGATCCTGACATGGACAAAAGAACTGTGTTTACAATAAAGTGACAAGCAATAATTAGAATTAATTTGATTTCTATAATAATGGTGTCAGGACAAAATCATCAGTTTATACATTAATAACCTATAAATAAACTGATTATCTATGAATAATTTATTTCTAGAATTCTGACCATGTTTGAAATACCAATCCCTGATAATGAAACATACAGTGAGTAATAATTACCACAGTTATTTACAGCCTTAGCCTTACTTTTAATATATAATATTATATATAATATCATTCCTGCACTTTTTAACTACCACTCCTATTCAGTTCTAGTTGTGTGATTGTAAACTGTATATTTGAATTTGCTGTTGCAGTCCCCTGCAGCTGTTTCACTTCATAAAATATCAAGTATTCCACTTGTGGTTCAGATAATGTTTTTTGTTATGTAGACCATCTTACCCAGATGATAACCAGCTTGATGATACCAGCTAACCAGGATCTCCAGCATTAGCTTGAAGCCAGATAACCTAAAGAGCCAGGCTTGCTTTGTAATACAGGCCTCGTGAATGACTGTGCAGGGGTAAAGCAGCAACAGTTTACACGGGTGAGTTTAAAAGTGGATAAATGAAATGTTAAATAATTATTTTATTATGGCACCAGACAATAATGAGGTCAGCAGGGTAAGGTACCGAGCAAAAGCAGCTAAATGTGGGTTATGTTAGGACCATTAGCGAATCAACAGCTGCCTCCTAATAGGTGAATTTCCTCCTTTTTGTCCCCCAGTTATGTCACACCTCAATGGGAAAGTGAATAATGGGGTCATTTTAGACGTAGAATCTAGACCAAGCAGCATTTTGCCTCACATGAAAAGAACAAGAGGAGGGCTAGATTTCCCAGAAGCACCCAGGGTCTGCAAAGAGCTTCGCTGTTTGCACTTTAGCTTGGATTTAGATTAATTCAGTGGGAAATGCTCCTGGGAAAACTGACAGAGATTTAGTTTTAATTCACCTTTTGTGAACAAAGATGAATTTAGAGCAAGGTGTTCAGAGAAAATTCAGGTAGGGTTTGAATTTTTACCTTCCTACAAAGACTGAGAGGTCTGTTTTGCTTCTTCACGTTGCTCCATTTTTCTCTTCTCCCATCTTCCTCTGCTCTGTCTCCTCTCCCTCCTCCTCCTCTCCTATCTTTCTCCAGTTCTTATCGTTTTCTTCCGTCACTCCCACAGAAATGAGGTACCACAGGAAAGCTCAGTAGCCCACCAGTCATTTCAGCTTGATGACTCCCTCTCTCCCTCCTCTCCTCCAGCAGCTCATGCCTCCATCCTGTCTGACCCTGTCTGTTGCAATATTAAACAGAACTAAGCAGGACATGGGCCGTGGCACAGGGGATGAGCTGTCCTGGGAGGAACAACCTGTCAGTGACTGTTCGGTCCTTGTGTGTGTGTGTGTGTGTGTAAGTTGGAGGAATAGAGATAGAGACAGTGAATGGAAAACAATTCAAAAGACGGAATGAGTTGTAATGCAGGAATCTCGGGAGCTTGAAAGCCTGTGAGAACTGTAGCAGCGTCTCCCAGCAGCTAACACTAGCCTGAAGCCTTGGTGTGAGGAGTAGTATACCAGAAGCGCAGTGATGTATATGTTCTCAGGCATGAGCTACTAACCTTCTATGATTGGTTAGAAGACTGTGGCTCACTCAAACACTTCAGTGGGGAATATCTCTGCATTGCTGCCAGGCTGTTAAAACAAGTGTGGGTGACAGAAGCCTTTGATGACACCTCTCCACATTATCATATGTTTTCGGAGCATATTTCAAATAAAAAAATATCAGAAAAAAATTACATACTGTAGCTTTAAATGGATCAGCTTTTAGAGGCAAAGATTAGAACTGCTCTGAGTTACAGTGACGCTAAGCTAATCTTAACGGGTGGAGCCAATTGACAGGTGGAACTAGTATCAATGCTTGTGATCCCGGTTTATGATTGTGTTTTTTTTTTTTTTGTTGTTGGTTTGTTTTTTAATACGTACTTATTCTTATTACATACTCAATAAACAGAATGGAAGTGTGACAAGCAGCGGAGACACACACACACAGGCAGGCACCGTATCCAGCATTGAGATGCTAGAAAGGGAGTGAGTGTAAATAGAGTTGCTTTTTCCTGAAGCGGTCCATAATTTCAAATGCAGTGTTTCAAACAGAGCTGAACAAAAATCACAAAACACACAAGCTGTTACGTGCAACTTGGCTGTCTGTCTTGCTAGCTACCAGTGTGGCACTGTAATTTGTGAAGTTATTTTGAGTTGAATCATTTTTCCCTGCTCTACCACTACAGTGGATGGTAGGGTTCCCTCCCTTCCAAATCTCACATTACACATTACATTTTTCTCTCTGCTAAGCCTGCACTAAAAGGACATTATGTTTAATGTCAAAGCACTAAAGGTGCATTAGTTGATTTTCATATTGCCATATGAAGTTACTTGTCAAATAAGTTAATACAACAGTTTTTTTTTTTTTTTATTTACACCTCCACCAACAAGATTAGCTTTCATTTGGAATCGTATCTCTGGCCGCCTGATGAAGACAGGTCTAACACTGGCTTTACTTTTAGCTCTGTTTTGGTCTTCTGAAGAAAAGTGGGTGTTTAGACGCTTAATGCTCCACTATGTTCACTAGCTAAAACTTTTTTGGGTGCAGGGCAGTAGTGTAGAGTGGTTCTATCTGAGCTTCTTCCCAGACAACCACTGCTAGAAAACAGGTTAATTAAAACAGACTTTGGGGCCAGGAAACCAAAATAATGGACTAAAGGAAGCTAAAACGTTCTGTAGAGCTTAGGTGAGGTGATTGTGGGTAATATTTTTGTGTGGGTTTGTCACTACAAGTGACACTTTTCATATAATAGATAGTAGTTTTAGAACTGTTAATATAAAAATATTGATTACTGCAGCTCTAATGCAGTATTAACCAGTGACCTGTTATGCAATTTGAGTAGCTATTACTTTCAAATCGACTGCAGTGTTCAGCTACATGGATTAAGAAATCATAAATGTACGATTTTATTGTGTCTTATAGAAAACTTTAAACCATGTAGCTTCTCTGTTTTTAAGTACCAGTGCTTCTCTAAAGCAAATTATACAACACTCAATTTATTGCAATTTTTGCCTCTAAGCAATTGTTTCTATCAATGGCCGCACAATTTCACAGGTCAAGGTTTAACAACAACAAGGTTAAACACTTTACAATCCTTAGCAGTTACCACAGAGTGAGTAATAAAAACACCTAACCTTAAAGGACCTTTAAAATGCTTATGAACTACTGCTACTGTAGATTTCCTGCATGTCTGTGCTTGAATCACCATCTAAATGGCACATTGTAATATCCTATTATGTACATGGTAGTTACTATATTTGTGTTCCCTCAAGTGGTGCATCATACTGAGCCCTTATTAGGACTCACCACTACTCACTATTTCGTGTCCCCTCAAGTAGATCATCATCCTGCCTAACTGAGGAGTAGCTGCAGTTTTAAAGGTGGAGTAACACCCGGGACAGCCTGCGTGGCATTTGCGTGGCATTTGTGCGGCAGTCGCAGAACATCGTGGTTTTCATTTAAGTGCCCATGTTAACAGGTTAGAGCAGCCACACAGCCTCACAGTTGTGGCACATCATGTGGAGTTTTATCCTCACACCTATTTGTAATGCATGATTAAGGTTTCAAGCAAAAATAGTCACGGAAAAAATCTGTTGATATTAATGTTGACATATTACCAACATTACATAAACCTGACACTATAATTTCAATGTCAATGGCTACATATGAATATGAAAAAATATAAATGTTATATTTTTTTAAACCATTTTAGCAGTTGCATTTGGAGACAGTGGTGGTACATGTGCACTACATGGTCAAAGCAGGATCCAGTGTAGGTCATTGGCTGATTTTATTGTGTCATTATTTAACAGGTGAAGGGCAGTATTTCTCTGTGTGCTCTCTCTCTCTCTCTCTATCTCTCTCTCTCTCTCTGTCCGTGCATGTGTGTGTCTTGCTCTGAAAGAGGGTAAATGAGGTTAATAAGGTTTATAATGAAAAGAAATGCAAGCTAGTGAGGTAGCCGTCACGCAGACACAACACAGGAAATTTGTTCCAGGTGAAAGCGATTCTGTTACACTTGCACCCTGGATTCTGTAGAAATACTTGCAAGGTTAAATTTGGATTTTAAGGGAATAGCAGGGTGCTTACATTGGGTGCTTTTGACTTGATGTATCCTTGGAATGAAAGGGCATACATCAGAATGTTTATGACATTACCTGTCACTTTCAACCAAGCAAGTTCTGTCCTTCACTGAAAAAGCAACATCTTACACTTGTACAGACAAAGATATTTTCTGGGCTCGACATTGGACTTGAATTCAATTTTTAGATTAAATAAAAAATGTCAGTTTTTTTTTAATTCTCACTTTCTACAAAATTTGCACATGACAACTATGGTAACTATTGAGGTTAAGGAAATATTGACAAACAAGTTATGGTTAAGGTGTGGTTAGGGTGAGGCAACTGAAACACTGATGTTAAGGTTAGAAAAACCTCCCCTGTAGTTCTTATCCTGGTCTTGGGTTTGCTAATAGTGTCACCCTTTTGTCTGCATGAACGACTGGCACAGTCACTTCCTGGCGAGGCTAGTCCAGTGTTTTTTTCTTGCTCTGTGTTTTGTAGCTCTCTTTTCTCTTTCCCACAAGCACACACAGGCTGTGGCTTTTCTTTGCTGCCCATTTTTGTTCTACAAATATTGTGGTGTTGGTATGTCATAATGCAGCAACAGGAAGCAGTAGAAGAACGGAAAGAGTGTGTAACAGTGCGTATGTGTAGAGGGGGGAGAGACAGAATGAGAGTGAGTGAAACAGAGTACGTGAATGAGTTCGTGTGTGTATGCTGAGGATATGCTCCTGCTTTTTTTTGTGTGTGTGTGTGTGTGTGTGTGTGTGTGTGTGTATCTGAGCGGTTGTGTATCTGCATGTGTGTCTACGGGGCCACATCTGTTCACGTGAGCATGTTAGATAGAGGGTAAATGTGTATGTGATGGTGTGAGAGCTGCATTATTAATGAGAATGTTTTCTTTCCCTTCTCTGGAGCCAGTGTGGGGTGTTGTTTTATTTTTTTATTTGCATCAGTAGTAAATGCGTAAAGACCGTGTGCATGTGTTTGTGTGTGCATGTGTGTTGCACCAGTGCACGTATGTAGATAAATGCACCCACGTGCATGTGTTTCTAGCAGGAGCTGCAGTGTTGGAGTTAAATATAGAAATACTGAAGAAGAGCGAGAGAAGAGTCTCCCGGGGGGATATCCCTGCCCCTCTCTCTCTCTCTCTCTCTCTCTCTCTCTCTCTCTCTTATTCCTTCTCTCTCTCTGAGATTTCTGGCCGGCTTTCCCCAACCCAATGTACATGTTTTAATTATTAGGTGCTTAATAAATAATTCCAAAGTCACCGGGGTGTTTCTAAAAATATCCTGACAGCTGAATAATGGATTCCTTTGACCCTTCTCAGCATTGTCACAATGTATGTGTGAGAGAGAGAGGAAGAAAGCGGCAGAGAGACTGTAGATAAGATTTGTAAGTATGAGGAAAAAATTTCTCTACTATACATTATCCATGCTTCTCATTAATGTGTAAAATGATTTACATATGTACCTCCATTTCAAAATGATGAATTGTTCATTCTCCTTCAGTACATCAGACTTGATATTTGGCTATTTTTTTTTTTTTTTTTTTGGACAGTCAAACAATCGATGTTTTTTTAAAAGATGATTTGCACCGTAGTACTTTATCATGATCACATTATGTTCACTCCTTTAGTTCAGCTACTTTGACATGGTTCCATTTGAATGCATTTGAATGCATTTTGCTTTTGATTATATTAGGTGAAACACCTATTAAGGTTTTATATTTTAGGTACTTTTCTGATTCTCTTTAGGCACCTGCCAGCATTTGTTGTGTTGCTGAGAGAGTGGCCTGCGGGGCTCGACCTATTAAACAGTCTATGGATAATCAACCTCACTGTGAAATGTTTTCACTGGCACAAATTTCTACCAAAGAAAAAATCACTATAAGTCCTTTTGACAGTACATCCTATGAACTATTCAGTGTAACCACAACATGGATACAGATGTTACTGTAGAATAGTGTTTCTGTACAGCGGCAATAAGAGAACATTGCGGGGCACTTGTAGCAATATTCTTAATATTGTTGCGGTGCTCTTGGGTGACATTTGTTTAAGGCAAGTTTACACCAAAGATTAATGAGGAGATGAGTTGAAACTTGCTGCTACTTGCAAAATAATGTGGTCTGCAGCATTAATACCTGGCTGCCATAGTCTCTTGTTTCCATAGCAATAACTTCATGCTCCCTGCTGCCTTCAGGGGAATGGGACGTCAGAGTGTAATCTATAAAATTTCACTAACCTGGCTTTCACTGTGTCAGCTTGTAAAAATACATGTTTTCTTCCTTGGTCCCCCCATAAAGGAAAATAAGAGTTTCTTCTTCCTCTTAAAAACATACATTTGTCCTGAGGATGCACCACGAACACGGCCTTATCACTGTGGCTAGAAATTTATAAGTTGGATATTCCGCTGTTGGTCTTCCCATGAAAGCAACTTCACATTTATCCAGACACACACTATAACACCATTCAAGTGGCTTTATTTTGTATGACTGCATACAATGCAACATAACCAGCTTGATTCCACCTGAGATGAGTTTTCTCTGCAACGTTATAAAACGGTTTTGTCTAGTCGCTAACTTTAAAGTCTTATCAAACATCTTCAAAAGGTTTATGAAAACATTAAATCCCAAAACATGGGACATTTAACAGCATAAAACAATGTCAGACCAAACTTCAAAAATCTGCTAAATTAATTCTGCCCTATTTAATGTCAAAAAGTTACATGCTGCATAATATGCAACCATTGCCCTGCTAAAGAATGAATTTGGGACCAATCCCTGATGTTATTGGATTGGATAAGAATTTAAAATATTTGCCTAAATATATATTCAATATATTCATTAATTAATACGCACATAGTCCATGTACAATTTTCATAGGATTTATAAAACAGGCTATAAACAATGCTTTGTACACCATCTCAATGTTGCAACCATTAAAATCAATCTTGGTGTAATTTGGGGATTACTGTCGATTTGCCATTAATGGTGTACATTTTTCCATAGATTCCTCTACTTATCCTACTACAAATACTATAAGACTGTACACAAAGTGTATTTGACAGTGATAAAAAGCTGAAAACAACACTAGGATCCAGTGTGGTAAAGTGTAGTTTCAGTGTCAGTGCCTGGTTCAGTGAGATATTCTTCCTCTAATTATGAATTAGATGGATCGCCAAAGGGGACCGCTCACTGATCCCTCAGTAAATCACAAAACTGCTTCCCATTGCTCAATGAAAAACGATGCTTGGACTTGTGTGATGACACATTATATGGTTATGTACAAACCTCTATACGCCTGCCAATCCTCTTTCCAGATTTAGGACTTGTGCCAACAACTTCCTTCTCAGCTGGTGAAGGACACAGGCATGAGTGAGGAGAAGATAAAGGGAAAGGAAGAGATGGAGGAGAAGGGAAGGTTTTGCTTTAAATCCCCAGAAGATAAGTTTGGTAAAGGTATCACATTTAACATTTTAGGCACTGTCAACAATTTGGTATAATGTGTAAATTTGTTATTATTTATTTAAGATGTTACCAGGGGAGAGAATGATGCTCAGCTAACATCCCCCACATATAGTTAGTAAGTGAGAGCTATATCGTAAAAAAAAGAAGATAATTCACACTGGGTTGTCGGAGTGAAAGAGTGTAAAGACAGAATGAAAGAAAAGAGAGAATGCTCCATGCAAAGTGGGCCAGTGAACCCTGGCGGTAGCGACATCTTGTAAAGTGCACTCTCAGCAATACACACACTCACATACGCACACACACAACATGATCCCAACTCCAATAAAAGCTCCGTATATCAGCAAGGTGGCCTTCCATTAGATAGATGGAGGACACACCAGGCCAAGGTCTGGACACAGTAGCAGAGGGAAGGGTGGACCTCAGACAGCTTTATTACATTATAGACTGGGCACAGTGATTTCTTAATACAGTCCTGTTCACACCTTTCCACTCGCTTCCACACAGAGGTCAGTGGTTTGAACTACATACACAAGGTTACAATGTGATTATAAATACAGCCTTGTTGTTAGCTTTTAGACTTCCAGGATGACTTCACGATTCTGAAGTTCTGACTTTGAAAAGGAGTGGGGTATATTCTAAAACTGAAGAAGACGATAGCTGTGTCCAAATTCAGGGGCCACATCCTTCAGAAGTTGAATTTGGAGACCGATTGCTTCGCAGTGACACAACTATGACTGTTCCATTTTGAAGGTGCCTGCAAATGCGGACTAAAAGTGCGGCCTTTTTTTTCTGGGCAGCAAAGGCTCCAACAGCTGGATTCTTCATGGTCCAACCCATCCCAAGATTAATTACATGCCGGTAATGAAAGCAGACAACAGCATGTACTACATGTGCTACTGTTACAATTTAGCATTCACCATTAATAATAAAAGACCAACAGTCAGTCCATCATCCATTTATCTAATATTACTCACATAATAAACGGTATAATAGTTTAATGTGTAGGGCAAAGTAAAGTGAGATACAGGCTACAGCTACACTAAGACAATTTAGTTTTAGAACACATCACTTCTGCTACATCTATAACTGGCGTCCACACTGCTCCAGAGTTTTCAAGCCACAAAAACAGAAACTTTTGGAAACGCTGCTGGCATCAGTTTACTCTGAAAGCTCCAGGGTTGTGTTTTAGTCCGGACTGGCTGAAACGGAGCTATAGCACAAACTCTAGCACAGACTCCTGGGTTCACGACTACCAGTGGTGAATCCAACATGGATAACAAAATACAAGTGCCCCTGACCTTGTTGTCTTTTCTAGCAGCTGTTGTGCAGTTGAATTCTGCATTTTAATGCTACATCTGCCTTTGCTTTCCCTTTTCTGTAATATTTCCTGCCACTAATCAATTGCACAGTACACAATATGTCTGTCTGCATGGAGATCATTTTCAATTTTTAAACGCCATTTTAAAATGACAACATATGAGTGTGGACGTAGCCTCAGACACTTATGGGTTATCATCCTTTTGTTAAATCACTGACAGGGGTAGTGTCAGATCTTTAGTTTAGTAACATCTTAAGGTCATAATAGCACAACAGAAAGACAACGCAGTCCAACTGCATGCAAATACAGATTATGAACCAAATAAATAAATACATAAAAATGCAGTGGTGATGTCACCACTTTATTCTTGCCTAGGCTAACATTAGTTTTTCACACTGGCATGAGCAGAGGGTCTGCTGTTGGTTTCCCTGCTTTTGCTTCGCTACAGCAGCATGGGGGCAACAATTTACATACAAACATTTAGTTTGTGCATTAGCATCAATTGGCATTTGAGAGGAAGTGGTGTATCTGTGTATTATTTTGTGTGTGCACTGATTAGGAAATCTCACGCTTTGTCTGTATAGTACCATAAAGTAACTCGATCAGGGCACATGGCACAGTGTTGGATGACATCATCTCACATACACAGCAAACACAGTCAAGTTATCAGGGGGAATATTGTGGAGCCTGGAGCTGCTCCAATCAAAAATACACCCTACACACACATAAACACACACACTTATATATAGCACACGGATGGTATTTTTAGAACTCTTATATAATCTTTTTTTGCTGTTTGTAAAGAATGAAAAAAAAGGATCTGTGTGGACATGTAGATAAGAAAGTCTGACAAAATTGTTATGCAATAAGTCTATAAATATCTTGCGGGCGCTATAAATAAATTGGTTCACAGTAAATTTAACTAGTTGGATCACAGATGTGTCTTGGCAACACATTTCCAAGTGTTCCCATTAGTTTGATATGCTTTGATGCCTTGTTTCCAACAGCTGATGGGCTGCGAATGCTGCAATGAAAAGAAATGACAAGAAGTGATGAACTGAGATGAGAAAAATGACATAATGGAGTAGAGCGGCAGTAGCCATCCTGCACCCTTTCCCCTTCTTCGAACAACTCGTTTTCCCCGTTCATTCCTCAACTCTCGCCATCTCTCGTCGTTCCCTCCCATCCTCTCTCTCTGTTTGATCCCTCTGCTTGCCGCCTTTGAAGTTCCTCCCCTCCGAGTTCAGAATGCAGTGTCTTGAGACAGTGGAGGGGAGGAAGGAAGAGGAAAAACCCTAACAACTTCAAAGGGCTTTTCTTGGGTTGTGGGAAGGTGGGGGCTATTTTTAGTCCATTGGTGAACACTTAAACGCTTGAATTTAAGATGAAGAGGAAAGGCAGATGGAGGAGAGGTCATGTCACATGGCCATTACTGTCTTATGATTTTTTTTTCTCCAATATGCTACACATCCTTTTAGGAATTAATAGATTGTTGAATCTCTTTTTTAATCTATGAAATAAAAGTGTAGATGACAAAAATGACTCATAAGGCTGAAAATTATAGTTCTGTGAAGACAGACTTATCTGGGGATCTACACAGAAAAGGGTGTTATTGGTATTCATAGGGCTCGCATAGAAGCCAGCTGGAGGCATTCAGTCAGTGTTCTTATCACCAAACCTTCAAACTGAAGCAACTAAACTAAGTCGGTAGCTTTTAGCAGTGGAGCTCAGCTTTTCACTGAGAGCGCTGTTGTCAGTTCAGCCATGATTATTTCTTGGTTAAAAGTTTACTAAAACAATGTGAAAAATACAGAAGAAATTGTACTGTGACAGCTGTGTTTTGTACTTTACTGAACTGAGCATAACAGCTAACAACCAGTTGAACCTACTACTGACCTGAAGACAGTCTGAATCTATTAATTACACCACAGCGTTATTAATGTAGATGCATTAGCTGCCTGGTAAATGCACTGCAGTGTATTTGAATGGTGACGTGTGCACTTCCTGTTGTACATACTGATTTTTGAACTGAAATTTTTGACCTGAACAAAATTTGTTTACTTAGTTAAGTAATTCGTGCACAACTCCCAAATCTCAACAATGCAACAATGACTCTAACCTCCTGTCAGGAGGCAGGTTCTGAACTGAAAAGAAAAAAATATGTTCACGTTTTGTAATCCTATAAAATACACAGCCTCCCAAACATATTCAAAGGATTAATGTACATGTTCACTTAGAGAACTCATAAATACACATTGTTTTATTGCTTGACGTGCTCGTGTCTGACGCTTGGTACTGGTTAGCTGGCTAGACGCATGTTATTTTGTGCAATATATATTTTGTGCAACACACAAGACATAAACTCCATAACCAGACAAAACTGCTACAGCCACCTCTCTCCACGCTTAATATCTCTGGTTTGTGTCCCAGTACATAAACTCTGATCATTACGAATAGGGTGATTCCCCACTGCAATAATCAACCTCTCCTCCATTTTGACGTTGCATGCCAGGCTGCATAAATGTGATTTGATTGGCTGTTACTTCTTCGGTACGGTCCTTCTACTGGAAGCTACGGAAGCACAATACAGTTTAGCACGTATGATTGTGGAATTCTAGTTCTACAAAGACACTACAGAGAGAATGGTGTTATGGGTAACTGTAGGGCTTCCGTAGGAGCACACACACCTTACACACCTCCCAAATTGCAGCAATGCACTGTGTGGCCCTGTGTGGAAAACAAGCTGACTGGCTGATCTAACCTCCTGTTGGGAGGTGAGATCATAATAGTAACAAATACACATTCTGAAAAAGCAGAAAAGACAGTAACACAAAACATGTCTGAATGACACCTGTGTGCGTTCACTTACACACAGATAGGAGAAGCTGCTCATAGAATAGAAAGAATAGAAAGTTACTGTTGATTACAACTGAAGTTTTATTTTCACAGGTCCTGCTATTAGTTCTCTCTGTCATGGTAACTTTATGCTCACCAAAGTTATTGCTGAGATCATAGAATGCAGTGAAACCATAGACTGTATATAAAGATGGACAGTTCTATTATTTTATTTATTTATTATTTATTTATTTTTTGTGGGGGGCCAACCCCACCCCAACTCACCCACATCCAACCTCAGCACCCAAGCATCATGTCAAGGGGCCGGGCAGGGAACCCCTCCCAAGCCCATCCCGTTCGGCTCCGATCAGCCACGTGCCCCCTTGACAGTATCTTTATTGTAATTGACAGTGAAGATAGGAATTATGTGGGGGTGTATGTGGGTAGGTGGAAGTAAAGATTGTGTATAGGTATGTTTGAATGTGTGTGTGTGAGTCTGAGTGTAAGTGCTATGCATGTCCCATGAGGTCAAGTTGGTGTGTGTGAGATAAATAAAGAAAAAAAAAAAGGAAATAAAATTAAAAAAAAAATACTATCACCAACACAGATAGTCACAGTTGTGATAATATCAATGATTTATTTTTATAATGGTAAAGATATCAATATTTTTAAAGATGTATTAGCTCTGATAATAACCTATATGATTATTTCTTATAGAAAGCGAAAAACCTTATGGGAAATGCATACAATAACAACAATGGTTTGTGGGAGCCGTTCAAAGAGAAAGAGAGGGGAAGAACAGAAAAATATTAAATGATTAATGTGGTTCACATGGACAGTTTAGAGAGAGAGAACGAGAGAGAGAAAAGAACAGGGAGCAGAGTGTTATTGGAAAAAAATTTGTTTGGTAGTGTGTGTATGTGTGAATGGAGGCGTGGCTGGTGGTGGTGTGGTGGTAAGGTGGCATTCGCTAACAGGCAAAGTCAAGATTAAGGTTGAGATTAAGTTCAAGTTTTCAAGAAGAGTGATCTTGGATTTCTTATGGAAGAAGATATTTTTTCCATCGATGTATGTTCTGTAAGAAGATTTGGATCGCACATTGGGACAATGCAATAACATAAAAAATAACAATTTACCTTTCTGTGGCTCAAACATCAAATCTCACAGCTGCTTCAAAAACCCACTCATTTCCTCAACTCCGACAGTCTGGTGGAAAACACTTGAAATTAGCAAGTCACAACCAACTCCTTGCGTGTACACCCCACTCTGGAACAACGCGGACTTTCAACTCAATAAAATCACCACTTCACTTAAACACATGGGAACAAAAAGGAATTGCACATCCTCAGCATCTATTTCAGGATATTTCTTTTATTTAATCTAAGGACCTGGTCCAGAGGTATGGGGTCAGAGGGGGGATTTCCTTCAATATTTACAAATTAAATCAGTCAAAATGAAATCAATATAATAAACAATCCCCTCCAACCACCCCGACTAGCTGAACAGATCATGAAACTTTCCACACCCACCAAAACTCTTTCAAACTTATATAAACTAATCTCCAATATAGACAAGCATATCCACCTACCAACAGCTAAATGGGAAACAGATTTATCGCTCCCCTCTGACACCAACCTCTGGAGACAGATCTGCAGAAACTCATTTGAAATGACAAAAAATACAAATCTAAAACTAACCCAATATAAAATCCTCCATAGAACACACATCACTCAAAACAAAATGTATAAAATGTGCCTCTCTAACACAGACAAATACTCACAATGCACCTGAGGTAATACAGATAAATACTTACACTCTTTATATCAATGCCCACCTGTACAGCACTATTGGTCAAAGTAAACACAAACACTCAACTCAGTCTTGGGTTGCTACATCCCCATCTCTGCTGCATTATGCATATTAGGTGATTTATCCTGTGTTGAGCTCCCATCCAAACTCCCAAAACCCACACTGGTTGCTATCGCCAAGAAAGTCATCCTTGTAAACAAAAAAGTTATATAAACTTCAGCCCCATACAGTCAGGTAAATTAGCTATGGTGACCAAAACTGTTTTTTTTTTTGTTTTGTTTTTGTTTTTGTAATGACAGCTGTTTTTCTGCTGTAAAGTTGGGATTTAGAGCCTATGGGGAGTCACTCACTTTTGGAGCCAGCCTCAACTGCATTGTAAGTAACCATAGTTTTGCTTCATGTAAATTAATACAACATAGTACTATAAGTAATGAGTAATGGACTTAATTTCCCCCCAAAACAATTTTTAATTGAGAAAATGTGACTTTAATTGTTTATAATACACGGTATGGTTTGGAAAAAAAAAAAAAGTTAATAACATCCAATTCAAAAAAAAAAAGATTGGTTAATGAGCTGCCATGAGGCTGAAGTATTTTGCCCATCAAGATTCTTCGAGTGGCTCTGCATCCACATTTTGAAAAAGCCCACACTCAATAACTCTGGATGAGTGTCATGCCAGATGGGGAACCATTCATCAAAAATCCATAAAACATGTTACCTGACGCTCATTACTCAGTTAATGATTTTATCATCTCTCTTCTATGTTAATATCTTGTATAAAGGTCATAAAAGAAGCTAATAACATGATGATTTCCCACGATGATTACTTCCATTGCTTCCATTCTCTCATTACTTACTTGTATTATCGTCATTATGTTCTTTCTCATTACATTCTCTCATTATGTCTGCAATAATTTTGTCAGAGGAGTGGTCACATTTTCAAATGGTGTACATCTCAGCTTGAAATAAGACTCCTCATATTTGCATGATTTTCTGCTTTACATAGAGAGGTGTTAACTAATCTCATATCCTGTCGCCATGAGTTCACCACCCACCATTTTCTCATGATGGATGGCTAGTAGGTGAAACCCAGGGTCGTCAGAGGGAATCAGTAATGTGACAAGGTTCCACCATATGACTAACGGCCCTCATATATACACTCAGATGCATCACCTTCAAACTATACAAGCACAATATTCTCACAATATTCAAAATATTTTAAAGTCCAGCTAGAATTACCCTGCGTATTTATTTTCTGCCACAGAATAAAGATCTGCTCCACAAAGTCCTGTAATCTCTTTTAGAAAATAAAAGATATGACTATGATGCTCAGCATATCACTGCAACATCCTGTCTTCAATTCTGTCCTGGGGCTTTTGTCATCCACCTGTCTCCATCCTGTATTTCCTGCCAGTTTCTTTAAATGTTCTATATTATAGAAAGTAAGATGTCGAGTGAAGATAAAGCAGGTCTAGGTGCTAAATAAATACTTTGAAAGTGCTCAGTCCATGGACAAAATGCATACAGCACGTATTCAAAAACCCCCAGCCCAGCCAAGCCCACCTGGATGCACTATCCAACCTTGCAGGCTTTACCTTAAATCTGCTATATTTTTATTTGATCATTCAGAAAACAGTCAGCTGAGAGGCTCAGAGCCTCTCTTATGATTCGCTGACTGACCTGTTGTTAATAGAGCTTCAGGGAGAAGCCTGAGAGATGTAAAACTACACTGAGATAGTTTTTGGTACTCAAAACCACAAATATATCTCCTACGCTTAAAATAAAACACCAAAAAAGTATAAAATATTGGACTTTTAAAAGCAAAAAAAAAACCCTCAAAATTCTGTCGAATCATTTCACTTAAATTTGCATATAGTCAAACAGTTATTATTGGTTAATGGTGAAACTAACACACTGCAGCTAGCTCCACAACACAAGCTGAGTCAGACTTCTTAACATGGACACAGGTTTTCATGTTTGGTAGTAACAGATCAGCACTGGTATATACTGCTTCCAGGCAACACAGCTTCACAGTGCGACACAAACATTCTCACTTTCTCCTACCCACTCAGCTCTTGCCAGAACTCGAAACTGAAGCATCACAATGTTAAACAGTGTGCCAAACTTATTTGAGTCCAGTGTGACAAAGTTTAGCTTTAAGCAGCGCAGGTGGTGATGGACTGATTCATGTTTTCTCTAGGGGCTTACCGTAGCTGTATGCACTGCATGATGAGACTATTCAGCCCTACAAAACCCTCGTGCTTGACTTGACACAAGGATAATGAAGCAAAAACAGCTTTATTTCCACTCAGTACCAGGTCATCCTATTAGAATGCCCTGTACTCTTATAGCCTAAAGACACACAGATCCTGGATGCTTGAACGTCCCTATATTGTACTCCTGCAGCTTAATTTGCTGAACAAAGAGCCATAGTCAGAAAAGTGCAACATCATTTTGCAGGCTAGATAGCTGTTTGGTTAATTAGCACTTAAAAACATCCTCTCCAAATTGTTGGCCAGACTGTTGTTTGTCTTCGGGTTGGAAGCTCCAGTAACACAGAGTTTGTTCATATTGTGTTTCGGTCCGCCTGAAGACTCAGCTGTCATTCAAAGACACACACACATACACATACACAAACACACACACACACAAACAGTCCCACCCACTCAGTGGCTTACATCAGATATATCAGAAAGAGCATTTCTGATGTATCTCCCAAGATCCTTTGTCATTTCATCAACTAATTAAATAATTTTAAGAATCTCTGTATAGATGCGATGGATGACTCAGGCATGATGTATCTGTAGTGTTGACCTTTGAGGCTTTGATGCTAACAAAAAAGATTCAGCTTCATGCATTCAGCAACACATCAGCAGAATTTGCTGAAAGCCCAATGCTATTACTCTCTGTGTTCCTGTACACCTCGTTCCACACAGCAGCTGCTGTGTTTGACTGCTGCCCAACATCCTTCACTACACACATGGCACTTAAAATATTTACAATGGCACACCAATTGAGCTGCAGACATTGAATCTTTTGAACATTTATTGGACTGAAGCGTTATAATCACAGACTTAGCCAAATCTATGTGACTTTTCATGTGTATCACAAGTGATGTTGCCTGTAGAAAAGACATGTCTGGTTTGGAATGAGGATTCAGTGTGATGCCTGTCATGTATGTTCCCCATCTCCCAGAGGAGCCCATTGCTTTACTTACAGCCCCTCAGGCACAGACTGACTGCTATTTAAACAACGCTGGTGAGCAAGGAATATAGCACAATCAGCTCCCCAGTGATGCTCACTTTGATAAATGAGCAGAGGTGTAAAGTATAGATTACCACTTTAGTTGTACTGTCGAAATTGCATGTATGGAATTTCCCCAGAGGGCTTTGCACTGTGTGTATGTTGCACACACTCACTTTTTTTGCAAGTGTGACCGCAAACAGGTTTGTGTGTGATTGTTTTTTTTAAAACTCCTTCCCTTGAGCTGAAATAATGTATACAGTGTGTGCATGTTACTTTTTATCTTTCTGCAGTCTCATTGTTAATGTCTTTACACACAGAGATGACTAAACTCTCCACACATCAGCTGTGTTTTAAGCTGCAGGAGACAAACTTTTTGGAGCTTATGATTCATCGATAGAGAGGCTCCAGATACTGGAGTAAACTCATTAAAATAAACTCAAGTTAAATCAATTGGAACAGAAAGAAAGAAGGAGAAACCTGGACAAACAAATGGGGATCAGTGATGTGTCATTGGGTTATCAGTAAGTGCATAATTATGTGTCTGTCTAGCTGCTTATTGGTGGACTGAACATGTTGCTGCCCTCCTTCATGCACTGAACATGGCTAGTCCAGGAGCCATATGAGAGAACATTGGGGGAGAAATTGTGTCTACCTATGAAGTTACTAAATTCAGCACTAGGCTCTCCTTTAAAAGAAAAAAAAATCCTTTCTGTTACGTGAAATCTAATGAGAAAGTTGGCAAAATTACATTGATTGGTCACAGAGCACAATACCAGACCTATTTGAATCACGAAAGGAATCGAGGACGTGTGTGGTGTTTATCATGAATTTATTAATAAATTTGCTCATAGGCAGGGAATTGTGCAGCATCACAATCAGCATAGAGACAAACACTGACATAGTATTTTTTTTTTTTTTTTGCCCTTTAAAGGAGCTATTTGTGCGTTTTGCTATTGCTACATAGGCAACGTAACACTAAGAACTCCTTACTTAGCAGTCTAGAAATAATTTTCAGCAAAGTTCAGCGTCAAATTTCATTCCTTTGCTTGCCAAGAGTTGTCTGAGGTGGAAAGACCAATGTTAACTCTTGTCTCTATCATGTTGTGGCATGCTGTCAGGGCAAGCAGTGCTTAGCTAGTTAAAGTTAAGGACATCAGTTAAAACAATACTGAATTAGAAGTGATATCTCTCCTTACATCTGATCCCAGAACAGCTTTCTGTCCCATAATGGATCTCTTGCCTGTCTGCATTCATTATGTAATTTACTGCCCACTTGTGGTGGCAGCAGAATATTGTCCCTGGAAGATAGTTTGCCTTCCAGTCGTTTGCAATTATCGTTTCTGTCCTATTCCGACTGGAGTTTTGCAAGCAGAGGACAGCAGTTTAATTTGGAGGTCTGCACATTGCAGATAATCGTGGGATCTTTGACTGGTGATTAGCTATAGCCAAAGTGTGCTAGGCAAGCTGTCCTTGACTCAGTTATACTCAGTTATATATATGATATTGCACACATCATGCATATCCGCAGACATGTGTGGAAACTAAACCTGCGCAAGCGTTAAGAGGCAGCAATAGCCAAAAAATGATCCAGTTACACAAATTTATCATGCAGTAAGTTTGAGACAGAATATTGTTACAGAAGTAGCACAGCTCTTTTCAGGAGTAGCTCAGTATGTAAGTTGTGTGTGTTGCGGGAGAGAGAGGGAGTTCATTAGCAGTTAGCAGTGTAGCTGTGAACATAGCAGTGTCATGTATGTGCACTTTAGGCTGTTTGTCAGTAATTAATGCTACAACTCCTCAAAATTAAAGTTCCCTCATCTCCCCTGTGCCCACCAGCTACAGTCCAGACAATGAGCCAGGAAGGTTAACGACACTGAGGCTGGAAAAATCGGGATTCTACATTGTCATTGGAGTGTGTAATGTCAGTTAATACTAAATATGTTGAAGATTATGATAGGAAGTGATTTTTTTCCCTCTATACTTAACATTTGATATGTTTAGTGTCAGTTCAGAAGAGTATTCCTAAAGCTTTTTTAACACAAGGAGAGAGGTTGAGATGTCCATATATTTGTGGTTAGTGTAGTACACTGCTGAGTTTGGGGGGCGGGTTAGTTGGCCGCTTGCTACTGCTTGCCTATCTGTAAAAGTCACCACTCCACCACTCCCCACTGCTGCCATGTCTTTTCTTCTACCTAAGTTTGGCCTGTCTCTTCACTCTCCTGGCAAGAGTCCACATTAGGTGGCAGAAAAAACTTACAAATAGCCCCTTTAAAAGCCCCTTTAACAGTTACCTTAATGGATGTTTGGTGTCACAGTGTGGTGAGTTGGGATTAGCATGTCTCTATGGCTGACAGTAGCGAAGGAAAGGTTCAAATGCACATATGAACACAGGTTAACACATATACATAAAGTATGCACTCACAAAAGTGCACAACACAACGAATCAAACATGTTAGCAAAAATTGCACTCAAGCTTACGGTCGGACAAATCCATGTATTCATGCATATGAAACACACACACATACACCACCACAAAACCACATATGCAAAGGATCAGTACTAAAGGTCAAATTCAGCTTAGAATACTTTAGTATTGTTAAGAAAACTATTTCTGGATCTAGTTTATTGTTTACTGGTCAAGGAGAGATGAGTTTCCATTAAATCCATTGTGGAGGGGCCACAGATACTGATTTCTTCAATAGCAGTGCAATGCAGCCAAGAAATATGATGTGTTCTAGTACAGGACACGGATCTCACTCATATGCACCGAAAAAAGTATTGCTTTATCACTATCAAATGACATGAAAGAAAAAGCTGGACTCAGTATGAGATCTTAAGCCTCTCTGCTTGGTTTTGGATTCCTTTGGTATAAAGCAGACCGACCATCTTTGTAAACATTCACTTGCTCTGTGCAGATTACTGGTGTCGTCTTACAGGACTTCTGGGTTATGAAGTTAAAATACTTTTAAGAGTTTTCCTTTTGCTGCAATTTCAGCCCATCAGTACGCTGCATGCAAGCTACATTTTATTGCTGTTAGTTCAGGAAAACCCAACCACAAATTTTCTTTTCCATGTTACTTCTGTCTTTTTCCCACCTTAGCTTGGCATATGTTCGTTCTGTGCTTTGGAATCTCTCACTGGTACCCTCTTCTTCTTTGTCCTGACCCTCACTCCTTACATCATCCTTCCTCTCCTTATAACCTTTGACCTCTAATCTCTGTATTTATACTCCACTTAATCCACTCCCTCAATCCCACCCCTCACCTTCATCCTGCTTGTCTGCTCTTCTCTGTCCTCCTGAAGGAGTGTGCCTGGTGCTGGGTTGCATGATCTTCCCTGACGGATGGGACGCTGAGGTGATCCGGGACATGTGCGGGGAGCAGACAGGGAAATACTCCTTGGGCGATTGCTCTGTACGCTGGGCCTATATGCTGGCCATCATGGGCATCCTGGACGCCCTCATCCTCTCCTTCCTGGCCTTCGTCCTGGGCAACAGGCAGACAGATTTCTACCTTGATGATCTGCAGACAGACAACAAAGGTAAGTAAAGGGATAGTGAATTACAATGCTTAAATCTTACCCTAATCACTTAATTTTACCCTAAACTCTGATATAATGCCCGCAGCAAATTAGCTCCCATACAGCGAATGAACCAGTCCTGAATGAGGCATTTTGTAACCTTACTTCAAACAGTAATGAAGTTAGTTTATGAAATGCTGCTAGAGGGAATAATGGTAGTTTTCTTATGTAGTCAGCCATGCTAATATTTAAATCTTACGGTAGAGGAAACAAAATCCATTCCTTACAGTCTGACTCTTGTGTTTTTGATTTAAAGGCAAAAGACACTACCCTCCAAAGAATATAGCAGGGCACAATGAAACCACTGCAACTCTCATCTACGTCCAATCCTACCTGCCTGTACAACACAGGAATGCTTGCTTTATTCTGGCCCAGTATACTTTCAGTTCTACGTCCTGAATCCAGCCCAAATGCAGCATGATTGTCACATGACACTTCCACATCTGGACTAATCCTGGCACACACACAGTTCCTTAAACAGCCGGAATCTGCCCAAATGTGGAAGTATATGGGCCAGACCTGGTATAACAGCAGAGTGGATAATAGCTTAAAATAGGGAAAACTAGTTAGCAATATTATTTGATTAAGTTTTCCTAACTAGTCTTATAAACATCATCATTATTATTATTATTATTATTATTATTATTATTATTATTATTATTATTATTATTATTATTTTAGACTGAATCATTAGACTTTGTAGTTGATGGTACTCTAACTCTTAAAACCATTTATTTTCACTGATCTGTCTATTCTCTGCTGATGAAGAGGTGTATCACACAGTGACCTCAGATACCTTTTAAATCAGCTCCTGTATCATTTACCTGTAGTCGTTTCTGTGGTTGCCACGGTTACACAACAAGCCACAGCAACTAGAAAAAGTTGAACCATCATAAACTCTGATGGCAGCTGCCACCTTACCTCTCTTTGCCACTGCCTTTACATTGAAAACAATAAAGGCACCAATGGCAACTGCTCTCTCTGACAGCATCTTTACTCTTACTACAACCTCGCTGCTTGACAGACCTGCCAATGTCTATTCACCCTTGCTAAGGTTGATCAGGGGAGGGGTTTAATTACCCTGTATGTTGCTTTTTGAAGTGATGAAGTTAAAAAAATAGAATCTGATCAATCAAAAGATAATGATGGTTTGCACTGTTGTATGAATGTCGTCTGCTTTAACCCAATCTAAACTGACATGTTCAGCCTTTAATACCAAGTTACCATAAAGCTGAATATAATGTAAAGAAAATAGAGAAGAAATAAAGGGCATAGTGTATAATACAGTAATGTAATGCCTCTAAGAGGGGGGTTGGGGGGTCCTTCATTTTGTGGGGCTTAGTTGTGAGGCCACTAACATGAACAAGATTGTCCCAGTTAAAAAATACACTCTAACCTGACCTCTCTAACTCCAGCCAAATCTTTTTCAGTGCTGTATCAAGAGTGGGAGAGTGTCCTCCAGAGGGTTTCTGACAGTTTGCATGATGTTGCATCAGGACAGCTGAATCACATTGTTTCAGCTGTATGAAGAGAGGAACACAAAGAACAGAATGGCGGTGGAAAGGCCACAGTAAAAGATACAGGACAAAACAATAAAAAGTCTCCTTATATAAGCATTGTGTTTTTGATTTGACTTCATAAACCCAGTGTACAACAACAGAGACAGAAACAGAGAGAGAGAGAGGGTGAGTGAGAGGCAGAGAGAAAAGGAGAAAGATGGAGATCTATGACATAAGACATAGTAGACTGAGAGTGTGAAAGATATACAGATAGAGAGCAAGATAGAGTAAAGGAGAGAGGAGGAGTGAGAGGAGGAGACCAAGAGATAAAGAGAGAGAATAGTGACATAAGATGTCTCGGTTCTCCACGGTCTATCTCCATGATGGTTTCCATGGTAACTGGAGATATTCCAGAGTGTGGGTGTGTCTTTCTGTTCTTATCTGATTAACCTCACTGACAGTCTCAGTGATTTTACATGTTTCACGCATCTAATTCTCCATCAGCTGAGTGAACTTTCCTTTTTTGCTCCCATTTCTGTTATAGAAATAAATGTTCCTTTAGCTCCTTTATGTCAACTGACATAGGTAAAGAAGTAAATCTCCTATAGGGAAAGACTA
Source organism: Trachinotus anak (assembly GCF_046630095.1). Lineage (NCBI taxonomy): Eukaryota > Metazoa > Chordata > Actinopteri > Carangiformes > Carangidae > Trachinotus > Trachinotus anak. Next base: position 7,200,787 of record NW_027273855.1, read on the forward strand.
CATCACTATTAGGTTGATAATCAGAACAATATTGGGGTTTATATTAACATATGTATGTATGAGTATGAGTAGGACTAGTGTTACTATTATGTGTTACTATTATAAGAAATGTGGACATAAACTGGACATAGGTTGCAAAAATAAAATGTTTTTTTTCACCAGCAAATGCTTAACTCATACTTACATAAGCATATTCATGTTTTACACAAATATGCACTTTTTGTGGTCTTGCCTCACTGTTTATATGCCAACACTTTTATTCCTTTCTGTCCTTGCAGATTTTGCTGTGTCAAGGGTAAGTCAACTTTATACATTTCATGTGCATTATGTTTGAGGAATACATAACACATGCCTGTGTAAAGCCTTGTTAGCTGTCAAGCAGCTAAAAGCAAGGTCCAGTCACATAAGCTTATTAGCGCACAGGATGTATGGTGACTTATTTTTTTTCCATTAACATATAATCATTGAACTTAAACTAAATAATGACTAAAGTAAGCTAATTGGTTAAATATATTTTCATCCTGTTTAAAATAAACAGAATAGCTTTCATTGTAGATATTTGGGGACAGAAAACACCCAGAGATGACATTATGCATTTATTTTATTTCTATTGTAGTTGTCTGAAGTATTCAGTGTCTTTGTCAGTCATAAATTGATGTTTTGTCCCCTGATGTCTCTGAAACTTTCTCTCCACATTGTTTAGTTCTCCCTGGTGTGGCACTGCTAGCTTCCCCTATCCACAAAAACAACATTAGCAGTAGCAGTTTGCAGTGAACGGTCTGATTTTATGTCTTTTGATTGGCTCCATTTTGGTTGTTGCAGAATGTGCTGAGGACAGAGATGTATTTCTCCTTCTCCTTCCCATGATTCAATTCTGTAGCAGCTTTTCATTGGCCCTGTTTAACACCCACATTTTTAAACTCAGCACCCCCAGTTCACCAACATTTTGTCTCCAAGCTGAAATAACACTGACAGCAACACTATGATCTCACTCTGGTGAGGACAGATGAGCTTATACAGCTGCTCTCCCTGATTGTGCTCCCCATGACTAGTAAACTGACACTGATGTGTAGGATTGGTGGAGTCTCCTTTAAATCTTACCTATAACCTCTTAAGCATTTATTCATTAAGTCTAATGTCCATGACACAAGTCTTTTAATAAGTACAACAAGAATTGTCTGTCTTCTTTTCTTCAGATTGAGGTTCGGGACAGAAGAGAGCCACGGTACGGAGTGCAGCGTCTTCACTGAGGGCATTGATGGCACTGGACAACTCTTCTCTTCTCTTCTCTTCTCTTCTCTTCTCTTCTCTTCTCTTCTCTTCTCTTCTCTTCTCTTCTCTTCTTCTCATCCATCTCGTTCTTTTCCTCCCCTCTGTCCTCCGTTCCTACTCTCATCTTCTCTTCTCTCCAATGATCAGGATATCATCCAATCTCAATGCAGACACCAAGTGTACAGGATTCTGTAAGATAAAAAAAAACAACAAAACACACTGGGATAAACTATATTTTGAAAAAAAAAATTATACAAGGTTGTACAGTGCATTTAACACTCGACTTTCTCAATGAATACCTTTATGATGAAAAAAAAGATTTACTCTATTTAAAGTCTTGATTTGTGTGAGAAAGTCAATCCTTAAGATGAAGAACCATAATGTCCATCTATGATTTTATGATGATTTATTTCAAATCTGAATATTTAATGACTTTGAGTTTGTGTGTCGTGTACATTCATAGCTTCAGAAAGCAGATTATTGATACTCCTCGTACAGTGAAAGAGTCAAGATTCGCAATACAGCAGCAAGTCCATTATTAAACATTCATAACACTTCAACTGGAACTTGTATGGCTCTTCATCTAAGGACTTTCAAATATGAGGAATTTAAAGGAGTACCCCATTGCAGCTTTACAGAACCTAACATCTCTGGGAGATTCTCTACTGTACATACTGAACAATGTAAATAACATTACTGCTGACGAAAACAGCCGACAACAAAACCTCATCTGACTCTAATGCATTCGAGTATAGTATTTCTACCCTTGATTTCAGTGTTCCTTGTGCTGGAAGAGCATCGGAGTATGTGCCAATCCATTGTGTTTATATGACTCCTCACTACTGATTTAGTGGGAATAGACAGGACAGGAATATCTTCGCCGGTTATTCCATAGTAAAGCAGAGCACCATGAATCAAAGTGATTGTGTGCGATCGCAATTTTCTGACACAGAAAAGAACGAAAGTCACTTCCCCTGCATCAGCACAGCCTCAAAACAAGCCCCTTAATGTAGTATTTCACCCTGCAGTATGTAGTACAAATTAAAATTGCTGAACTGAATCGCAGCTGTCCAAGTCAGACTTAGAAGTCTAGGTTCTCTACTTTGTAATACCCTTTCTCCAGTGTGCAGTTTACTCCAGTTTATGGTTCCAGCATACAGTGATCAGTTTACTCTACAAATGTCTTAAGACTGTGTGAATATGGCTGTATGAGTCGGCCTTCTCTCAGAGGGAAGCCCCAAGTGCTGCATTGTCTTAAGGTGATGTCACTAATATGCCTCTTTGCTGCTTGCAGTAGTCATAAGTGGGACAGAATCACAGTGAATAAGCCCCAAAAATGAAGTCAAAAATCCTTACGGAGTACTAAATCACTTCAAAATGTTGCCGCTGTATTAGTCATTAGCAGATACTGTGACTTAGTTTCCTACCAAACAATTCTTGCATCTATGTTAGATAAATTTTTATGTCTTTATGGGCAGGGCTGTAGCCAGGATTTTAGAAATATTGAGGTCAAGAGTCCAAGTCCTCCCAAAGCACCATCCATACACCCACATAATAGTGGCCAAATTTACATGCATTAGCCTCGTGCAAGGACATTTTAAAAATGTACTTCTTTCACTATGGTTTGACATATGATTGTTCAACGTCAGATTCAGCAAATTTGTCGTAAATCGCTCGTTTCAACCTGTTCATGGGGAGATGCTTGTATTTTGTCAGGATAATCAACACCGTTTCAAGTGCTAAGTTCCACTCATTTACAAAAATGTTGCAAGAAAAAACTTCACATCTAAGAGCTTCAAGTTGCATTGTTGGAAATCAGCAGACAGTTTCGGTAGTCTTATTGTTATTATAATAATTATAATTATAACTGGTGCAGTGCTCATTTAAAATATGCCTGTTGGTGGCCTGATATGAGTAATGATGACATCACGATTAATGTGACATCATTGTTCATTGCGTTCATCTGTGTTCATTTTTTCTTCTCATCAAGTTGAAGGGATTCCTCCATTCATAGTTAGATAGTGTTATTGTATTATTATATCACTATAATGGACCCAAAACGAAGCAGGTGATGCATCACCAGACTAGAAATAGAGGAGAAATGGTTTGACATAAAATAACATGCTAAAAAATATCTTGCTAAAGGAAGGCAACTGATGATTGAGATGGGAGGCGGTCAAGGCAAAATGACAGGTGATTAGTGGGAGAATATTACACAGTAGGTGATGCTACACCATCATAGGATGGACAGCAACCTGCATAAAGACCTTAAAGCAGCTGACATAGTGAGCAACTACAGAACTGTACAGAAATACGTTGCCAAAAAGCCATCCCCATCCTTGCAGTAAATCGATTTTTACAATATATTTAAATTTTAGATCGGTTTAAATTAAAAAAAGTAGATTATCTGTAGACTGGTAAGACAGGTCTGGACCACTTTGTATTTTGTATGTACCTTCCAAATGGATTTAGATTTAAAAACAAATCATTTCATGCTGTACTAATGATTCTTGCATGAGGCCCATTAAGACTAATAATCCTAATAACTCCCCAGTTTGATAAAGCCTCCAAATTCCCGGAGGAAATGCAGATGAGATGATCTCAGTCGTAGCTACTATCTTGGTTGTGGGCTCAGATTAAAAAAAAAAGGATTATTTCTGTAGCATTGTTATTGTGACCTGCCACCAAAACCACCCAGATCACTGTTGCTCCAACAGTAATCTGTATTTTAATGTAGCACTTGTAACAATGCCACTAGTGTCACTGGTTGTTATCAAACCATCTATGACATTAATTATTGCTGACACATTGATGACAACAATCATTGTTACCCCAGCAACATTAATTGTAATTTTTACAGGCTGTTTCCAACAAGACAACGCAGACGTGATTGGCTTGACAAACCTAATGGGTTGCTTTGACAACTCGTGTGATAACCAGGGAGATACTGTAAATTGTGTTTCCTCTTTTCAATCATATGAACATGTGCTTCCTCGAAGAAAAAAATTGGCACCTGCTCCATAAATAGGAAAACATACCTGCAAGAGTACATTTTTACTCAAGTTGACGCTGCCAGTATGAGGTGACTCACCACTGTACCCATGATCACAGTTATGACTTCTATAGGCTGTATAGCCACTTGATATGTCTGCATCAATGACACTGACTGTCATGATATCAGTGACTTTGCTCGAGGTTTGATTCGAACATGTGACAACTTGTGGTTGCACAGTGCGACAGGGCAGGCTGCTGTAATTCAGAGCACCGTGGGGCTCCTCTCCATCTCAGCGCAGCACTTCAGGCCAACATACTGTAACTGAGCCTCCTAAAGCACCAAACCTGGGTCGAGCCACCACGGGAATGAAATTAGCTGTGCAATAAAAGCACAAGCTTAATCTTTTCATATGAGAAATCGGCTTGTTTTGAGAAGGCACGATCTTACTGTAATACCCTGAGAAGTAACTGAATGCATTTCAGTGAGCAATTCAGCCACACAAGGTGATCTGCGCTCTGTGAGTCAGCTGCAAACTGCAGTGTATTGAACAAGCAACATCACACAGAAAACACAGTCCAGTGAGGGACTGGTTCTACTGCATTATGTTTGACTGTAATCCATGTTACACTCTAGTAGGGATGCACTTTTAACACATTCATTGGGGACGAGTCAAAGCGTTATCATCTGGAAATACATTTACAAGACTATATAGCATCAGAAATTACGAAAGCAAGAATTTGACTTTGCATGGTACACATGGGTAATGGGTTGATATACTGTAAGATACCGAATTCCTGCCAGATACTGGCTCAGAAGGGTATTCTGGATGGGTTATTGGTGCATCCCTACACTCTATACATCTAATGAGCAGATAGCTAGATGTGCAGTGTGTTTTTTTAGAACGGTAGCTAGCTAACTCTCAGGAAGCTGTGTACACAGTACTGTATTAAAGGCTCATTGTGGAAATGATCAACAAACACACACAAGTCGGAAGATGCTCTCGTGATGTGGTCATCACCAAAGCGACGCATCACTCCATGGCATACCTTGTTAACAAAGAGTCAGTTTTGGGTAAAATAGCACTACTACTACTGATTTTCCAAGCTGGGCCTTTAAGACAATATGAAAACAGCCCTTATGCTGAATCTAATGATGCTGTCCATGCAGGCTCTGCACAGACCTTGGCCTACATCTATCAACCGTCTTAGGGTAGGCATGCTGGGCCCTCAAGAAAAGTTTCCTTCACTTTAACCTTGAAGTTACTGTGCAAGCATTTGAAAAAGTATGACAGAAACAACTGGAAGAGTATATACAGACCTCATCCATTTGGTATTGCAGAAATATGTTTTTGCTTTTGATATGTACATGATCATTTGAGAAAGTCAGTGCACTTGCTGAGACATCAGCATGGTGATTTTTTTATATCTAAAGTTTGCATACAGCAGGCAGTAATGTCTCTCATACAGTATTTATTGTGATTTAGACATCTCCTATAGCGTATATCTCTCATTTGGGATTACTTTCATGAGCCCAGGACAGATTTTATGACAAATCTACAAAAAGAAAATAACAAAGGAAAAAGCCCTGAGGCCTAAGCGGTCATGTCAGGCTTCCAAGCAACATTACCTGTGTGATCATTGGTCTGGTCTCCTCTCTGGGTACTCTGTTCCTGAGGACTTGACGATGAACTGAAAAATACCTTAACAAGGAACTGACAATACCTTAACCCTGATGAGCACATATTTGTACCACTCCAGGTGCCTCTAAGAACTCTTGATTTAATTCAGATGTGGTGCAGAACCAGCAAAACAAGTAGTGACACCGTAGTTTTTTCTACTGAAGACTACATACTCTGACTGAGCTCTGACGCTAGATGGATTTTACTGCAGATTTGAGGTCAATTCAGTTTCAACATGAACAAAACTGAAAATAAAATAAGTAAGAATAGTTTTCCTCGACTATTTAACTTGATTTGGGGAAACATTTTGATATTTAGAGCTGAAAAAAAGAGTTGATTTTCTTCTGTTTTCAGTTTGTGATTGGACTCCAAATCTGAATTCACCTCAGTCTTGAATCATCTAAAGATGTGAAAAAGAATGAAAAGCTAATAAAAAAGGACAAAGGAGTCGATGAGAATTCATTTCCGGTCTCTAGCAGCAAACAGGATGTTTGTTGACCATGTAAATGTCATTGATCTGTCAATGATTTCATCATAGTTTTTATCATGCAATATCATGTATAAAGACATAATGTTGGGGGTGGGATGGGTAGGGGGCAAAGATTAATAATGTCCAGTGACTTATGTTATGATAATAGTTGACTTTCTGTTAACTCCTGAAATGCAGATGTTGCCAAAATACCATCGACTATCATGTGTTGACATGAAAAAAAAGAGAAATAATCAGTTTTTGTTTTGTATAACAAAAGAATGATATACTGATATTTGTCAAGTACTTCTGATGAGATCTTTGTTTTATGTGTTAACTACAGAATCTTTCCTTTCTGTTATGGATTACTTTCTATGTATTTTGGTATGATGTATGATGATTGTCGTTCTGTCACATCAGACTTAACATCTCAGATTCAATTTTGACTCACTAATGGATGACTGCTTGTTGAATTCTCAACACCCAAAAATGTATGAGTCTATTTATAAAGTTGCTTGATCATGGACAAGTGGACAGAGTCTGAAAGAGGCTTGTTGCTTTTCATGGATTACAATGACATGCTGATTTTGATTTGAAAATTATAATGTCTAATTAATTCCTATTTGTGTATAGTATTCCAACTCACCATGATGACAATTTCTGTTATTGAAACACATTTTGAGAAGGTCGAATAAAGATATTTTACATTCAAAATCGTTATTCTGACTTAATGAATGAATCATTTAATCATGTAGATTTAAAACGAGGCAATAAATAAATATTGTTCTGGTACATAACAGCTCACACACAGCATATTATTTCCTACCACAGAGGGATCCTGATGTCTGTGACCATCTTTATGCACAATCTTGTGGTTGAAACTGGACTATTTATGTAATTAACAGCGGCCAGGGCGTCCATTTTTGCTGTAGCAATGAGGGTGAGTCACACAACCAAAAATATAACACAGGGCCACTGCACACAGATGCGCACTAAGAGGGTGGCATAGCCTGAGACCGCCTGTGACTTGGAATCCACAGCCTGTCACAGTAAGTACCTGTAATTCATCGGTGGGTTCATCCTCTGTGTGGTCTGCTTTCACCAACTACCTAGTAGCTCTGTGTTGTATCCATTTGTGAAGTGGGATGAGACTGAAGGCACCACAGGGCTGGCTCCACTACAGTCCAAAAAGCTAGTTTTAGAAACATCAAAAGTTTCACTGCCATTTAGGTTTGGAACTCAAATTAATTTTTTCAACTTGGATCCAAACAAGTTACAAACAAAGAACTGCAGCCAATTCCAAATGATACAGTGCAGGCTCCTGTTTCAGAGGTGACAAAATGATGTACACAAACATCATAAACAATGTATAGGAAACAGGCTATTAGCCTTACCACGGCAAAATATATGAACCATATAACTGCTAATACTATTTCTTATACCTGTCCTGAGGCATAATGTTTATGAGTGGTCTGTCCATCTGTCTGTCCCATTCCCGAAAAAGTGATATATCAAAATCTTGAGTGATTTTCTTCAAATTTTGCTCAAACATTCACTTGGGCTCAAAAAATAAAATGATTAGAATTTTGTGGTGAAAGGTCAGAGGTCAAGGTTTCCAAGGTCCAAATCTTGTGAACCCAATAATGATACTTAGACTTTTTGTTCAGTAAGATAATCTTAAATCAAATGAACATCACTTTCATGATTCTTGAAGCCTAATTCTAGGCTAAGCTTCCAACTTGTAATTTGATTCAGTGCGCTCACCTCTTCTGCATAAGCCTTTCCTCTTAGTAATAGTTTGCAGGAGCATGAGTTAACACAAGTAAGAGTGTAAAGGTGGACTGATGAGTATATTGATTTTTGTGTTGATGATGTGTGTTGATGATGTTGTCCCCAACAACCTCTGTAGTTTCATTTAGCCACTTGTTAGCAGCAACCGTCTTTCCTAAGATTAGCAAAAGTATAGAAAAATGATGACTGGAGTATTTTCTGACGTATTTTATGTTGTAGAATAAAAAGTAAAAATGTCTCAAGCTTACATTAACCACAGACCTTAACTCAGGCATCTGACCAAAATTCCATTAATACAGCTAATGCAGCCTACAGCCAATCACAATAATTGTTTATTGTTTATCATACATATGAAACAAGACTATATGAGTCTTCAGTCATGCTAGCACCAACATGCTAACATGGACACAGCATAGGGTTGCCAACTGTCCTGTAAAATACGGAATCATTCCATAATTGGAAACCAAAAGACATGTTCCATATTGAAGTGATACTGATTTTTTACGTGTAGACAATATAGTTTGAGCTCAGTGTCACGAATTTAAGCGCAAACTTTGAAAAGTTAAATGCAAAAGTGCCTCCTTTGATTTGCATTTTTCACTGAAAGGTGATAAAAAGCTGCAGAGGAAAGTCTCTGCAGATAACTTTTGAAGGGAACAGCCATCATTTTGGATAAAATGTGCATTATGCAATAATACAGCTTTTTCTGGGATTACAATTTACTTCGCAACTGGTATTTTTTTAACCCTACCACAATCTAACAATAAATGGCTGATTAGTTATCACAGAAGAACCGGTGAAAAGACAACTTAGCGTTCCAGAGGCAGGTGTTGATCCACAGTTGCTGGTTTCCGAGAAGGTAAAGAGGCTAATAGAAACGCTATTGTTGACCCTTGTGGGATAACACTGTGATCATCAGTGGTTTGGGTCTGTGTGGTCCTTTTCTGGGACCTACACAACCTAAACACTGTTAAACACACAAAAGCAGAGCCTCTTTCGTTTGTTTACATCTAACCTACCACAGTCAGTCTTGCTCACATAGAACCTGCTGACTTCGACCTACCACATTGTGTGACACTCAGCCATTTATCAAGATATTTAGCTTGTAAGTCCACTCAGCAAATAAGCCGTACGACTTTCTATGCAAGTCCTCAGGATGTGGATCAAAGATTAATTACAGGATGTCCAAGTGAAATACAGCATGTTCATCTACCACACCAAGCGGTCATGGGATATAGAAACAAAAACTATTTATTTCCCTCACTATTTTATTTACCAAGACAAGTCACACACAACTTTTTTCAGCATTGCAACAAAATGTTAACTCAATTGTAAACTTATATACTAAGACAAGAACATCATAATTGAGCTGTTGCAGCATTAGTCTGTTATGTGCATACAAGGCCTAAGGCATGAGACATGATGTATGCAGGCTTGTTATGTTTGTACAATAATGATATGATGAATGGCTACATGATGTAATTTATTCAATAATTTGAGTAGTACATGTAATTTGTCAGAAACAGGCAAATGCAAATGCTAACAGCATGCTAACCATTCTCACAAAGACAATGCTAATATGCTCATGTTTAGCAGGTATAATGTTTATCAAGTTCACCATCTTAATTTTCATCCGATAGGAACATCAGTACCAATGCTATTCTACACTAGAAAACGGACTTAGCCAAGCCACACAAAGATGAAGTGTATGCTTTGGAAGCATCTTCAAGGATCAATACTTGCTGGTTGGTTTGGCAAATGTATGTCTGGTTAACTTTCCTACATCTGATATAGAGCAGAGCACAGCTGTTTCCCCAGGCTTTTCGACTGAAAGCACCCACAACTATTTCCCACACAGTGGAGGAGACTGTCCCAAACAGGGTTAAGGTCCTTGGTGCTGATTTATTTGTGAAAACACTGCTTGTAAAGATCAAAGCATTTGGTTGCTTGTTCAAAAGAAACAAAATGCAGCATCCATCTATTTTCTATACCTATTTATGCTGTGCAGGACCAAAGAGGACTAAAGCCTCCCAGCACTCTGTTGCCAGACAAGAACATTGATATTGGACAATTCTGCAATCCAATTCCAGCATATTTTAAAACTCTCCCTTTCTACAATAGTTATTCAAGAGACTACAGAATGGTTGTTGTTATAGGTATTTAATAAACTATAAATATGAATTAATATAAAGTACTTGATTAAGACTGAGGAAACATTGTGGTTAAAATTACTGAAAAGGCAAACTTAAATTGCAGGTTTGTGACAAGACACAAAAAGTGCTGGCCTAACATCAACAAAGTTCAAAATAAATCAGGTTTACACTACGTATGTGTATGTGTGTACTGCCTTCAGGAAATAGACATATCTTCCTTCTCTAAAGTCTGACACTGACAAAAGCTTTCACCTTCTCCCGCCTACTCAGCTGTTATATGTTACCAAGCTAACTGCAGGCAAATCAATGAAATAACTGCCAACCTTAAATAGTGTTACAAGACTCACTTGAGTACAGTCTAACAAAGTTTATCTTTAAGCAACTGACACATCTTGCTGTAGTTGTGTGCTGTTGAAAGTAGCAAAAAGAAAAGAGTGTGAACTTCCAGACTCAAGATGGTGTAAATAAAGATTTTAAAAGATTTTTTTCTTTCTTTCGCTTCTTATCAAAATACTCATATACCCAAATTATGTAGTTACTTAAGATTAAGTCAAGATTTATTTAGTTTGCTTATAAATTCATGTAACCATTTCCATATGTCACAATTCTACCTTTAAGTTTCGTATGTACTCATATACTCTTATATTCACTTGATGATAAATGTAAGCCATGCTATGGTATTATGCTTAATTAATTAATTCAGCAAGTTAGACTAAAGTTATACTGCTCTTTTATCATATGTGCCACATGTCCTTATTTCATATGTACCTTTTTCATACGTACTTTCTTCATATCTACTTTTAAGTTTTACATTCAAGCTTCTTAGTAATGGTATTCATTGCTTATTACATTTATCGTTTATTACTCACCCTACATGCTAAATGTTATATTTTATCTATTTTGTCATGTTATACTTTGATTATAGGCCTTTGTAACTCTTGATATTAAAGAAAAAAGGGAAGTGTATTTAGCTCAGGGCCTCTTGCCTTTTGCAATGAGTGGATGTTGTGCAGCAAGGAGCACTCTGACAGTCGTGACAACAGTCTGTCGCCATGGTGATTTGTGCAGACTAGACATTTTATGTGATGTACCAAATGTGCACCTTAAAAGTAAAAGTCATAACCAAAACTGAACACGAGGGGCTTTTATCCATTTTCATGACAACTTTTTGTTTCTTTATTTTTTTTTATTAGATTTTAGAAACTCTGTTTCAACCAAAGATAGCTTTTTGTAAACAAAAGTTCTAAACTTTGGCAAAAGATTCAGTTTAGTTTATTTTTCACAGCTCTACATCACACACCAACCTGGTCTGACCCTCCACACCTGCTTTGAAGGTAAGCCCCCTCTACATGATTGCGAGAGGGTAACTCCAAATCAGTCTGAAATTAGATGCTAGAGGCCCAAGCATTCTTTGGGGTTTCTGTTATGAACAGGCTGGCACTGCCTATTCTTAGAGGGGATCATAAAGCTTTGAGATTGGGCCTCTTGCGTCACCAGGGCCCAGCACTTGGAAAGACACCATGAGAGCTCTGTCACCCTGTCAAAAAGAGTCTCATTTAGGACAGTGCATCCCCTCCTAAAAGGGGGAACTCTCTGAGTGAACGCCGCTGTGCTTCTCTTTCCATCTAGACTATTCAGTACTACAAGCCCATCCAATCGCATACGCTCAACTTGATTCGACTCAGGTGTTTCTGATACCAGTTCTCATACTGGCTCACTGTCTTGGCCTTGGCACCTCCTGCACATGTTGAACAGTAGCACATACGCCGAAGGATGCGGAAGACACTGTCAGGGCTTTGGGGGAACTGTGTGTTTGGTAGTTAGCTTGTTAGCCTGTTAGCTTCTTAGCCTGTGGATATTACTCCTGATTCCCACTACCTACTGACTTTAGAGAGACTTGATGCTGAGGTGTGGTTAAGTTACACAAATTTGTTAGTGTTGATAACTGCACAAAACAGTTGATTTATTTACTTCTATTATCTCCAGGTCACTTCTTATTTTGGCTACTGCCATGATACTACATATATACAAGCTGGTAGAGTTTTGTTTATTTACTGTAAAAACACCCAGGTAGCTTCATCAGAGTATTATCACAGTAAGTTAAGAAAAAACACATCTAAATTTTTGAAGTTATTGGCCTTATGTAGCCTGCAGATTAATTTTGGGGGGATAATGAAGCATATTGTTTTACTTCCACTCAATAGCAGCATACATATTAGTGTGTCCTGGACTCTTGTGGCCTGAAAGGTGTGCAACAGCCAATACTAGAAAACTCAAAATACTCAAATAGTGGTCACAAGAACAGGTTTGTTTTTGAACTTCCATTTCATCTAGTATGTGTTCCCCTATGGAAGAAAACCAGACCACCTAGAAAACCAACACAGACAGAGGAAGAACATGCAAAACCCACACAAAGGTATCCAGTAGTCCTGCTTCAGTTCATATCACAGGAGCTTCTTACTGTGTGAGCCACCACTAACCACTGAGCCACTGAACATCCTGAAAGTGTTCCCATGTGACTACAGGGTTGACGTGGAGGCAGTGGCGGTTTCTAGCTGGAGCCTCTCACCCACCACAAGTTCCTTCCAGTCCCTTGATGTCCAGTTTGTTTTCTCTTTTGTCAGAGCTGGTCCCCAGCCAGAGCCTGTCAGGAAGGAAGAGACTGCCCACAAACTGTCCTGCGGTCAGTCACACATCCAGTAAAACCCGCCTGTGTTTGTGTGTCACAGACACATAGAGAGATACAACAGTTTCCTCTATAGGTCTGTAGTTCTCACTTTACACTATCCAGACATTGATGCACAACTGGAAACTTCCTGACTTTGCCCTTTCAGTATTTGAGGATTTTTTCCAGATGTATGACTAAATGCACAAAGAGTATATAGCATAAAAATATGTGACATACTTTCTTGGCAATATTGTTGACTTTACTTTATGCTATGTGTACTACAGCATATGCAAACTGTTAAAAGCACAAGATGTACTGTGCAGCCAATGATACTCTCACCATTTTCCTTCCTCTCCCTGAATGTCAAATGCCACAGTCAAACAGTGGGAAGGAAATTCTCACTGTGCTACTACAAAAACCCTGTACCCCCAAAGGTTAAGTTACTCTGAATAATAGAAAAATAGATTTTGAAGTTTACAATTTTTTTCATGCATTTTTATATATCAGAAAGCAGTTTTGTGATCACTTGGCTTGAACCAATTTCCTTCACACAAGGGACAATGTCAGCACAAAGAGTTATGTTTTGACAGCATCAGCAGTCATAAAAATAGGTTTAGCTTTAATAGTCAGCATCTGTGTGTATCAGGAGGTGGTGGTAGGCAGTGATAGAAAGAGGGGGAAATGGAAAATGTGTATGTTAAAAAGAAACAGACAAAGTGATGTTGGATGGTAAATTGGAAGACTTAAGATACAGAAAGCTGGAAAAGTCGTATTGGTCAGAGGCCACCACTGAACCAATCGGTCATCCTTTTAGAGCACCCACTCAGCCTTAAGGGTAATATTTAGGGACGCATGGGTACACAGCCAAACTCCAAACAGACCTCATTCTGAAACAAAAGTTGGACGCTGGGAAGAAACCATGGAACTAAACATGTGGAGATGCTTTTTTTTCTCTCTCTCTGCCCAGTAAAGATGTGAGACTATAAATATAAGCCGCTGTCAGCTGGGCAATCACACTCACTTTACTGGATTTGACTGGACAGTCATGTAAGATTTAAACTAATGAAACCCTCCACATTTTTAAACTGAGATTCACTTTGAAGATATAACTAATTTTTTCATAATGTTACATTCACTAAGTAACGTTCATGGATGCTCTCTGTCAGTGGTATTTGCTTTCTGCTTGTCCCTCATCTTTCTGCTGAGCAACCGATGCTCAGAAGCTTCTATATACCACATAAAAGGTAAGAATGACTTCTGTTTGTCTGCAGAATTATTATCCATAATCATGTTTCCATGCCCCAGCACAGCCTCTGGGTTGCTAATTTTGTCCTGCGAGCATAAATCATCACTTGTATCGTGATTTATGGTACCTTTGGTCATTAAAACTAGCCCAACTGGCTGACCACATACTTTGTCCTCTATACCCTGACCTTGCATTCAGCCCCATGTGGCTCTTCACCGCAGATCAGTGTGTTCCTATTGATCCTCTTCTCAAGGTGACAGATATACCCCATGAGGATAGCTCCCGCAGCCTGCAGGAATGGGAGGAGAACTCGCTGTGGACGCTAGATTTAGCCATTAATGTGCCTGACCTCTTGCAGCAGGGCTTTATATATTCCACCCAGAGGGACAGACATTCATAGCCTCAGCAAAGTTTTGATGTAACCTCCTCTAAAAGACTGTTTTCACCCAGCAGGGTCATACCTGTAGGTTGAACCGGAGAGGAAAGGTCGGAAATTTGGACACAAATGAAATAGGTACTGTATGTCATTGCAGTGCTCATTTCTTCCACAGGCATCTGTTCATACAAAGACAAGTACTACAAACCAGGAGATTCTTTTCGCAGAGGCTGTGACAAGTGCTTCTGTCATGACTTTGGCTTCTACTGCTTTGTGTGAGTAGATTATTCATTTCAGGTCATATTCATTGACTCAAGATATATAAAGCTTTGTTTATGGGCATTCTGTCAACATGTCTGATTCTCATAGCCCAGTGAAAACTCTTCTCTTCTCTAGGCCAATGAAGCCCACCTCCTGGCCTAAGAAGTGTCGTCTGGTCAGGACAGAGTGTGGTTATACGGTTGTTTATAAAGAAAACCCACTGGTGGAGTGCCGAGCCTACAGCTGGATAGGATGACACGCGGGACATCTAACATTCATCATTCAATATTAAATATGTGGATAATGTATGATCTACAATGTATACATTGGTTTTGACAGCATAACCTAAACATATTACTGTAATAAGTTTTAATGGGGACAAGTTCATTTTGATGCTTCAGTCTTAACTGGAAACAGTGGAAATGAAAGCTGAGTATCATCTTTAGCTAATGGTTAAGGTGCCACAATTTGTATATATGTAGTCTGTTGCACTTGAAGTTTTATTGAGTTATGTCTTCTAAGTGGTGTTTTTTTAATAATTCAAAGGTTGATGCAGTACAGTGTAGCAGGACACAACATTATGGTTTGTCATGCTACACAAAGTTTTATAATTGTTAGGTTCAACATGAATTTACATGTACAGCCGCACAATTACCAGTTATGTTTGAGAACATGTACAGAGTTAAAACATTTCATATAGAGAATTTCATTAAAGTGGAATGGAGGTGAACTGTATTAGTATTAAAGAAACTAATAGTCTGAACTTTGATGTATGATTGTTTACATTGCCTGTTATGATAGGCTAATAGTACAAAATAAGTACACAGAAAACTACTTTAATATGAAGTATTTAGAGGACCCATAATAACAGTACCATATGAGAAATAAATTCAGCCATTAAACAAAATAGTTTGATATATACAGTTTGTTATGGCCCCAGAACCTGCTGAAAACACAACACTTACATATTATCAGAATCTAGCAAACTTTTAGCAAGAATCCACCTAAAAGCCTAAAATTCTCTGTAGAGGAGAAGCGAACAGCAGTTGAGTGACAATTTTCTGTGACATTGTCACCACATACAACCTTCTTCACACAGGCAGCCGATCCATTGTTTGCATAAAAAGTTTGATTAGTGCAGCTTTAAATATTTGAATCACAGAATAAGAATGCTCCCTGTGTTAATTATATGAGCAAAAGAAAGGTTATATGGTCTCTGCAAGAGAGACAATAGAAGGAGTACAAAACAGATCAGAAAATAAGTTTCAAACTTTTACTGTCATAAAACAACTGCAGAGGAACATGTTGGGCTACAGGACCCACATCAGCTTCAATCAGGTTTCAGTTTTGATTTAGATTTTTACAAGAGTGGGAGGCTCTATGACATGACAAGTTGGCAGGTGTTTATATACCTGTCACAGATACAGTCACAAAACGTTACGTTAGGTGTGTAGCTGTGGTCAAAATGAAGATGGGTGTGGTCTGACCCATGACTACTGAGTGCTCACGTAAAAATGTAGTAAAAACTACTCAGTACTTGTGGGTCGGAACGGGTGTTGTGGAGTGTTGTACAGATTTTAAATCACTCGAAGAAAAATGTTTAAATATTTTTGACAAGGGTTTATAGGAATATAATTGACTTACAATAGACTTCCACTTGATTACTGCAGTTAATCTGCCTTTAGTCTTTAAAGCTGGTCACTACAATGTACAAAAGATGAACTAAAAGAAAAGCATATTTTAAATATATTCACGATAAAAGATTATCAAAGATCACATATGATTTCATTGGTGACATTCAAGTTGACAACTTCACACTGGCTGGCAGCATCAGTGTCATAAGAGCTGCTTATGTATAGGACTCAAAGGTCCTACAATCAAACTTAGCTATACTAGAAGATAATTAATACATATATTTGTATACGTATGAAAACATCTAAGCAGCATTACTTGCAAAACAGAGCTTCAGTGGAAAAGAGCATCTTATTCGCTATCTGCTGAATAATAACAACACCATATTCCACAGGAATTCACAAATCAAAGTGACATATAAACCATTTCCTAAATGGCTCTTTGGATTCCTTTGTATATAAATTCAAAGATACCATGAAATTATCCAGCTATAGCTGCTGAAAGCATCTGGTTCTGAGGGCTGCAGATGGGGATGTGGCCTACAGGGCCTTTACAGGGCTATCATGAGGTCAGCCAGGGGTGGCAGAGGCACGCTGCAGCAGTGGCCCTCTGCTCCGGATAATAATCCAACATGTGAAGAAGGAAGTCTGAGAGTCCAGAGGCCTCCTCCAACAGGAAGTGATATTTCTCAACCAGAACATCATAAAGGCTCCAGAGCCTCAGTGGGCCGACACGAAGAAGGTCACCTGGATGGAAAACACACAGTCTTTGGCACAAATTTCAAATATGAAATGAATTGCAGGCAAGAAAGTACAAACAAAGTCCAAACTGACTTCAACCTATTAAAAGTTGAAGTTGCAGACTTACCTCTGCGGTTAAAGTATTCTGCAGAGTATTTACCCGACAAGGCAACAGCTGGTGGGATTTTACCAAGCAGCTCCATGATCTGGGCTATGTGGTCTGAGGAGGACAGAGAGAACAATTACACACATAAAAGCACAAGACACATAAATTTACAGTACACACTGGCATACACTGCATCAACAATGACAATGCAGCCACAGTGTGATCTCATTTAATCCTGTGTCAGTACTTGTCAAGCTTCTGTCAGTGTCAGCGTACTGTACTAAACATACCTTCCTCCTGGGAAATGGACTCATAGGCTTTGGGTTCAAACAGGGAGTCTCCAGTGACCATTTCAAAGGCCTAAGAGAATACAAGAGAAAATTAAAGGGTGAGGGTGTGTGGCCAAGTAAGCGTCTATGAAGACGACTGATCCCAACCACACTGATGGTGTCTCTGATGGTCTCTCTACTTTGTGTTCAAACTGCTAAAGCCTGCATCATAAAGGTAAGCCAACAGGTTTTTAATATCTGTCTGTCGATTGGTCCACCACTTTGGTCCAGACTGGAATATGTCTACAACAAATGGATAGAAAGGCATGGAATTTGAGACAGATATCCATAGTGCTCAGAGGATGAATTCCCATGACTTTGATGATCCTCTGACATCTTGCACCACCAAGTGTTTTGTTTTATCCAGTGAAATAACACATCTGCTTGATGGGCTGGCACATCTTCACATTTTGATTTCACATTTAC
Organism: Trachinotus anak; assembly: GCF_046630095.1. Classification (NCBI taxonomy): domain Eukaryota; kingdom Metazoa; phylum Chordata; class Actinopteri; order Carangiformes; family Carangidae; genus Trachinotus; species Trachinotus anak. The sequence continues at coordinate 7,218,929 of NW_027273855.1, forward strand.
TTTTGTACAGATATTCATCATTCTCAGAGGAAGAATCCTATACCCTTTTTGCACCATAATTAGTGGATATAAGCATATAAGAAAGGCGATTAACTCCTTTTATACTGCCAGGTAAGTTTGCCTTTCTGTTGGGAGAGGAGACGAACATAACTGCAGGGAACAATGTCATCACATGCAGTTACAGAGCAGAAACACAGACACAGGGGAGAAAGAGTGAACTGTTAGCTACTGTGCAGACTCTCATCCCTGAGTTGGTGCTCCTGTCGTGTTGGAGCCACTGTATGATTCTTCAATCGGTGATTGTGTGTTTTTGAAACTTATTTCAGGGTTGCAGCTCAATCAATCTTTCATCCCCGAGTGCAGTGTAGCTGCTGTGTTTCTGGGAAAAGTGGAAAAAAATTAGTGTTGTGTTTACATCAATGCTGATTGGAGCCAAAGCCAATGAACTCTTTTCTATTATGGACAAAGCCAGATGGTAGCAGGTTTTAGCGTTTTTGTTTTGTCTTTTGTTTTTTGGGTTTTTTTTTTTGATGAGTGGAAAGGGGCTGAACATTTCTGCTAACACTACTCTCACACAAATAAAGATTGTAATACTTTCACACACATCTCTGAACACTTTCTAACAACTTGATAATTATTATATTATATTATATTATATTATATTATATTATATTATATTATATTATATTATATTATATTATATTATATTATATTATATTATATTATATTATATTACTATAGATTGTCATATCTGTCTAATCCACCCTGTGATCAGTCATTACATGTGCTTCACCTAAACTGTGGAAGATCAAAAACAAATTTTTAAATAATTTTAATTAATTACATTTTTTTAACAGTTCTCCAAACTATTAGAATTCATGTTCTTGATGATGTAGATTATGCAAATTTTGTTCTGATAAGAATCTGAAAAAAACTTTCCCATCCTGTGAAAAATGAATTGAAACTTCTAATTTTAACAAAATTGAACACCAGGGTGTTGAGTGAATATAGATAATAAATTCTGCTGGAAACTACTTACAATGTAATATCATGTCAAAGCAAAAATTAAAAAATCTAATGTAATACTGTATGTAGAAATAAGGACTTCTTAAATCAAGCTTCATTATACATTATGGTGCAACCATAAAATCATTGAGTCTTGGGTTTGATTATTTCACACAATGTAAACATCATATTGTGTTCCTCACCATGCAGGCTACACTCCAGATGTCAGCAGGTGGACCATACTCAGATCCCAGTAAAACCTCTAGTGAGCGATACTGTCGGGTCTGGATCTCCTCACAGAAATGTTTGTACTGGGCAAATGAAACAGACAGAGCAGACAGAAACGCATCATTTTACTCATTCTGTGTTATGTGCAACAAATTTGGGCTTCTGCTCTTTAAAGAGTAAAATATCATGTAGCATAAATATATAGTAAAGCAACAGTGTATTATGAAAATGTAGATAAATCTTACTGTGAGCATGAGGTCCTGCTTGAAAACAAAGCTTTTCACCCAAAGTTCAACCAGTTTTAAATATTACTGAAAATGAGAGATTTCTGGGTCTGTGTCTTTGTCTGTGCTTTTCTCACTGGTTTGAAGTTGCTGGGAAAAGGTGATGTCACAAATTATGTTCACCAATCAGAGTTTAGCTATATTCAGTTTAAAATGTGATGATAGTTGAGGAGTTGTTTGCTAATCTTAGCTACAATGTCAGTCAAATCTGATCAAACCACACCTACACAGTCCTCATTAAGCAGAATAGCTGGGTGTTTGGCTGTTTTTATATGACAGTCACCTGCAATAACTGCAATTGTTTTTGTCCTCTCGGGGGCAGTGGAAACAAGTTATGAACACAATATTGATTTAGCCACATCATCACCTTTTAAGTTTACATGGCAAATCACCTAGCAAACGTTTTTATTTACACCTCCAGCAGTTACTGAGCAATATGACAATTCATTTGGAGTGGTATTTCCAGCCATTTGTTTAAGTTTAATATTTAATCTCTGTTAGCTGTTTTTAGCCTCTGCCAACACCCACTCTTTAACTACTAAATCATGAGGAAATACATAGTTTGCTGTTTGGTGCTCAAAAGGTAGTGTGCAGTGGGTTCTTTGAGTTTTTTCTCTGAAAACAGCTACAGTACCAAAAAACTATTCATTATACCCACTTTAAACTCTGATTTTAACTTTCATTGTTTTTTTATTTTTTAGGTTATAGAGTTTTCAGGAGCTTAAAGACCAAATTCAGCACCAGGCTAATGTGATATGCTAAACTTAGAGCTTTACAATGGATGTTTGTATAGAGCAATAGTATAGAAGTATACTAGTATAGAACAAGTATAGAAGTATAGAAGCATAGAACAACTACTGACCACCCAGCAGGAGCTGCCCAGGTCAGCAATCTTCACTTTGATTTCCTTTAAACTGTATGGGTTCACATGCTCCTTCTCTGAAAGAAATAACAATAAAGCATGCATCAAAACACCATATTAATTTCAAGAAGTAATGTTTTGTATATTGGACAATTAGTTTTGTCCAAGGAAATGACAAATCATCATGAAATCATGAAAGGTTAAATCGTTCTTAATGGATTTTTCTTTCTTTGCTCTTCTTTCTCTTAGTTTAGCTATCAGTCCAACCAATGTATTGACCCCTTACATACATACATACAATATACCAAATGCTTAGTTGTGCCTCACAATACATCTGCTTTGTACACACATTTGATGACCTCTCATATAGCTCAGCATTAAACTGGTCAGCTTTGAGACTTCACTCTTAAACTGTCTCCAGCATCTCAGCAATAACAAAACCAACTGTGCCTGTGGACTTGGCCTCCTTCCCAGTCGGTACAGAGGAGGAGCTGCTGCCCCCCGCTGGTACTTTGTGGGACTGCTGCTCCAGGCACAACAGGATGTTCTCTGGCTTGATGTCTGTGTGGATGATTTTACACTGAGTGTGAAGGTAGTCCAGGCCTTGCAGAACCTAGTAAAAACAAAAAACAGTTATGCGGATGCTTTCCTCCATACAACCAGTACTAAACTGTTCCCTTTCCTATGACTTCATTGGGAGAAAGTGGTGACTCAAAGAGATGAGAATGACGGAGTTTAAGCACTGTTCTAAAAATTGAGGGTAATCTAACCACATAGGTATCAGCTGCCTCTGGTTTCCAGGTCTGCAAAGACAGCAAAAGACGCACATATTTGTGCAGCAAAAGAAAGAAATTGTCCGTTCATTTCTACACTGGTGATCCCATCTGTTACTTATTCACTTTCTTGCAGAGAGTTAAGACAGCAAATAAATGTATTTTACAAAATGTAGAACTATTTATTTAATTTCTTTATGGCATTTGAATGTATTTTTTCAAGAGGGACAACTGTAGCTAAACTGGGAACCAAATGTTTCTGTGATTCATCTGCACTTTAAAATATTAATTTAAACATACAAACAATCAGCATCCAGAGTGCACTGTGTTTTAGTGAAATGCGGAAACCTCTTTGTATGATCTTAATTTCCTGAAGCTAGTTGTGGATGACTTAATTGAGATGCATTTATTTGTGTTATACATTAATCTGTAATGGTTTTACCTGAGTGAGAATTTGTTTGACCCACAGCTGTGACAGTCCTGGATTCCCAAAACAGAGCTGCCAGCTTCTCAGGTCAGGCCCCAGCAGCTCCAGCGCCAGGCACATGTCTAATCACCAAGCGTTAAAGTCATTTTTACAAACCAAACCACTGGATGATAATTCTGTGAGCCAACATACTGAATGCAATCTGCACATTTCTGTTGTTGCAATGGTGTTTTGGAGTTTGCAGAGATACATTTACTTTATTCTTCTATTTAAACAAGCACACACCCCCACACATGATAACTCCTCAGCGCTTGGTGTCAGATTTAGAATGGGTGCCCAAGGAATGACTGTAAAAGGATACGGACCCCGTTGACCCCAGCCAGCTTAAACTCATCTAGCAGCCGAACAATCCTTTGGCTGGAGGGATGACGGCTGATTGGACCATTGACCTGAGGAAAGAAAGAAGTGAGAGTAAGAAGGGGAGGACGGCAGACAATGAAGAAGGACAGAGAGAAATTTAGAGAGGGGAAGTGTTTAAGGGAAATGAGGAGGTGAGTTTTTGGCATGTACAGAAAGAAAGGCAGAGAACGGGGAAAGTGGTTGAGAAGGAAAGGTGAGAATGGTGTTAACAAGGACAGAGAAAGAAAATCTAAACTGCAAAATGAAAAAAAAGACATTTGACAGAAAAGTGAGATGTGTTATAGAGAAGAAACAAACACAAAAGATCACTAACACATCGTAGGAGAGCCAGTTCATCCTGTCCTGCCTGGGTGAAGCCAGCTCCACTCTTCAGCACCTTTACAGCAACGTGTCGATGTAGCCTGCTAACACAGACTCCAGATCAGAACACAGGACAGGATAGTCCACTCTCTGCTGAATCAATAACAGCTGTTTTTAATACTCCTTAGAAATCATCATCATCACAAAATCATTAGCTCAACATGTAAAATGTAACTCTTTGTTTGTATCTTTGTAAGGGACTGTACACAAATTGTTACAGGGGGAGGGGAGGTTGGAAAAGGTGTTTTTTCTTTTCTTTTTTCTTTCTTTTGATGAAAGGAAATGAAATGAAAAAAAGGCCAAGTAGAATGCCCAAACATTTTCTTCCAGCAGATCCAGATAATAACTTGGATCCAGATTATTATCTGAATCTGCACCCAATGTACAAACTCATAGATCTCAACACCATTAATATGTCTAATATTTTACACCAAGATCCAAACATTATTTCCTGCAAAATTGATGAAAATGTCGCAAAGTCCCCTATTTCACAATGTTAAAGAAATCGATAAATCGGATCTGGTTGAAGAGCCGCACTAAAATTTTATGGGTTCTTCCCTGATCCATGTCCCATCCCTCCACCAGGCTTGGTGCAAATTGGTGCAGTACTTTTTGCATAATCCTGCTGTCGGATAAACAAACTAACAAAAACACAGACACAGGTGAAAATGTAACCTCCTTGGCAGAGGTAAATACAAGATTAAACCTCATTCCCTACGAGGATCATTTTTGTACAGTCCCTAATTAACCCTACCTGAGGTCCAGACACAGCCAGACAGTGGAAAAATAGCCCCAGCCAAGCTTAGACACCACCTGGTATCTCCTGTTGAAGGTGTCACCGATCTGGACAGGATGGTACCCACCTGAGAAGATAAAAACAGGAGAAATCTATTAATAAACAAGGTAAAATTTGTGGTTAAATCTATTATCTAACCGTTAATATGATTTAATTTAATTAAAGCTTCAGTGACAGGGTCTCTCTCTGCGTGACTGAAATGTGAAACCTTTTCATCATTCAGTATACATTTTTCATTTGGTGTTTAGAGAGCTTAGAGAGAGGGAGAGAGAGAGAGGACTTAAATGTGGCGCTAAAGCTATTTCTGGCATTACAACTTCCTCTAAGCTGTAACATGTCTGCAGTGAGTAATACATTCAAATCTGCCAGCAGGACACGGAAAAATGATGATGCCTAAGCCTGTATCAGTTCTCTCTCAGCCAGCGTGACACACAGTTCTTGGACATTGTCAGAGATCTTGAAATTGAATCTCTACTTCTATTAAAATTGAGCATGATATAAGCTGGTATATGATTTATTACTGTGTCAGGTATCTGCGGTATCACATACTCAGCAGCTTATCTGCTTTTCAGAGGTACACGCAGAAACCTGCACAGCTGGCAGGGAAGGAAAGAGGAACAGGGACCAAGGTCATGACGGCAAAATGGTAAAAAAAAAAAAAAAGATATTGCCGACTTAAGTGGCACAAAGGCTGAGTGTGGCCATGTGAATATTGTGAAGCATTTCTTGTATTTCCAGGTCAAAAACAAGAAATACTGAATTGTAGATAAATGATAAATCCTATCGCTGGCTGTTCAAAGACTGTCACCCTAAGACATACAGTAGTTTTTAGATCTTTTTTTTTTAGCCATGCTGGCACTATAGCTCAAGGGATGATAATAATAACAGCTATTAAGTAAAAGGAGAAAATGGGCAGAGACCTATATAAAGAGAAGGAAAGATGGACAGGACTGGACCAGATGTGGAAGGTGAAGCGCAAAGTGAGAGATGAGAGGGAGATTTTTATATACACATATATACAGTATATATGCCACTACATTGAAGGACGTAGAGGGGTCCAGCTGCAGTTGCTTCACTCATGATGAGCTGTTTCCAGTCTGAATCAGCTGATACCATTGGACCAGTCTGCATTCATGGTGAAAGAATCATTTAGCCCAACCTAGCACAGGTCACTCTGAAGGGATGGAGAGGCCTGGTATAAAAGAGCAGTAATATTGGCAGCTGTAAATGAATACATCTGCAGATGATAGAGTGAGTGGAGAGACTCTGCCGTACCATAACAGTATTCTCTAGGGTCCTCAGAGCCCTGGCTGTCCTTGGGATCCAGCTGCTCATGGCATCCAAGGGCTTCGGAACTATTAGACGGCCCAGCTTCACCCCTACACAAATGAACACACACACATACACACAGACATGCCACATGAAAACTTGGTTCTATAGTTTCAGTCAGTGTTGAGTTGCTGGGGGCAGCCGGGAGAGCTGAACTACTTTTAGTAGTTTCCCACAGACTCGACCATGGAAACTTGTCCCACTGCCTGGATGAGAGCAGACCAGTGGCATCGGAAGTTGCACTATTTCTGACTCAGCTGTAAATCATTTTGCAGTATGTTCAGGCAACCTGATAACTCTGCATCCCAGCTGCTTGGATAGTTACTGTAGAGATGGCTGGGAGAGATTGGGCCATGTCATGTCTGAAAATACTGAGCACAGGTCTGATTTCTGTGTGGCTAGAGGGACATACAGTATAGACATTGTGCAGGATTTAAAGATGATCAATGATCAATTTTCTTTTTTCCTGTAAAATTTGCAACATGAAGAATTATCAAGGGTTGAAACTTTGATACCCTGTCTGAAACTCTATACTACCATTTAGGTCTCCTCCATGATGCCTAAACTGTTCTGAACTGCATCGCTGTGGTCATGAAAAAAAGGAATGGATATATATATATATATATTTCAGGCAAGCTCATTTTGATGAGATCAAGCAAGAGGTGAGGCTGCACAAGATGCAAGACAAAATGGTTCATTCAAAAAATTTTGCTGCAGCTATTGTGTACTTTAGGTTTAAAACACAGTCTCTCTAAAGTTGAATTACAAGGTTGGGAATGGAATGGGAAGGTATTTTAATGTGCAAATAAAGGAAGTCCTTTACTCACGTTTGCTGAGCAGCTGTAGCTGAGCAGGGACTCCTCTGCATAGCGTGGTTCAGCAGATGCAGCCTGCAGAGACAGCAGCCTGCAGAGCAATCAAAGAGCTGTAATTGAAAAGTGGTGGATATATGTAGTCTGCACAGGTCAAGCTCTTGGAATAAAGTAGGAAGGGAGACAGATACAGCAGCAATAGTAAATGAAGCTGCAGAACCTTTAATGTTGAAGCACTTGAAAACAGTTGAGCAGCTGAGAGGTTCGGGGCGGGAGGGCTCCGGTCGATCTCTCAGGAGACTGGGAACGGCAGCAGCAGTAGTCAGCAGGGTCTAAACATGGAAATCCCCAGCAGCCTCTTAACTCACTGCCTGTCAGGCCTTTACCTGCTTTCCCGTGTGATTCGTATCCTTCACTCACTCCTGATCTGAGCAAGCCTGAAGCTGACTCTCTCTGTGCCTCTGTTCCTGTTTACTGTGGGAAAGCCCTGACAGAGGCTAAAAGATTAGAGGAGTGTCGCGTGAGGCCAAGGGAGGTGAGGGAGTGACAGCTGCTGATTTTCGTCCCCCCTGTTTCACAGGGAGTTTGACCTTTGGGCCGTAGGGATCACAGATTGCTAAACCTGGCTTGAGAATGGGATCCCTGTTCTCTGACACAATATAAAGTATCGGAGTAAAGTCATGAGAACGAAGGTCAAATGAGAACGGTTTGTTTTTTCTTGGGCATGTTACCCATGATGTCACCCATAAGACCTTAGCAGGTGTGACTGTGTGTTTACTCTGATCTGAAGCACTTTGCTGCTAAATAACAGTATGGATACTGTACTCACTAAACCCAACTTCAACAACTTCAGAGGAGCTTTTTGGAAGAAATGTCATCCTGTGTGAACACATGTGGTGCAGTCTTGCTAAATATACACTATATCTTATGTGAGTGCGTGTGTGTGCAGGCACATGTGCTCCAAAAACATTCTACGTCCCAAAACCTGATTCTCTACTTTCTATTGCTATGAGAGAGAGTGAGTGTGAAAAAAAAAAAACTGGTGGTGTTGAAGGGAGAGAAATGAGAGGTCAGAGGAAAGTTGTTAGTCAGATGACTTGCTATCACAGGTGCTTATCCAGACCCCTTAACAGTTCTGAATATAGAATCACACTATGGATGAAGTGATGTACTTGCACTGTGGGAATGTTCCTGTATTTGAAAACACGTTAGGACTAACATAACCAATATGGTTTGAATATTATCATATAAAAATGTTATTTTTGCTACGACTTGGAAGTCCCTTCTTGCTGTTACAATGTCAAGCTACCTAATTCACAAAGTACAATGTAACTTTAATATGTATTTCATTAGATTAAGTAATTACAAAGTACTTTACAAAAGGCAAAAATAAAACAATAAAATAAGAAGAATAAAGCATAAAAGAGTAAAAATTTAAATCACATAGCAATAAAAAAAAATGAGAGAAAGAAAGCAAACACATTGCTTGTATAAATGGAAAAATTGGGTTAGATTGTGTTGTATTTTCATTTTCAAATTTGAATTCATATTTGAATGTTGTCCACTAGCAGGGCATGACTTTACTTTAATTTAATGTCAATCAACATTTCCATTTTCATTCAAATACGGTCATATGGCACACGCCCATATCGATGCGTGAAAATGAAATTATAAAATTGGATTATTGCATTTTCACAAGATCACACAAAATTATACTATTGCGGAATGACATTTTCACTTTAAAGTTTATATTATTATTTTCATATAGTCCCTATAGGCTTCCATACACCCATAGCCTCTTTAAAGTACCTTATTTCGGTCTGTTGTATTGCATTGCATTGGAGTGTTCAGGTGTTCACTTTTTTCATTGCATCCTCCTGTGTCCTGCTATTACTGTCTAATGTTGGTCCAGTCTTAAGCTGAAAAGCCTGTGCTGGCTGGTACTGTTTTCCATTTTCAGCTAGCCGTAATAAGACACTTCCCACAGGAGCAGGAAGGGAGTGTGTGTGTGTGTGAGTTTGTGTATGTGTGTGTTGTGGAGACACCACCTGCATGGATCTAGATCACTGGGTTAGTAGGGGATAAATATATATCCGGTGATAAAAGAGGTTATACATCGGCACATTTTTTTGTTCCAGTTTCCTCCACTGATGGTGAAACAACACTAGAGATCAGGTTCCCGGTGACCTGGAGAAGAAAATGACACACTCAAGGATTCACAGCTAAAGTTCACACACTCAGGTAGGCTACTCATTTTCATCAGCATACATGCACACACACACTCTCCCTGACCCTCAGTTTGGCCTGCCAGACCCCCGCCCCCGTCCACCACAGACTGAAACGTGACCTGCATTCATTTGCGATGATGCTTCAGCTTATTTAAAACATACACACTGATCCTGCTTGTCCTCAGTTTAGCACTCGAACACACATAACACATACTAAATACCTTCAGAGGTGGCTAGATTTCACAGATTTGAGATTTCATCACCCTCTGGCCAAAACAAAGAGCTGTCACCCGGCACTTGTACACTAGATGGCAGATGAATGTTTAGCTATTCCTCCATTTTACTGTGTTCTGACACTTACTATACGTTTAACTGTTGTCTCTGGACAAAACACGACTTGAATTTGAATCGTTTGCAAGGCCAGCAAACCTCAGCTCGAGGCCTGTGCGTGGTATTGAGTTTCTTCAGCCTGGCTCACTGATGACAGGTAGTTAATGAGTTGGCTGAAGCTAGTGCATCCATTCATGTCAACAAATGGGGATAGGCTGGAATTAGGTATGATTTACTATGACATCACTAAGTGTAATGTGGCTATAAAATGTGCCGTAGTAATATTTCTTTATGATTGGCTGGTTTTATGAGAAACATTTCTATGTGTCCTAACAAGAAAAGCTTAGGGGTTACCAGTAACATCAGTAATAGCTGCATTTCATTTAGATGCATCAGTTCTAGGGTCCTGGTATCTTGCAGTGGTTCCCAACCTGTGGGCCACAACCCACAAAGGGGCCCATGAAGGTATTGCAAGTGGGCTGACAAATCATTTGCAAAACAATTCAGGTGGAAAATAAATAAATAAATGTTGGGAACCACTGGATTGGAGCGAGTCATTAATGTTGTTAATGTTAGCTACACCTGTGCTTTTCCTGCCATGTCAAGTCAGTCATCTGCAGTCAGTCTCACCCTAACCCCAACATTTCTAAACCTTATACTGACAAAAAGTCAAAAACAGGTGTAACTAATAACACTAAGAAATGTTAAACTTCATTTAGGTGTGTCATGTTTGGTACGGTGGCCCTGAGGGCACAATGCACTGCAGCTTAAGAAAACACATGCACGTTTGTGTTTTTGGTTGTGTTGTGGGAATTTGCAGTTTGGTTGTACATTTGGTTGTGTTGTGTGTAACCATGCTATTCATAAAGATGCACAGCCGGTTATTTTGACCTCTTATAGACCGTTCTCAACTCAGATCACTTGTCAAATACAGGAGTCACTAATAACATATGTTCATTTCAGGGGTTTTAATGTTATGTATGTTCATAACTTACCATCACATCTAACTGGACCATAAGTGATGTGATTACTTTCATCTGAGCTCTTCCTGCTATGGCATATCAGTCCGCAGGAAAAACATTACAGTAAACTTGCTATCTCTGAAGATGCACTTTCTCTCTGACAGTAACAAATAAAGTTGTGTTGACTGCTTTCTCAAGGCAGATATATTAACTTGTCAAAAGCAGGTGAAACTAATAGACAATAAATAAATGCTGAATTGAATTTATTTAAAGGTTTAGGTGGCTCACTGGAAAATGAATGGACAAACTAACAAAAAGGACAAGATGCAATCAACACAGCACAGCAGCAAAGTAGCTCCACACATTCATTAACATTGGGACCACTTTATTGCATCACATTAAGTTGTTGTTAGGTTCATCCTATCAATTAGTTAGAGAACGCTAAAGTCAGGATTACTTAAGAACAGTTTGTATCTACAGTACAGGAAAATGGTCAAACATCAGAACTGAGCTTTGCATACACAGGTAAACCACGAGCGACACTAATGTGCATGACAAAGAATGGTGATAATGTCTTTATAATGTACAAGGTAATCAATCGCTTGCAACATTACAAATCATACTTCTCTGCTGCCTGTAAAACGGATGCAACATAATAAATGAGACTGAAACAGTCAGAATTTGAAGAGTTGATCAACGGATAAAAACAAACACCATAAGGTATAAAAATGACCAAGGCTGTGACTTTTCTTTAAAAAAAAAAACAAAACAAAAAAAAAAAAAAAAATATGACACCAGATACTTCATCCGATCAGGAGGGACACAACCATTATTATTTTATATGTCAAAAATAATAACCAATAACATATGCAATAAAATAAATTAACAATAAATTAAATTGGAAAAAAAACTAGGAAAAGACTTTCACATATGGCATCACAGAGCAACAGGGAACGTAGGCACCTTTGTTTAATAGCCTTATTGACTGATTAAAGTCTTCAGAGAAAGGGAGCAATTTATATAGGGTAAAGAAATACAACTTCGCACTGTCATAACACTGCTAAAATCAGGCATCCGTTTTGACACCAAGAACATAATGCAAATTAAAGCTTCAAATCAGGGCACAGCTGTTCTGTAAGCGCAAAATGTTTGTGTGAAAACCTGATACCTAGAACTCTGCTCTAACAACCACCCGACAGAGGCAGCAGCGTCCTCGATTTCCTTCACCTGGAAAAAGGCCATGACACTGAGGGGTCTTAGTTAAAAACTTAAGTTATGGGTAGAGTTGAATCAACTGCAAAATGGACTCAAATGTGGTCAACTGATGATGGGGAAGAGATAACAACTCAATTGAGTAGAAAAATTTTATACATATTATAGACAGTAGCCAAAACATCTTAGAAATAGAGAAGATCAAACCTGACTTAAATTAAATTAAAAAAATTGACAAAGCAATTTTAATAAATCTATAAAATGCACATATATAACAAATAATTGTTTAAATACGTCATTTAATTTCACATTATTTTTTTCACAGAAACCTCAGGACTTCCATTTTATCAAATAGAATTGTTTTTCTAAGCTTTTCTATGCTAGATGTAATTTTTTATACTTACAGACAAAAAAAAAATCACACGTGTGGCAGGAAAATATATTACACAGACAGAAAATAAACCCAGCTAATGGACAATAAATCCTGAAGTGGCGGTGAAAAATAAAGTAAATAATGTGAAATAATGTATTAGATACTTATGGACATGCTCCTCTGTTATTTTGTGCATCATTTTATATTTGTGCATTAATTTTCCAATAAGTCAGGCTTGGTCTTTCATGAGTCATCTTTCTTTGCCATAGTAGTAAGGTTACAGTAGTGCTGTTACTGATTTTGTCTACATGTAGTTAAACTTCATGGTTTTCTTAAGGACGGATCAGTTTGTATGTTTCGCTATAAGCACCTCTGCCGAACTGTCTTGGGTCATACAAAATAAAATAACATTACCTGGGAAAAGAACATTCACAACAGCAGTAGGTCACCATGAAAAGCAAGTTGAGAGCATTCATGTACAAGGTCCTCAACAAAATAAAAATCAAAACTTTTACACAACACTGGTTTTCAGTTCAAACTACATGAGGCGGGAGCTATGAATTACAGTAAAAGGTGATGTGAAGCTTAAAAAATGAAAAAATAAAAGAAAGACCATCCTGGAAAACCGTACAGAAAACAACAAACTGTCCGATAACAGCTAACTGAACCCACACAGAATAAGACTTGGAAGAATGATTTAAGGAAGCTAAAAGCAGAATGAAAAAAAGGCTCCTCAGGCCTCCACAGCACTGTTACCTTGTCATTATCTGTTTGTCCTTTGTGTAAGACTTTGACATGATGTGGTAAAAATTCCCACAGCTGTTGACGTTAAAGTTCAAGTCCTCCTTTTCCCTTTTCCTCCGCGTTTCAACATCCAGCCCACCTACAGCATCCGTTCCTCAGCAGAAGACTAATAAGCGAAGCTGTAAACTTGCAGGAATGCTCTGTGCAGCTTGTCAACAAAGTCCAACAACATACAGTGAGTCAGAGGAAAAACCAAAAAGATCTCTTTTTATATTATGTCTCCCTTTAGTTTGAATTCAGTGTGGGAAATCCTTATGAAAGGTGTCATAGTTCAGAGGAAATTCCTTCGTCTTGATGTGCTTCATTTCACCTTTTTCCCTCAGATTAATTTTTATTTTACTCCCAGTGTTAGGACCTGTGAAAATTTCAAAGAAGTATTACTGTACCTTCTGCACACAGGTCAGGAAACGATCCTTTTAGGATAATTTCTCCCTGGACTAAAAATAAGTCTGTCAAAATGACAGCAAAATCATGGTATGTGCCGCAATGTTCCTCTATCCTCCTTTGTCTTAAAAAAAAGAAAAAAATAACGTAGCTTTTTCTTTCTCCAGAAGACAGAACCCTCTCTTCAAGGGCAAAGGAAATATCCATCCGGTCCTCAGGGTCATAGGTCCGTGACTTTGTTTTCTACAGCAGCAGCAATCTGTTGGAGCCTGTAACCAAGCTGCATCTTCTGAGCTGTGGAGTCCTCCTCCAGGGCTGTGATGATCTGACAGAAGGGGGAAAAAAGTGAATGATTTGCAACGTACACTGTGTAATAATGTCATTGGGGTCATCCTTTTATACTGTGACAGTGAACAGCTGAGGGGATATGAGGGACATCTATGCAACTGTTAGAAATAGAAGCAAAACGAGGGTTGCAGACAGTTCTTGGTGAGCAAAGGAATGAAGTTAGATGCTAAACTTGCATCGTTTCTTCTAGACTGGTAAGTATACAGGTATTAATGCTAACGTTGGCTATGTAGCAAGAGCAAAACTTACAAATACTTCCTTAAACTAGGTACAACAGGCTTGTCAAGCTGTTCACACTCCAGCAACAGCAGCCAATGTTACCCAAGATTAAGACAATCATCTGCCATTGTTATCATTATAAACTGCATTATGTGCCATGCAAGAACAGAGAGTCTTAAAAGCACAGCAACAGTAACTAATGGGGCGGAGCGTTTACTGAGATATAATAATTTGTGCATGTAGATAAAAGTAAAATGCATCTTAGCCCAACAGTGGTTTTGTACTTTTCTTGTACTCACTTGATCGTAGTATTTGTTGATGTACTTATACAGCTCATGTAGAGCAACAAGGCAGTTGACCTCAGCAGCATAATTCTGTTTTAGGGAGAGCAGAAATGGAGAGGTGAAGTGACATCACGGTGTAGAGGCTGTGGAAAACTACAGTCTTTGCAAATTTATATTTAATTTCAAACTCTACAAGTAGCTTGTTAATCAAGAGCAGGTAACGTACATGGGAGAGTTCTGCCAGAGCTGAGTTCATCTCCTGGTCACTGGCGGAGATGGTCTGACGGATGTCTGCGTAATACCTGGAGAGAGAGGGAAGGAAAGAGTAAAGAGAGAACAGACTGCATGTAATTATTGGTGACATGAAAACAACTTATTCTACCAGTGTTTTACAGTTTATACCCTACACCTGAAATTTGAAATGTAAAGGTGCCTCAAGTGTCTTCAATCCCTACATGGTAGTATTTTAGAGCAGCTGTTATACAAAGCACTTTCACCTCATCCTAACCACAGACTGCATGGAGGACATGTACAGTATGTACAAACCAGCAGATGTGAAACTGACATAACCTGACATAACTGAGTAACGGCGAGGAGCAGAATTATATATCTCACAGCAGAGGATGTGTTTCTCAGGGGACAAACTCAGTCCAGTCAGAGACGACGCAGAGAACATCGCTGCATGATGTTTTACTCACTGAGCATACAGAGTAAAGCTAAAAGTCGCTTTTCATGTATCAGTTTTGGAATTCATAGTTTGCCCAATGTTAATGCAGTGTTCAGTCATGTCATATTAAAGGATCCTTGCAAACCCAGCGTCCGTATGTTTGTGACTGCAGCTTCGAATGGCACAATATATATTCATATATGAATGGCACATATTTAATTTAAACTTTTAATGTTGGACAAGGGCTCGCATTTCATTCTCAACCCTACAAAACCCAACTTGCCTCCACCTCCCACGATTTTAAACTATTTAATCCCCCCCTCCCACATATGCATTTACACATACATAAATAATTATTCCAGCCACACTGGAAACACTGAGGAGAGTTGTGAGACAAATATTAAAGCTGCAAGCAGTAAAACCAAAGATGATTCTGAAAGACAGTAAAATGCTCTGTAGAGCTTAGAGGAACTGCAGAGTAAGGTGATAATTCTCTATGGATTCATCACTACAAGCAAAATTACATGAAGGAACTGTCAATAAAAATACTATTATATTAGAGCAGCTTTAAATATAAGCTAGAACAGGAGTTTTACTGTACAGATGAGGTGTATGGGCTGTTAATGAAACATTGTGTACTGAGGTTAAATATGGATATGAAGCTGCTCTGGACAGACTTGGTGATGACTGAAAAGTGCTGTCACATTGACCTCCTCTAGTTGAAAGTTTTAAATTTCTGACACCCAGCAGTGGTGTCGGGGAGGAATAACAACACTCTGAATACACTTCTACATCCAGGTGGGAAGGTTAACTAATGGAGGTCAGCAAAAACAGCATTCTGAGTTGTTGTTACTATTTAAGATGCCAATAATCATGTACACCATCCCTTAAAGATGTGGGCTGTCTCTGCTGTTTCATTTCACAGGGTGAATCTATAGCATATGGGGAAAAATATGTGAGAGAGTTTTCTATAGCTCTTATTATTCTTATTTAGATAAAACTAATAAGTCTTTATCAAACTAGCATATTTGTTATGTAGAAATCTCGCCTTAATACATCACCAGTGTAATCTGCAGGGTTTAATGTGCAGCAGACAGTAGTAAGTGTAGCAGTCTGCTCTCAGACCATCCATGCATGGAAGCCTTGCAGGCTTAGTCTACCCTCTGTCTGGCACTGACAGATTGTCCTAGGCCTCAGTCTCTCCTTCCCTTTCTCCCTCCTCTCGTTTCCAGAGTGTTTTTTATGCCTGAGGTCAGTGGGGTGACTGGCTGCCATGCTCTTACCTCTCTACCATCTGTTTGTAGCGCGGGATGTCTCTGGCATACAGCAACTTGTTGATGGGAGAGTCCTGCATAAGGAAGACAAATGGAGAAATGTGTCCTGAATATCAAACATAAAACGGGTAATATATGCACCAGGTACAAGACAGCTTGAGGGCTCATTACAGCCGTCGTCCTTGATACTTTCGTTATTTGGTTTTACACATTTTATAAATTCCAATCTGTTATGTCCTACAATATTTACTGATGTTATTTACATTGTGATTAATGTTGTAATATGAATGTACTGTATACTTAAAATATACTTTCACCTTATATTGCTAGAATTGTGTTTTTCTGGATTTGTTCATAACAGAGCCACAGTGTTGTAAAATAACACTGTTCTATAATATTGGCAGTGGCCTGGTGTGGTCAACTCACCCGTCCAAGTTTGTGGTCAGCAATGGTGCAAGAATCCATGAAGGTCTGGGCAATGACGGACAGCACAGCATCCACATGGTCTGAGGTCTGCACGTCAAAGATGAACTGTGGATTCTTAAGGATATTGATCCAGAACCGCAGTGGTAAACTGTGTGGAAAGAGAGGAAATAGGACGCACATTATAGGTGGTGATCCACTGATTCCAATGTATATTAAGACAAATGTATATATCAGAGAAAAGGACATGCTTCAGTGGCACATCCAATCAAATTACAACCACAGGGAAACACCATGAGGTTCTTTAAAGGACCATTTTTTGATGCTATTTTTTTGCTGACAGATGAGAAGATTGATACCACTATTGTGTCTGTGCAATATGGAGATAGTTTCAATCAATTATCTTAGCTTAGCATAAAGACTGGAGGGAAGTGGAAAAAGTCAGCCTGACTCTATCCAAAGGTAAAAAAAAAAATAATTTGTGTTTATTCAATATGTACAAAAAGTGCAAAAATGAAAATGTGGTATAGAAGTGCTGTTTGCTATGCATTGCTATGCTAAGCTAAGCTATGCTAACTCATGGCTCTGGCACCATATTTAGTGTACAGACTTGGAAGTGGTCTAAATCTTTTCATCTACAGTAACTGTCAGCAAGAAAAATTTGTTTGTATTTGGAAAAAGTCAAACTATTACTTTAAAGGTCCCATATTTTACACTTTTCCAGTGTTTTATTTGAAGTGTTGATATCTATAAGAAGATATATTTGTGGTTTTAAGCACCAAAAACCATCTCAGGGTCAGGCTGGGCTGGGCTTGGGGAATGGCTAAGGGTGGTGTCTGCTTTTTTGTGACATCACAAAGCTATGGAAGTCCTGATGGCTTGTTTGAAGGCACAGTTTCTGAATGTGGGCTGTGTGCATATCTATCGCTTTGATACTTTCACAATATTAATATGAAAGCTAGACCTGCTTTACAATAAAAAAAGACATGAAAATCTCACTTGTGATCTTTAAATAACCATTTTGAGCCTGATGAAAATGGTTGATGAAATATCCAGGAACCCCTTAGGATGTTTATTATACACAAGTAATTGATCCAAACTGGTCTAAAAAGAAACATCAGTAGAGTCCTCTTGTTTCAATCATATCTTGTTGTATTTATTTAATGAAACACAAATCCTGGTATATGAAAGCCATGTGATTAACTGTTTTCCATATGTTCTGTGTGGGTGGGCTTTACTGGCACAAGATGTTCTTTAACATTTGGATGAAATTCTCTTAAGGTGTGTTTATAACTTTTCTCATATGGAGGCCCACCAAAAATTGGCCTGTGACCCATTCCTGGCCTCGAGCGGTGTCTCATACCATCCAAACTCTTTGTAAGCTGCTGCTGCTGCTGGCCAGTTACCTGTTGGTTTTCCAGATGTGGATGGTCTCGGGGTCTGTGATGTTGTGCTGCAGGGCCTGCTCATCCAACAAGTCGAAAAAGTATTTGACAGCCAGAGGTACAGGACGACTGGTGCTGAGGATCGCAGTGAATAAATCATCCACAAACTTCTGCAGTGTGCCCTGAGACAGAGCAGAGAAAGTGAAAGAGATTAATAAACTATGAAACAGAGATGTTTTTATTTAAAGGGCACTCAACTGATTTTACATGTGAAGAACAGTTTACGCGCCATGACAAGAACTGCTGTGAAAACATAATATCTTCTGTCACTCTGGAGGAGCTTTGTCAAATCTGACAAATCAACCCTGGTGATGTCACAGTGATGTCATCAGGTTATCTTAGGCTGAGCATGGAGACTAAACTTTACAAGACAAAACTTGTGTTACAAACTGGTGGTGTGGGTTTGAAAGATATGGGCATTTACAATGCTGGGAATAACAAATGAAACTATCACATTGCACTATGGGAAATGTTTTTGGAGTCTAACCTATAATAGATACTGAAGTCAGGATATCTTGTCAGATTTTGAGCATCCATCTTTTTTTGTCTCTTGCACTTTAGCAGTAAGAGCTCTTTCTTTATTTATCAGTGTGCAATATAACACACTTAACTTCATATTTGGCATTTGTATATTTTAATATTATTTATCTTATTTTTATTGTAAGAAAGAATCTGTGTCTTGTGTTTTTTGATGTTGTTTGTTTATCTTTTTTCCTCTGCACTAATGAGGAGCATTTCATTTCATTGTATGCAGCGCTCACAATGACAATAAAGGCTTTCTAATTCTAATAAGAAGTTCTAATGTGCTCTCTGAGCAGCGCTACCTCTTCAGGGCAGATTGGAAGCTAAAATGATTGTGTATTGGAAAGTGATGAGACAGTCTGACCATGCCAGGGCCAGCTGGTTAGCATGCTAACTTCAGTACAAGAAAAAAAGTGATAGAAACAGAAGCGAAACAACTGGGTTGGTTTCCACCACTGCAGACAGCTGTTGGTGAGCAAAGGAATGAAGTTTGATGCTGAACTCATAATGTGTCTTCTAGACTGGTATGTAAACAACTGTTAATGCTAATGTTGTACTGTATGTAGCAATAGCAAAACATGCAATTAGCTGCTTTAACCCTTCTGCAACTGGACAGTGGAGCCACATGGGAAATTCATACTACAAGAGTTTGTTATCTAATATACTGTACATATCACTTCATAGCCTACTGCAGTTTTTACACCATGCAAATTAAATTTCTTGATTGTCATTTCCAACAGAAAAGATGTATATGCAATGTATTAGGTCAAAAGATATATTAGAGATTATTATTTAATATGTTTTAAATAATGCAGAGTCACACTGGATGAAGACTGACAACTGTTCCTTTGTGAAAATTACAAGTTCAAAATAGCACAAAGCCACCATGTTCACACCTATTCCATCAGAGGAATTTACTCTCTATAAAAGAAAAGGAGCTCTGATGCTCTTTATGCTGCAGTAGACTCTGTTAAGTGACGTGCAGTGTTAACTGGCAAGTATCACCAAAGAAGATCATCAAAGATTAAATGAACTAACAAATACAGCTGACCACTGTTGTGGCCTTTTCCAGATGGAAAACTCTGAGGATAGACATACTTGTACCGTATATTATTGGATATATGTAATTGACTAAATGAACCATGTTCACCTAAATAAGCAAAATAATCTTTTCATATCATCTAAGATATTTTATAAAGTTAGAAAAACCCTCAGGGAAAATCAACAATAAAAGTATTTTACTGTTGTGACAGTGATGTAGTGTAATTTATCTTGGTATCTGAATCTGTGACATCTCTGTGTACCACACCTTTAAATGACTTTACTTTAAAACATGTTTTCATACTGTGTGTATCTACTGTGGAGAATCCACAACATACTGCACACGTTAATCCCAATTATCTACATTCCTGTCTGGAGGCAACACAAAATTAAATATTTTTGCTTGTTTTCACTTTTTTGGATCATTTTATCAAAACAATTTGGTCATCTACCATGTGGGTTACATTTAAGTATGCAAAACCTTTTCAGATATGAATCAGTGGAACCATTAGTGATGGATATGATTCACACCATCTCTGTTACCTTCATGGAGAGCAGTCGTGTGAGGTAGATCTCAGGGATCGCCTTGGCTCTCTCACCGCCCCTCTCCCTCAGACTACCCCTCCTGTGCTTGGGCAGCTCGGACTCCTCGCTGGCTTTCACCAGATGCCAGAGCCTCACTCCTCCCTCCTCTCCATCATCCAGCATGGGGGTCTCTGGTAGGAAGAGACAAACAGTTTGATGAGTATATTTCTGTTGGCTCTGTTGAGTATGGCTGCAAGCTGAGAAAAGTGGGTTTTTTTGAAATGGCGGTAAACTAAGGTTGTTTGTTCAGCCAAGTTCTCAGTTTTGTAATCATTATGATAATCAGACCTTGAAAAGATACAAAGAATACAGTTACATCCAAACTTGATGCTTATTTTTGTGCCGTTTTACAGCCGCTTTTCTCACTGACTCTCAGCTTCACATCCTGTCCGGTGTAACTTTACATAATGTATGTACAAACAGTCAAACAGTGACCTCCTCTGGTCATTCAGCTGTTCTCTGAACAGCGCATGACTGCATGAAGATCTGCACTGATCAACATTATCTCCTGCATTAATTATACCTGGATACAGCTGCTTATACACACAGAAAAGCATCTGCACTGCTACGTATGTGAATAACCTTAGCTTGTCACAATATATAAACAATATTTTAACCCTGTACCCGAATCAAATAATAAAGGTTGATTTGTATTTGAATCTTACCTAAAGAAAGAGGGAAAAAAGTCAGAATTGCACTGGACCATCTTGCATGATTTTTCTTTAAAAACTGGTGGTTGAGTATATAATGACAGGAGACTCAGATGGATGTAAATAAGGGCCTTAAGTGTCTGACAAAAAATTAGAAAAGGTCCCAACAGAAAAGCTCTATTGGCTAATTTGAATGCACATTTAAGACGATCCCTAACTTCATCTCCTCAAATTACTGTTAAGTTGTGCAAAACGCTTCAATATCAGCTCATGAGGTAAAATGACACCTGTGCAACATTAGTCAAGCTTCATCCTGCACTGCTCTACCAATCTGCTGAAAACCGATAAAAAGTTATTGAGGATGAGCCTCACTATTTCACTAAAAACTATTTAGGGAACACTTCTCTGCTTTTAGCCTCTTTGTTTACCATGGACTGTCATGACACCATGGCGACTTGAAGTTCTTCATATCTGTGTCTATCCAAATAACACGAGTGAGTGTACAATCCATAAAAAAGTGTACAAGACTTACTTTCACCAGGCATGTAATCATGGCTGTCATGGAGGTGATGTTTGGCATTCCTGGGGACAAGGGCGACTGTTGCTCCATCAGGGACCTGCATTACATAGTTGTATCACAACTCTCTTAAACACATATGTACTATGAGTCTTGACTCACATCACACACTTCCAACAGCTTTATCCTGCACATGCATGGATGAAGTATGTATGTGTATGTTTGTGTTTGTGTGTCTTGCACTGACCTTGTAGTGTTGCAGTGTATTAAGGCGTTTCCACGAGCCTTGTACCACTGATGTCAGGTCCTCATCTGATAGGATTAGGTGACCTGCAACACCTGCACGCCACTCTGGAGGGAAACGTGTTTATGTAACATCAAGCAAATGAATGTTTAGTTCTGCTACAACACAGCCATATATAACATGTGTTGCTCCAAATCCTAGAGGAAATAATCAGGATATTTAACTTTTGATCTCTTTTATTAATTCATGAAAAGGCCTTGTATTTTTCCCCTGCAGGTCTAAAACAGGATTTGTGCAGAATAAAAGTTTAATGTGCTCCCTCAATAGCTTCCACTGCAAAATTTGCTATGCTTGAATATTCACATTCAAAATGAAGACCTGCCCACAAGTTGATGTGATGAACTGCTCCATCTGACCTCCTCCTCACTTATCACTACAGTCAGATACAGATGTTGAAAAATAAACTGGACTCACCAAGATGCAGTGAGTCAATGTGTGGCCTCTGGGAAAAGGAAGTTCCCTTCCATGTTTGCTCCAGAAGTTTCTCCTTCACTTGGGTGATGGTGTCACAGTCCAGGACTTTGGCAGGCACCGTCTGGGTAGTGGTGCCTCCACTGGCTGGTGCAGCTGGCATCACGACATTTAGTGTCTGGACAGATGTAAAGAAGTGATAGAAATGTACTGCACGGTCATACACAATTTCAGCCTGTGGGATAGTGTTTGAGTGTCCAGCTGTGTGCAGTTGTCCAAAATGGTTTGAGTACACTTTGTCGGCTTAATGTCAGCATTCAAATTTGAAGTAAAATTTGAAAAAGTGATTCATAAAGTAGTATGACATTTGCATTCTTTTTCAGTTCTTTACGTAACACAATAATGATTCAGTTTTTTGTTATTTTTGTGGTCTGGCACAAAGTTAGTGATATGTTTTACATTTCCAGTTTGTTTGGAATAAAAAAAGAGCTGTTACAGGTAGCATTAACAGAACCAAAACAAGGTACCAACTACACAAACTTATTTCTTCAAAAATATGGAAAAGAACATAAAAACTTGGAGAAATGTTTGTTTTTTTAGTAATACACACCATGGATTTCCTTGATTGTATGGTCATAACTATTGATCAGTACATAACAACCAAAATGGTAGGCACAGACTTATCGCCCCAAAAATGACTGTTAACATGTGTGCGCTCTAACCAGTGTGCGGTACTCCACGTCCTCTCGGAGCAGCCGGTTGTCGTTGAGTGTGTACTTGGCTTTTCCCGTCACAGCATCAACAGGTCCTTTGTCCACCTGGTGCTTTATTGCTCTAAACAGCATGTAGAACGACTCTCCTGCTGATTCCTGGTCAGGCAGAAAGATGGACGGTCAACAGTGTCCTAACACAACAACATCTCATTTGAGACTTTAGATGAGTGTCCTGGCTCTCTGTTAACCTCTGAGAAGACAGGACTGAGAGCTCTGAGAATGGAGAACACCATAGAGATGAGCCGAAAGTCATGTGTGTTGGCTTCACTGGAGAGTTTTTGTGACATGTGTTGTAAATGTGGAGTGTTTATAACTTAACAGATGTGCTATTTGTTTAGTATCAAATATTAATATTTGAGAACAATAAAACAACTGTGGCGACCCTGGCTGTTTGTGTGGCAGTGTCCTATTCATTTTTGTTATCAGTGCTTTCCGGTGTTCAACAGCCTATAGAAGCAACCTCCTGTCACTCACTCACTCTCTCTCTCTCTCCCACTCTCTTTGTAGACTTCCCCAGTGGTGATGTGACAAGCTTCGGCTGTTTCAGTTACTCTTTGTTTATTTTATGCACCCTACAACACTCCCACACATCCACGCTTTCCACTCACACATCATGCACTTCATACTGACATAACAGACAGCCACACTCAATGATTTAAGATTATCTGTTAAGAAATATATTTTCATTGATTTCTGTTGAATACATTTTTGTTGACCTTTAACATGGTGCACCTCCCTCCTTGACATGGCTGTAAGAGCCAGGCTGTGACACAACACATATTAACACAGATATACAAACTGTTAACTATAGCAGTGATGGGTCTCCTGTGTCCAGATGTACATACCCTCAGAAAGGTAAACAGACAAATGGACATCCAGTTTGTCAGGAGCTTCTCGACCACGGACTCAGTTCTGAAAAAAGCAAAAGAACAAATAAT
This sequence comes from Trachinotus anak, assembly GCF_046630095.1. NCBI lineage: Eukaryota > Metazoa > Chordata > Actinopteri > Carangiformes > Carangidae > Trachinotus > Trachinotus anak. The sequence goes on from NW_027273855.1 coordinate 7,242,919, forward strand.
GGATGGATGAGAAAAGCCTCTTACCCACGACTTAGGTAAGGCAGGAACCAAATTTAAGGAGAGAATTCCATTGTTATTTATTCCAGTGTCAACTTTACTCCTACACAAGTTGATCTTGTTGAAAGTGCTATATCCTCATTGTGTGCGGCACCTGACAATGTTGCTCTGCTGAAGAAAAAGGTGGTACAATTCACAAATGTGTGTAAAGAAGTGTGTAGTGTTCCACTAATCTAAAAGTATTTTGCCATGCCTGGAAAGTAGTGTAATAAGTGTAATATAAAAAGCCCGCTGTAATGCCAGAACCACCTTCATTATTAATAAAATTAAATGAGAACAACCCCAGGTTTCTGTTCAGCACCGCAGCCACAGCCAGGCAGGCAGACAGTCATAGGTCTATTGAACCGTCAATTCCTTTAACTCTCAGTAGTAATGACTTTATGAACTTCTTTACAAATAAAATTGTAACTATCACCACCTCTTTCCCACAACTGGCACAGATGTATTGTATCAAATTTTGTATTGTATGGTATTGTCCTGTACAGCATCCTTAGAATCTGATTTATATTTAGGCTTCTCTCCTATGGATCTTTCTATAGGACTTCAACAGTTTCTTCATCTAAACAACAACTTGTCTTCTAGGCCAACAAAGCTGTTCAAGGCTGCATTACCTTTAATTAACACTTACATATGAAAGCAAATCAATTTATCTTTATCAACCAGCAGTAATTAAATCTCTGCTTAAAAAGCCTACTCTTGATGCAACTACAGACCTATATCCGACCCCTCTATTTCTAAAATCCTCAAAAAACTATTGCAAACCAGTTATGATTATTTGCATAGGAAATGTTTTGTTTGAAGATGTTCAGTTAGGATTTAGAGTCTGAAACAGCTCTGGTGAAAGTTACGAGTAATTGTGCCTTGAGATAACATGTATTATTCTTCAACACTAGTTAAATACACTGAATTGCATTACTGAGGATATAATGATAAGCTGAAAAAAAATGATTCTCTTCCTTACCTCCTGAGCATCAGTTTGGGGTTCTTGGCCACGTACTGTTCCACTAGATCGTTAAGCAACGTCTTCAGGATGTCTGTGAAGTACTCGAGTTTACCATGCAGAGCTACAGTCAGCAGAGAGGCCACATAAGCCCGATCCCGGGGGGAAAATGTCCGCTGGACCTCCAGAGTGTGAATAAACTGGAGAAACAACAGGAATAAGAAGCTATGAGAAAAAAACAGCCTTGTCTACCTTTAACAGTAAGTTATTGAGAAAAGTCCTGCTCTGAAAAATCTTCACAAACCCACATATAACTTGCAAAAACCCTTTATTTACTTAAACACAGCTCTATCGGCTGACCTTGGTGAGAAAGAGTTTACTGTTGAGCAGGTTGGACAGCTGAACCAAGCCTTGCTCCACAGTCTGCCTCCGACTCTCGGGAACATCCAGATCTCGCCTCAGTGGCGACTCCTGGTGGCCTGGGAAGAAAATGCGCTCGGCATATGCCCGGTAATCCAGGAATGGAATCCCTGAACCCACCAAGTCACTGGACATGTCCATCATCTCTGTCATCAGGTCTGAGGGAAGGGGAGGGGATGAAGGTGGTAAATTGACAAGCCTCAGTTTCAGTATTTTTCTCCTGATTTTGGGACACTGAGGGAGATGATGTTATTTTCTACAGGTTAATAACAGACAGTTTGGATTGTACCTGTGAACTCCTTCTTACAGCGGTCTCTCACACTGGTCTCCAGGTTCTCTAGCTGAATCTGAACCTTCTTGTAGTCCCTCATGGCTTGTTTGCTCTTTCTCCTGACAAACAACAATAATAGACAACATTAGGTTTAGAAACGACTGTGTTAATAAGAATAGAAAAAATTGCTTTTTTATGAGTGAAAATCACATTTTCAGCTATGTAACCTACTGAAAATTACAACCTGCTAAGGCTAAAATGGTAACACGCAAGAGTGAAAAGTGAAATAACTGAGAAGTGTTTACCTGTATATGAGCACTATGATAAGCACAATGAGAGCCACTATGGAGGCTCCGACCCCGACTCCCACCTGGGCCTCCAGCGGAAATGTGGACTGGGGCTGGCTGTCGTACTGCACTCTGCCCAGGGAGAAGTTCAGGTTCCCCATTCTCACCTGGAAAGCACAGAGACAAAAAGTACTGGTGTTACCATCAAGACCCAGTTGAACAAGTTTAAATTAAATAGTTTAAAACAAGATAATCAAAAAACAGTTGTGAAAACAGTTCTAAATCCTTATTCTTACCAGGTGCCCAGGCTGCAGAAGGGTAATGAATGTAAACGTGCGACTGAATTTGAATTTCTCTACCATGCACTCACCGTGAACTCAGGCAGACTGTCCAGGCCATCCTGCTTCTTGCTGGCTGCCACTGAGGGCTGCTGGGCTGGTGGTTCACAGTACAAGTGGTTGTGGGTCAGGGTCTTTACCGAACACACCCCCTGTCCAATCCGAGCCTCCACCTCGTGCTTGTAGATGGCTAGGTCCAGGTTCTCTCCCTAGAAGAGGAAGATACAGAATGACTCAGAGGTGGAGGTCCTGCAGGAGTCCACAATGAAACTCTGAAGGCTTCACCTGACGTTATCCTCAAGCCCAAATATTAAAACTTCTGTTTCACCACAGTGTACAACACTCTCAACATTCAGATGAGCAGATTTCCAGTTTTATCTTTCACCTGATTACATGACAAACTTCTTATTAACTGTAGCTATTTAATGTCATTGGCTAAGTTACTTGCCAAAGGCCCAACTGCGGCTAGTGTTATCTGCCCAGCGTTTGCGCTGCAAACTGGTGTGGGCACTAAGCCAAAGATCAATTTTCAGGTAAGAGGAGCATCACTCTGTGACATCACTCTAGTATTGTGAGTGGCCAATATGTTTGTGGAATTTAGCAACATTAAAAGTGTCTCATAAGTTATAGTGATGAGTTAGAATATCTCATCAAACTTTCATTTATATTGTATCAATATTTTAAGTTGATCAACAAGATCAAGAACAAAACAAGGAGCTTAGAACAAGACACACAGGTTTAGGTTCATTGGAGACTGTAGGTGTGACTGGTTGTTTGTCTCTGTATGTCAGTCTTGTGATGGACTGGAAACCTGTCCAGGCTGTACTCCGTCTCGCCCAGTGTCAGCTGGGATTGGCTTCACACCTCCTAGATGAAGCCCAGTCCTAGACACTGGAGGACTAAACCAAAGCACAGCTGATTATTATGTTTTCGCACATCCGAATTTCTCAGGTGCAGGTGCGTTGGAAAGTGTCACTTCAGTCTTGAAAAGAAGAATATCCTGCACACTGCTCTTGTAGTCAGCACCACAATTTATTGATCATCCTAACATTTCTATCTCTCTGGACCTTCCATGATCTTAAATCGATAATGCTTTCCCCATCTTGTGTGCCCAGGTGTGTGACAATTAATCTTGTCAAGATGATAGAGATTACCCAATAGCAGCACACGTGAAATTCTTAATAGTCAATTTGCAAACATTATACCCTAACGCACTGAATGATGAAATCCAATGGCATGTAATGCATGAAATTTAGGGACTGTATAGCTCTATCTATGGCACACTCAAGATACCAATAGTTCATATACATACTTTGAATGTCTTATGAAAGCTGCAAAATCCAATGTTTTCATTCAATAGGTTGTAATTTCTGTAAATAATTTGTAATTAGATAACATAACAGACAGAGGGGCCCACAAGATGGGTGGAGCATTGCCTTTAACATCATGGTTGTAAGATCTGATTAAAATACCTCTGACTAAGGTCTAGACAGACCAAAAGGTTAGGATGATGCTGAGCAAGAGCAGCATGCAGGATATTCTTCTTTTCATTAGCTTTTTAAAGTAGTAAAACTTGGTTGAGAGAAAAAATACTACATTTAAAATATTTCTGTAAATATAGTATATGAACTTTATCTTCTATTCTATTTAAAAATATTAAATGGCATCAAATTTGACAAATGCACACAAAGACTTGTTTGAACTGGGCTTGCTGGTCTTGTTGAGACTTACTTAGGACATTTTGGTCTTGATACTTGTTGGTCTTGACTTGACACAGGCGGGTCTTGTGGTGGTACCTGTGGGCATGACTTGGGACCTAATAACTGATCTGAGATCATCTCCACTACTTCTTATGTGTTTCGGAAAGTGTTGATAATTGCAACACTGACGGTGCAACTGTGTTTTTTCATAGCTGCCCTTCAGCCTGGAGACCAGCTCACACACTGAGACAATTTTTTTACACACAGTTTGGAGTAAAAAGAAGAAAGTTACATCTAAGCCACAGATATATATGGGTATTGGCACCCACCTCAACAGAGATGATGCTGCCAGGTTTGTGGTGGTACGGTTTGCTGGGGTCATTCTGGTTCAGTGGGTACAGCTTCGGGTTGGACTCGTAGCTGAAGGCTTCATTCCCCACGGTGCTGAAGTCAAAATGGAGGCTGTCCAGCAGGAAATGAACTTTGACCTGAGCTCTCCTGGCCTCTGGACCCACTTCCGGGGTCGGACACAAGATGAGGGAGGAGCTGTTCACTGTGCAGCGAGACTCATACTGTAAAAGAGAATACAGGAACAGTGAATTGATAAAAACACACGTCATAAGATGAGGAGTACATTTATCTCTCTGTGTGATTATACATCCACACCTGTTTGACGTGACAGAGAGCCCCCTCAGGGCAGTCTGCTTCTGGGACAATCCTCCTCCATCTCTTCAGTGGGCCCTGGTGATCCTGCCCTCTGTTCAGCCTCCCCTCCTTACTCCTATTGACGGTCCTTCTCCTCCTGGGAGGGAGAGTGTCAGGAGGACTGAGGGTGACCCTCATTTTTGGCTCTTGGACCACATCCAGATTCTGACCAGACACTCTGATGATTCTGCCTCCACTGCAGGGGAGTGATAGAAAGTGTGATGTTAAGTTAAAGACTGAAAAAACACTACTCTCCTACTATTATACAATTATTCAATACATTTATTCAATTCAATTGTTGATATGCAGCTTACAAAGGACATAGTGGATATATACCAGTATGTTTTTGATATCACTAGCTTCATTCATTATTAAAATCTTCTGATATGACACTGTGACCTTTCAGAGCTTAATTAACCTGCTTTTCTGCACAGCAAACAGGTTCCATGTTTATACGGTAAAGTCACTGGGAACTAAGTGACGTCAGGATGAGTCAAGTATCGTCAAAGCTGTTGCTACATTTTTATTTTCAGCAGTCCAAAGATAGTTTCCTCTGCAGAATCACGATATTCTGATTATACAGGGCACTTTCAGTTCAATTCCATACAACAATGACATTATAAATAATAATAATTATTATTAAGTAAATAATTATTATGCAGTAATAATAATATGCAGTGTTTAATCGTGTAAGTGTAAGTAACTACAGATAGTAGTGAAGTCAAAAAATAAGTAAATAAATAAATAATCTGCCACCGTCAGTGTATTTGGGTATAGGCCTGTATATTTGGGTTGTTGTTAAAGGCGTCACCCAAATTACCAATTAATTAATAAAATATCATAAAAAATGGTTGCTGGCCATTTCAATAGTTCGACTCAGTTTGTCATCATTAGTCTCTCAAACTCCACATCCACAGAACATAATGTCAACAGTTATGTTGTCATTAGAACCACTAAAGAAATAGTCTTACATGTATCTTATACATAAAAACCACCGACTGCGTGGTCTGTGGAAACCACCCCGCCTATACCTGACCTCCCAACCTCATTGCACAGGGACCATCCCCTCCACACACCTGAGAAAGCTTTTGGATGGAGCAGCTGTTGTGATGTTGGGGTTGGGGGTGTAATGATACACCAAACCCTGCAGGTGGCGCTCTGCCCCACCAAACCGCACAGTGATGCCATGTTCTCCTGTTCTGTTGCTGCCCTTGGTCAGACAGCTGATCTGATCCTCCTGAATCTTCAGCCTAAGACAAAGACAATTTACATTTTCACACAGTTTATGGTCATTCTCTCCCACAAACAGTTGAATGCATCATCAGCTTAGGAAGTTCATTGTTAGTTAGAGGCACTTACACCATACACGGAATTCCTCCAATAAGGACGCTGACTTCACTCGGATGTCCAGTCCTCAGTCTCTGACCTCTGATGGTCAGAGATGAGCCCCCGGCCTTGGGTCCCCTTTGGGGGAATATGCTGCTCAGAACAGGATCCTGATGATGGAGAGACAAGAAGAAGAAGAGAAACAGAGGATGAGATGCAAAGATGAAAGAGAGAGAGAGAAGAAAAAGTATAATCAATAACCTGATACTGAGCGGGTGATTTATTGGCAAGATAAATAAGACACAAGGGCATTCTGGGAAACACTAGAGGATTGCCTCACAGCCAGCTAGTATAACAATTAATCTGCTTGTCACTTGGACCAATTAATTAAGGCTGTTGTCAAACCTACAGATCTTTTACTCTAATGTAATGAAGGAGACAAGTTGCAGTGGTCCACTTACATTTCACACAGCGCAAACTAAAACGAAGCCTTATTAAGAAAAGCATTTTTCTTCTTTGATAAACAAACGTGAACATTAAACATTTGCATTTCTGGACTGTTAAAACCATTCATTCATTCTTGATAACTCCTGAAGTTGTATTTGACTGCTGACAAATCACATTTGTATCACATTCTCCTAATGAAGCATTTTAGGATTAGTTTTTAAAAATACCAAGGGACTCCCTTCTTAGCAAGGTCTTGGTCTGTCTGTTTTGGTCCACACCCAAGAGTGATTAACTGTGTTCTCACACACAGTACACGACTGAAGCAAACTCAGGAGAAAATGTGCCAGAAATCAAAACAACTGCTTCCTGTGAACTGGGTGTAAAAATGCCCTGGAGATGTCTTTGTTTTCAAATACTTGTTTAATTGCTTCTGTGTAGTTATAAACTCCTGCAGGGCCACGGCAGGCATGCTGACAGGGTGTTTCAGTCATTTTTGGAGATAATCAGCGCATCTACACGTATGTCACTAACAGGTTGCAGTAGGCTTTCTGCAGTAACCGGATTAACCACCATGTGCACAAGGAACCCTGTTTTCATATTTGTGGTTGGGAATTAGAGAAACCTGATTTCCCCTGATAGATTTCTCTTTGAGACAGAAAATATGAGTAACTGTGTTTTAAAGCTCCCCTACAGACATGTTTTCAACTATGTAAAAATACTCCACTAAGATTAATATTTTGTTAAAAAGTGAAAATTGGCTGGAAGCATATCTACGCTTATTTCCTCATTAGAAATTCTGGATCACACCTTGTGCCACGGTTTTGGCGTTAACTGCTATTTTCATCCATGATATAAAAAAAACACCATATGGACACGTTAACAGGGTTAAAAACTTGATTTCTATGAGAGGGGGTCTTTAAATCAGACAAATAAATAAATGAATAATTAGGAAGAAGTGTATTGAATCACTACTGCAGTTAAAATATGCAACTATGTTCTCCCAAAATAAGGTCAGGGGTAGAAGAGAAATCTGATTATTGACCTACTGCAAATATAAACAGATTTAGAAGTAACCAGGTTATTACAGTGCATGTAAAGGCAATGTCCAATTTCCGGAGTAATCTGATTTTTCTGAGTAACCTAGTTTTGTGAGTGTGCATAAACACACTGACTGCGCTTACCTGGAAGCTGAAGATCTGAGCCGACAGTCCGAGACCTCCTCCCCTCACTTTCACCGAGGCCTGGCCGCTCTTCTCTCCACCGCTGCTTGTGGTCTCACACACTATCCTACAAGATAAAGATGTGAGATTATTAAAGTTTAAAAAAAAAAAAAAAAAAAAAAAAAAGTCGAAAAGTTTTCACAAGCAGTCTATGTTCAGGTTTTGTGATGCCTTGCCTTGAGGAGACTTCATATCTGCTGTGGATGACGCTGCAGGGGACCCCAGCGACTGTCACTGAGTTCTGGATGTCTTCCGCTCTCTGGCCGAGGTTAGAGCCCGAAATAGTCACTACCGTCCCTCCCTCTACAGGACCGGATACTGGGTCCAGCTGAAACACAAGAGGACCCAAAGTATGAAATGTATATCATGCGCTGTTCTTGAGTTACTGCATTTACAAGATCACAGCTCACATGCAACCAGTCAGACAGCACCAAGCTCACATAATACCTCAGATAATGTGATGTGAAGATGGGTGTTCAGCAGGAAGGTAATGATACTGTCATGGTCAATATGATTGATAAGGCTGGGTTCATGGTTGGACAGTGGCATAGTGCAAAAATTCCCTCATTTATTTGCCTCTTCAGAGGGAAATATCGTATGTTTTACTCCAAGACATTTATTTTACAGCTTAAGTTATTCATTACAGATAAAAGTTTTACATAAAAACATTTGATGAAGTTGATAAAAATGATAAACTTAATGACATTATTACATATGTATACACCAGTCAATTTAGTGAAACAGTTCAAATGTCTCTCCTCTCAATCCCCATCATCGCTCATCGCTCTCCCCCCCCCCCCCAAAAAAAAAAAAAAATACACAAAATGATATAAGAGGCAGAATTAATGAAAACAAAGTCAACAGAAAAATAATACAAAATAAACACATTGACTTGTGTGAAACAAACTGAGGCCGAGGTTCTGCCTGTCTAGCTTTTTCATCATGCTCTAACTTGAGCTTTATTTTGAATGAAAAGGAAAGAAGTGGAACAGCGACGTGGAGTCAATGCTACATGTTAAATGCTTTGCAAGGGATATTATTTGCGTATTCATAGACTCACTTTTCCGAGGGAGAAGGTATAAATGTAGTTTCAACTATTTTTATTTCATGAGTTGGGCCTTTTTGGTAATAAAAAAAAAAAAAAACAAATCAGACTCTGCTTGAAATTATTATTCCAAGCAGAGTATTTTTTCCATCACCACAATAAAAACTGAAATTACTCCAAATGAACAAGAGCAAGGTTTTCAAAATCAAACAAAACGTTGAAAACAATATGAACATTCGCATCATCTCAACTGTCCTTCGACAGTGACTATTTACAGCACAAATACACACACAGAACTAAAATCATCATGTGTTTCTCCTACTGTCTCTCGCAAAAGCAAAAACAAAACTGTTAAAAAGACGGTAAGAATTTCTTACAAAGTGAATCACAGGTGCAGGGCAGGTATGTTTGATCTCATCGGTGCAGGAGTCCCGATACACACAGCGAGAGCTGGCAGCGCCACCACACCAAACACAGCCATACTTGGGGTCGGCAGTGCGACATCGACTGCAGTCTGACCGTCCCACCGAACAATTGAACAGAGTCACTGAAAGAAGAGAGAGAGAGGCCAGTTTGTAGGGATACTACATTACTTTTATGTCAAATATATATACAATTTGTACCCACTGCTGTGTGTTAACACATGCATGTAGTCTCTCACATACACAGACACAAGAAAAAAAAAACCCCACCATATAGATCGTCAGCACTGTCGATGAGGAAGTTGTTTTTTCTCCTCACGTTGATCAAGGCTTGGTATTCCTCCATCAGCACAGAGTATGCATACTGAAAATCAGACAAACACCATGAGCATAACATGTGATATAATATATAAGCTGATGTTATGCACAGCCATGTGTAAAGCAGTTAATGTATGTGTCAAATTATCTGGGCATGACAGCTAATGAAACACACTCATGCAAACACAAACACACATCATCAAAAGACAACAGTTTACTGATTTTTGTGAATCCAGCCTGCCACTGGTTCATTGGTGTAAAATGGGATTGGTTGTGACCTGTCTTGTTGTTGATTGACAGTCATTATGAACGCAATCACAAGACTGAGATGGACAATCCAATCAGCTCTTTACCTTCAGCAGTTTGTGAAAGTGTATCTTTGTGTTGCTGTTGCACAATCACAACTCATGAAAATGGTACATTTGCTGACACAGTAGGAGTAATGAATTTTACATTTCCAGATGGTTTCATAAATGGAAGAGGATCTGGGTATTTTGCACGTGACTAGTAGCCACAGTGATGAAGAAGAAACAGACAGGATCTAAAGAAATTTAAATTATCCTCTGAAAATCAGAGAACAATGTTGCTGAAATTCTGGACACACAACTTAGAAAGAAACTTTGTTTCTTGAAGAAAATGCATTTTATTGTAAATTAATAAATGCTGCATCCTTGTCATTATTTTCAGACTTGAAGACTTAAATCATATTAAGCTAAATGACTACATTCATTTTCTGACCTGGTGCGGTTGGCAGGTGATAAAGAAGATTGATGGCTGTGTGGCATCCGGCTTCACAGAGGCATCCACTACCACTGACTGGTTCTCAATGTCCAGCACACACTCGTAGCCCAAATTCTCATCCTTAACAAACACAACCACACATACACATTACAAAAAATACATTTTGACCTTTGTCAGATGGGATACAGGTGGGACAGACTGATTATTTACACTGCCACAAGACCACACTGTCACTGCAAAAGCTGCAATTCATATTTAGGCTAAACAGAAATCCCTGTGGTCTTTAGTATTTACTCTGTACCCACAACCCAGGAAAATCACTTGCATATGTTTCTAAACCTTATCTCATACTCACTGCTGGTAAAGACACCCTTTGACTCTAACGTACAAAATGGATATGAATGCAATTTTAATTTAGTCAGTAAGGGTCTGTTAACCCTATGGATGGTTACATTACCTGAAACAGGTTCAGATGTTGTCCCACCAGCGTGATTTTCCTTTCCACATTGACAGGGAGGATAGAGGAATCCCGAACTTTCTCCACACATGGACATTCCTGATGATACATTACGAACCATTATAATAAGACATCTCTACATAGGAAAGGAAAATGCAGCCACACTTTAAAGACCTACATCTGGATTCATTCTATTCTAAATGGCCAACACTATGTGCACACCTGCTCTGTGAACGTCTCATGTAATAACCATGGACACAAGTGGAATTGGAGTTATGTACTGCTGTTACGCTACTAAGCCTGGCTCATGTTCCTGTTCATACAAAAGCTGTTTGAACAGACTCAGATCTGTGCAGGTCACGCAAGTACTCACGTCATGATCTTAACAAATTTGTAAATAACCATTTTATGATAAAGTATCAAAGGATTTCACTGAACTGTTTTTATTTCCTTTGACTGGAACTGAGGGAACCATGAATGTCAGCCTCAGATAATCACTTTTCTAAACCAAAACATTACCGTTGGTACCAGGTTTAGGGGCAGACGGCCTCCTCCCTTCTACCAAACCTAGATTTGCCTGTCCTCACATAAATCTAACAGACTCAGATGATCCACATACTGTTGATCGCACAGTGTACAGGAAATAATCCAACTAGAATCATCTTTGATCAATTTTCTCTATGAAAACAAAGAACTGCAAAGAAAATGGGAAACATCAAAAAAAGCCAAAAACTAGGCAACAAAAACAAACTACAAGACACACAAACATATCACAAGAAGGGATAGCAGCTTAGCTATCCCCTTAGCTTGTAGGACGAGGTGTATGTTCTGGGTGTGTGCAACACTATCATCTACAGCTAGCACTGAATGAGGTGAACAGGAATGATATGGTTAGGGTGGACAAGTCAATAAAATCTGTCAGGTGAACGCCTTGAATTTCTCAGTTCCATCCTCACAGCAGAAATTACAATGATTTTGTGTCAGTCATTCTTTTGTTGACAGAAGAACTTATTAGAAGTATTCAGTATTCTACATTTTCAGAATTAGATTGTGGGCTATGTAATTATACTGTACACTGACTCCAGGTTATAACTCTAATCGTTCTGTATTAATTATATAATATAGTATTATATGGTATTTCTAAAGAAGTTTAAAATTTTTAGGAAATGCAGCTGCACAATTTTTTGTTTTAAGTTAGACGAGAAGATTGATACCCTACTCGCCTCAGTTTCCTAAATATGATGCTACAGCATAGCTTAGCATAAAGACTGGAAGCAGGGAAACAGCTAGCTTGGCCCTCCAACGAAAATATAATGGGTTAATTATTGAGCTTCAGAGGTGTCAGGAGGTGCAATTTGTTACCTCTGCACAGACCAGGCTAACTGTTTCTCCTCCTGCTTCCAGTCTTTTATGCTAAGCTAAACTACCTGCCTGTTAACTGTAGCCTCATATTTAACAGACACTGAGATGAGTGTGGTATCAAACTTCTCATCTAACTTTAAGGGAGAAAATAAATCAGTTTCTAATGGTGACTGGACCAACATTTCTACAAGTAGCTCCACACGTGGCTTCTGCACTCACCAGGAGAAAAGAGTCAGTCGAAGAATCTGATTGGTAGTTTGCCGCAGATTCAGAGTTGAGGTCAGCAACTGTTTGAGGTGATTGTGTGTAGATGACTGAGTTTACGCTGGCACCTTCAACAGATGAACCTGTTGCAGAGTCCAGCTCAGTCTCTCCCTCTGTTTTCTCCCACTCACTCAACCATGGAGGCGAGTCAGCCTCTTCAGAGTCCTTACTGTCACTGATAGAAAGGTCTACTAAAAGGGACACTTCGCTGGAGGAAGTTGAACTTACATCAGAGGACGAGCCCACCGTTTCACCAGACAGCTCTAAAAATCTGAGGTCAGAGTCTACCTGGCCACTAGTACTGCTGGGTAATGTAGTGCGAAGAGTTTCATCAGTGATATTTAAAGTATCAGTGTCCTCATCCTCTGAAAAACCTCTTGTAGTGGCACCATTTCCCTCTGTTGTTCCCTCCACATCAGTAAAGGACCCATCTACGGTGGTGGCATCGGTGTGGATGGTAGTGGCCTGGGTCCTGATAAAGGAGGAAGTTGTGGGCAGGGTAAAGGGTGCTGTAGATTCAGCAGGAGGGGTGGTGGGAGGTGTCACTGTAGTGGGAGTTAAAGGGGCAGCTGCTGTGGTTGGGGAAGGCATTTCTGTGGGTGGTAACTGTGTTGTTGTTGTTGATGTGGTTGTGGTTGTTGTTGTTGCTGTTGTTGTTGTTGTTGTTGTTGTTGCTGTTGTAGCAGCCCGGACAGTGGGGGGTAAAGGGGTCAGGTTTCTGGTGGGTAGTGGGATGGTGGGTGTTGGCGGTTTGAACTTGATGATGGAGTAGTACAAGTGAGCAAGCAGGGAAAAGAAAAGGACAAGAAAAAGGGCAGGGGAGGAGACAATATTAGGATAAAACAAAAGGGTATGCAAATACATTAAGAAGCAACTTATGAATGACATTAACAAAAAGATTCATGGTAAAATAAAACTGATTAAAAAGGCAAACAGAAAACAAACAGAACACCACACCAAACACTGCAAGCAGACAGCACATGCACAGACTAATATGTACACCATGGTGCACAGTGCCGTGTGATCAATGCTTAACCAAACAAATCCAATGCTTTTAAGTTACAATGCACAGTAATTTTCTCTTTAATACAATATATACAACCCTGAACTCTATCTGCATTTAAACTACATATCTAAATACAATCAAAATCCTTCCTCTTCACACTTAAGTTGGACTCACGTTTTGGTTGTAGATAGTGACTCCTTGACTGCAGGTGGGTTTGTGTGTGCAGACATGTTGATGGATGCACCAGTTACACCCCCAGCGACTGCTAACACACCCTTGGCACCTTGGAAAAAACGCAGCAGTAGTACAGGTAGAATGACAAAACATATCATCATAAAAATTAGTGAAGGTAAAAATGTTTGAAAGTCCTTGCAACATCTCCTACAACGTTCACACATACATCTAAAACTTCAATATCTATACTTAGCTGTTGCTTTCACATGCACCTCCTGTGATCTTGCTCGTAAAACAGTACTATGCACTTGAAATTCATACAGGCTGCTCTATAGCAGAAAGGAATAACTTTACTTGCATTACTGTATTTAAATCAAAACCCATTTAACACACATTTAGCAATCCTGATTTTGTCAAAACAACAATGCCCTGCCCTAGTTATGAATGAAATATCTAACCACTCTCACTTAGAAATAAAATGTATTTGCAGTGCTGAGCGATGTGATGTGTGTGCCTGGACTTACGGCCTGCGTCCAGATAGCTCCTGAACCAAGCTGCAGTTGTAGAAGGTGAATTCTGTCTCTGCCACCGTCACATTTATGAAACGCAGCGACAGGGTCACCATCACAAATTCTGCAATCAAACAAATTAGTATTATCAGTATCAATCAGTCATATCTGACCAGCTTCACAGACGTTACAATGCTGCATTGGCATTTTTGTAAATTTCTAACTTTTGACTTGCAATACAGATTTAATATACAGTATGTTTTTTGCTGCACCCAACTTTCATATGTTTTGTATGTATTGGGGAAAGTTGACCCATTTGTTATATTTGCTGACCAAATATAAAGATACTCACCATCTCCATGGCCAATAGGGGGAAGACTGCTGGCATCAGGTGTGGAGCACGTTACACCATCGTTAGTGAGCGAGGCAGGAGTTTCTGTGTCCTGGAAGAAGCAAGAGTAGAACTCTCCTTCTCCTAGACTGGGGAGGCCCTCTACTGACACTGTGATCTGTGGGAGAAAAATAAGAAAAAGATTGAAACGGAAATACTTTAATTCTGCCCTACTGCACCAAAAGGATAAAACAGGTAAAAAGTCTTTGTAGAAGTAAAACTAAAATGTGTAAGATACATGAACTGAGGACAGACTATAAGAGGCAACAGGAATTGCATGCGTTTCCCACTCCCTCCCCAACATTACATCAGTTTTCTCTCCACGGCTGATGTTGTAGAGGCTGAGGTGCTGAATACTGAGGCACTGCTGTGTCTGGTTGAAACTCCACAACCACTGGCCCTGCAGAGACCCTCGCTGGCACTCCTGGCGCTGGCCACACCTGAAACATCACAGTGATGTAAGAGAGATAAGGGCCGAGAAAGTGGCAGAGTGGATGCATGAGAGCATTCACAGTAGCCCCATCATTATTTATTTATTTATTTTTTTTTAAACATATGCACAGTGACACACCTTCCCTCCAAGACACACCAGCCACAGTAGGGATCTTTGGCAGACAGACAGGACTGGCAGTCCAGGTGATCTCCACATTCTGCCACGGGGCGCTTCTCTACCTGGAAATGACACGTAAGTGAGGGTCAGTATTCCGAGGCACCAGGTACTACTCATGATCGTCTTTGTTCACCTTTCTGATCTTAACTGTGTAATAGACTACTAAATCTAATAAAGCACTGGTTCACTTAAATGTTTATTAAAATAATAAATCAAGAAAGGGATGCTGCAATCTCAATAATATATTTTTCATTTTTCAAACCCACTGGTTAAATTTTAACATGACTGCTCAGCTCACTTAGTCAGTGTTTCATTCTATAATCTTGTCATAAGCAATTGAAAGAAATCTGAGTCTTTCACTGAGACCTTATGAAAGACCTTTACATCACAGTGCTTTGGATTTCTATGATTGCCAACCACAATGTTACAGACTTACACACTGACTGAGTGGGCTGAATGATTATTGCTTCATTAATAAATCCTGAAGAGCACTTGATTGTTTGAGACTTTCCTCCACATTTCATGTCACGCTTACGGTACTTTTTTTGTTTTTATGGTTTGCAAGAACCTTATAAATGGCATACCAGTTTCAAATTACCAGTAATAAGTGCTAATCAATGTGCTAACTAGCTTAGCTGAATAGCTACAGACAAGTAATTCAATTTTTTTTTATTGTTTTTTTTTTTTTTTTTTTTTACATTAAGCTGAGTAGGTTTTAATTTAACTGCAGGTTCATTTTGGAGCCGACTATAAAAAATAAACTTCCAAATTAAACTTTACCATACTTGCCTCCACATATCTCTCTCATTAGCTAACCTATGGTTAGCTTGTCGAAGGCTCAGATTTAACAATGTACTTTTTCAGCTAGGTTACAAATGGTGTTAAACTCCAAATTACCCATTTACATTACCTCTTTTACCTCTTGCCTCTTTCAGGATATTAGTTTAACTAACTGCAACTTAGTGCTGTTGCAACTAATGTAATGTCTACAGTCTATCATGTTAGTGAGTTAATATTAGCTAAGCTAGCTTATAATGCCAACCTTCCTCTTTCAAATTAGCCATAATGTTACTAGCTAGGTCACAGCTATTTAGCAGGCTAGATATGTTCATGCTAGCTGAGACAGTTCAGCTTCACGGTTAGCTTGATAATTATGTGTGAAAGATTTGACAAAAATAAATCCTAACTCAAGCTCCACGTGCTGGCTTTTTTCCCCAAAGCTATATACTAATTTGACACTGCATTTTTTTTTCAGTTTGTAATGAGTGTGATTGTGTCTTGTTACCTTTTGACTGTTCATATGTGATTTCAGTCAGTATTATTTAGCTACACACACACACACACACACACACACACACACACATATATACATATATACATACATATACATACATATATATACATATAATAAAATTTCTGACTCCAAGATAAACTTCAGCCTGCTCATAACACACTGCCAGTAGCTTAATGTCATTTGTTTTACATATAAATGTTAAATTAGATAAGCTTAGGCTGCAGGTCCAGATTTGGATTAAGATGTTCAGTGGTTTAGAAGTGACACAAGCAATTCAGTGTGTGGTTTCCCACATCCATTTATCAGCTTCTACAACTACCCACACAGAGACACTCTATAGGGAGTGTGCCAACACAATGGAGGCCACTTTCTCCGATCAATACCATTGTTATGTCTGACCTTACACCTCCTGCTTACTGTTGTACCCATCACAGTGGGGTTAGTGACCTTTGACCTTGACAGCCAGCTGGCCTCTCTGTTTTCTTTTATGCTCTTTGCCTCTTATTCTTTTATCCTCTTTTTCAGTGAGAGAGACGCAGCTTGAGGAAGTATCAAAGCCTGAAAAACTCTGACAGACAACATTGTGTGACAATGAATGACAAGCCATATTCAGTCTCGTGTATGGAGACATCTGGGGGGGTAGTTGGATGGACAGGCTCACCAAGATGGCTATGACTGTTAATACATCTGTTGAGTAGTTTTAACGTAAAACACATGAAACCTCTAAAAGCTTACTTGCAAATATAAACAGTTGGATTCCACATTGTGTTCAACATCTGTACAACTGTCCAAAACTGTGGAACTGCATCCTTTGTAGACTTACACTAGTTTTGGTCATGATGTAGATGTGTGCTCCATTCTGATCCAATACAAGGTCACTGTTAATGGGCGAGTTGGGATGAATAGTGGTGTTCGCATATACCTCCACTGTGCCATCTTGGTCAAGATAAACCTGAAAACAGAGGACAATTCAGGCTTTGTGGTATAAATGATTTATAATAAATATTACTAGCAATGCATTTATATCTGTAGACAAGCATTTTCAGAAAAAAGGTATGTGCTGCAGGACTAAAATGAAGGGCTGTCAAAAATGAAAATAATACAAAAGGAATATCTTCTTCAGCTTACAAATCAAAAGCAAATCAAATCACGCTTGTGCAGGATTGCAGCAGAAGTGGCCATGAATGTGATTACCGCACAGTCAAATCTAATATGAAGCACAGGAAGACACCTCTGGCTTAAGTGATTCCCAGGCCTTCAAACTCTCATGTTACCCTAATGTTAATGAGATTAGCAGAGGTTTTCATGCCTCTTTCCATAAAGCTCTCACTTGATCACAGTGAACAGCATGGAGAATCAGTTGTCCCATTAAGAGGATACACTCAACACATAATGGCATTGGGGAGTTGCTCCGTTATGCTCGGTGACTTCAAAACATTTTGCATTTGCAGTTTGTTTTTTTGTGAGGTGTATTTAGTGCAGAATATGAAGTTAGGATACTTGCATTTTCTAAAGTCTATCTTAAAACAACACCTACATGTCCATATGAACATTGAAAGCATTACTTGTCACTATAATCATTCCTCCTGTCCATACTGGCCTTGAAGTGATCGTTTCATGAAGCTATATAAAAGATTGAGGACAAAATCCACAGTCCTTTTTCTATGTAGAAAATGTTTAGTTAAAGTTAAATTGAGGATTCATCAAACTGATGTAGGCAAATCATTTTGATAAAAGTTCCCACTTTTAAGTTTCCTTAGACAATGTTTTCTTGCTAAGCTATGGGGGAAGGAAAAATTAAGCTTCAAATTCACTTCAGCTGAACTTGAACTAAACTGAACTTCAACTGAATGACAAGTGTGAACTTATCCTGGAAAGATGCCCTCTTGCATACTACAGTAGATGAAGTGAAGTGTAGATGATGTTTTTAAGACACCGAAGTGATTTACATGAATTTCATGATACCCTCGAAGGAATAATTCAACATTTTGAGAAACAGACGTATTCTCTTTCCTGCAGGGAATTAGAATAAAAAATGATATCACTCTCATATCTGTGTGTTAAATATGAAGCTGAAAGCAGGGGGAAGAAGCTTACATAAAAATGAAGCATAAATTAAAGCCCCCACAGTTTATTTCTCTAGGAGAGGTGGGGTGATTTTACCATTAAAGTGATCCGGAGCACGTATGTGGGTAGCCTGCTGGTTCTCTGTGAACTTGCTGGTTCTCCTGTCATCTAAAGTGAATCTCTATACTGCTTGTTTCCTGCATGAAGAGCTGCTCATCCTTCTACTTGTATTTTTAATCACCTCAGTGTGTAATTTGACTTTGGTGTGAAAACGGAGTAAATCAAAAATGTCTTTTCTATGAAATATGTTAATATCATCATAGAGGCCTGTTTGGTAACTAATATGACATCAAAAAGAATTAAAGCCATAAGGAAAGCAAGAGCTCATCAAGTGTGCTGTACAGGTTTCTCATTGGAGCCCTGGTTTTTAGCCAAAATTGGTTTACATTTTGCCAAAATGTCTCCAGAGTTCATGTTTGCAGTGTATCCATGGATACACAGACACTTATAACTGGATTACCTTTAAGTATTGTTGGCGCCTTTATTCCACTGTATTCTGTATAAATGGTACAAACACACAAAGGGGGGGACTTGTTGTTCGGCCTTTATGCCAGCAGCAGGATGAAAACGACGCCTTCTCAGAATGATACGACTGTGGTATCAATCTTCTCATCACCGTGAAAGTAAATAGGCATATTTCCAAAAAATGTTCCTTAAACTCCAACAGGACATCTCTGTGGATGATCTGCAACTGTGCTGAGATCATGTTGGGGACGCTCATTTTGTCCCCAGTTAGACTGACCATCCCACACACACACACACACACACACACACACACACACACACACACACAGTGGAGTATCTGGACACTGTGGAATTTGACCTGCTGTGATACAATAATCCTGTTACAATAGCTAACTTCAGATGGCTACATGGGGAGCAGCTTTGATCTGCTACCTAAAAGTACTGTGTCTGACTCTAATGTCGCACTCTCTCTCTTTCACACACACAGATCAAGCACACACACACACAGCAAAACAGACCTAATAGATGATAACCTCACAGGAGAGTTATGTCTACATCCCTCTTATCTCAGCCTCTACATGTAACTATCAGATCTATGCAGATGTCGCTCTAAAGATGGTAACAGGCTGCGATTTTATACTTAAAATTTGATACTTAAAAAGCAGCACTCAGATCTTGACAAACAAGGTGAGACCCAGATCACGAATCTATTCTGGGCAACACATTCCACCAATCCTTCAAAAAACTTCCAGCATTAGTTCAAAAATGCAACAAGTTCAAGTCTCCAACAATCACATGCTGCAGTCCACAGAACAAAAAGCAAATGTATTAAGCATGGGATCATGCTGGTATGCAAGTCTGTGTATGTTGGAACGTGGTGAATGTCAGAATGACTGGAATCTTCCTGGCTGTAATCACACAGTGATGCAGAGTTATATGGGAACGAGCATGGACTTGGACAAAAAAAAGGTTTATGTGGTGTGAGGTGTGTTTGCTTTCCTGGGGAATGATTCATAGATGAACTGAAAAAGAGAAGATGGGAACAGGGCAGGGCTGCATGGATGACAGTATTAAGTAAGCCCTACTGCATGTGTGGTTGCAGTGAGTGGGACATTAGGAAACTACCATAATAAGATATTGTGTAATTGTCTAAAATTCTCATGATACACAGCTCTTTGTCCGGGGCGTCTCCCTGCCTGGCACCTGGTTCATGCCAGGACAGGCATGAGGGCGTACAGAAACTGGCACAAAAATAAAAGTAGGCATGGCAGCAAATGGGATGAGCTACCTTGTGTAGAGTCCCTTTGGAGTCTCCCAGGAAGGCGATGCTGTGTCCGTCTCTGACACTGACGGCTACAGCAGTGAGACGGGCGGCTGAGGTGTGCCACACGGTTTTAGCTTCCAGCGGTGCCCGGCTCGCCATTGGACTAGGGGTGTGGTCAGAGCCACAGGGATACGCCTTCAGGGTATTCTATGAAATTTGGCCACAACAGAAGGTTTGGTTAGCTGGTTTGTCCTTCCACTTGTCTTCTATTCTTTCCTACTGTTGCCTAAGAGTCACTGAATCTTCTTAATTCATCATAAGAGGATTGCACCATAGGTTAAAGCAGACTCATTCAGATAAGCCAACTCGCTCTTTTGGTCTGGCAAAACAAGCGCTCCAAATCCTGCTTTCCAGTAAGTCTTTGAGCTCTGACTCCAGATAATTGGCTCTGACAGAGGAAGTAGAATGGGACATCTTGTTTTAGTCTACTTATGAGTTTGTTTATTAAAAAAATAAGAAGGGCGGGGGGGCTGTGATCTAATACATCTATCTTGTGCTCTCTTCATTCAATCATCTCTGTTTTTCTTTCAGCATCTTCTCTCTCTACATACTTCCTCCCTGTTATTCGCTACAGTATTTCTATTCCCATATTTCAACCCCCCCCCACCACCCCCCTTTATTCTTTGTCATCTTATGTCAGTGGGTTTCAAAAGAACTCCAATCCTTCCTTGTCAGTGCTCATTAAGTAGCAGCACAGCTGATTCAGAGTTAGTTTGGTTTATTGATCCCTAACGATCCCATTAAATGGTTCTGAGGGCTGGCGGGACCTGAGCAGCTGGAGGGCAGCAGGGTTGGGGGGTTCCACTGGAGGGCTGCAGCTGGGCAAAGCTACTCCTGGGGCATCTATAAGCACTGGGCCTCATTACAAGACTTCCAGCCATCCATTATATAGCCATGACTTCTTCCTGTTTCTCTGCTTAATCTTGACAGTGAAGCCATCCCTTTGTTGCTGGGTTGTACCTTCTCTCTGTTTTGCCTTTCTGAGAACACTGAAGTCAACTGAGTCAATATATTTGAGGTACAGGAAGACAGCAGGAAATAATTCTTAATGATGTATAGCCCTAATGTGTGTACTTGAAAGCAATTATCTATGCTCACATAGCAGAAGTTGTAGCATGCAACTCACCTAAGGGGATCAGAGAGAAACGGTAATTCGAGAGTCTCATACGAGCATGTTATTGACAGAGTACTTGTTTTAAAATCCCCTAATATTTGCTTTGCTTCCATCAAAGAAAAAGGTCGACTTCAACATCAGGTGGATGTTGATGCTTGAACACAAAAAAACATTGTCTGTATCCTTACCAGGGGCAGGTTGGCACAGCTGGACTTGACCTCATACTCTATGTAGGCCACCTCGCCTCTTCCCTCCACCCGCCCATCCTGGGTGTAGCAGAGGTCACGGGTAGAGTCGATGTGCCTGTCAAGCTCATCCAGAGGGTAAACGCACAGGGCCGAGGCATCCAAAGGACTGTTGTTTGTGGAGCTGATGTGGGTGGAGAAGACTCCCAGCAGATCCTTGCCTTCCTGGACTGCACCTTGTCCCACCTGTTGCAACAAAGGCGTGGGAAAAACTTGGGGAAGTTAAACACAGCCATTTTCAGAGGAACAACTAAAAGCAAGACTTGAAATTCATGCTCTCTGACGCTGAAGAAATTCAACTATTTTGAGTTGCTGCTTCCTTCATGATAAGTATTTCCAAGTGCTGATATGTTATTACAGTTTGGAGAAACATATAAACGTGTAGAAGTACCTGGGCTGCCTGGAGCAGGTTGTACGTCCTTGAATGAGAGGTTGGAGATCGGCAGACAAGAGGAACCTCCACATAGGAATAGTAGGAGGTGTCATCCAGACACACTCGGGCGGCATAGGTTCGGTACTCCCTCGATGCTGATTTGATGTCACGGCGGTAAAACAAGAAGTATACATACGTGCGCCGAGTGAACGCTGTCACAAAATGGTGGTCATATTCCGACAGACGCCCAGCTACAGCCAGCTTAGCTGTCTCCTCATAGGAAAAGATGGGTTCTGATGAAAGGTGGCGGGTAGAGATGGGTGGGTGGCTGGCAGTATAACCCCTACCCACATACATAACCGTCCTTCCGCCACGCAGCCCCACCACCAGCCCCACTGTCGACACTGTCGGATCATTGGCCGCAACATACTGCGTATCCACAGGTCTCTCGGTGGAGAAGAGGACTTTTCTGATCGATGACAGGCTGCGTTTCTGGCAGGTGCCCTGGTGGACGCTCCCACAGGTGATCAACTCCAACGCATTCGGATCAACCAGCAGTAATTTGTTGTGATTGCTGGTTCTCCTGGCCTGGGGACAGTTGAGTTCATTGACCGGGGGAAGGCAGTCTTTGCTGTCGCTGACGGGGCCGGTCATCTCCTCTTGTTCCAGCCGGAGTCCATCCAATCCGTCCAGCTGGAAGAGGTGGTCCCTGGCCCCCACGTACACCGTCCCCACAGAGGGGTCGGGGTGGAGCACCAAGTGTTGGAATTCGGTGTCATTCCGGGAAAAACTGGGGTAGGAGCGACCATGGGCAGAAACAAAGATGATGGGGATGAGGAGAAAGAGCAGGGTGGAGTTCAGAGCCTTCCCATGTAGCATGGCAAATATTCTGAGGGGAAAAACAGAGCAGGGTTACAGGCCTGCACAAACAGATGTTTGAGGTTACACATCAACATTTAGTAGCTCCAAAAGCTGCTTCCATATAGTTAAATATAGTGAAAGTTTTAGAAAGCTTAGGCTTAGGCTAAGAAAAATGTTAAGACGTGGTGCGAAGCTCTTAAAAATTTAAACTAGCAAGAAAATGCTCTTATTTGCTAGCTCTTATTAATGTTTTCAAAGCACACACACAATAGACATTAAACCATGGCAGAATATATTAAGAATAACTGTTAATATTCAAGATTTTCTTATGTCAATAAATCCTATGAAAAGATGAAAACCAACCATCATTACTAACAAGTATTGTCTGTGTAGCCAAAGCCTGACTTCTTCCTCTTTGCCATAGAGATCCACGGTTTTATAAAACTATTAAAAACACTTAAATGAGCCATGTTGATGAATTGCAGGATAAATTCCATCTTTACAATGAGCATGGGCCTGTAGTTTACTTTGAGTCAATCCCACATAAACAGGCCTAGTGATGTAAGTACTTTCTAAGATACTCCTGTTTGTGTAGTTTGCTAAAAACTACAGTTCCCAGCTCTTATAGGAAATTGTGTAGTTTTTTTATTTATGTCGTTTTTTTTTGTTTGTTTGTTTTTTTTTTTTTAGTAATATTAGGTAGTGTATATTCACAGACAGCCTTGGAACAGACTGTTATTTGGTCTTTTTATGGGATTTAATGACCAAAAAACAAAAACAAACAATATTGCCAGCCTTATCCTTCACATGCAGTTTCCACGGTCCAAATACACTTTGATGAATAACATCTCACCATCTATGTTCGTTGTTAAACTGAAGACTTCCTCCGCCTGATCACCTGGTATCATAGCCCATTCCTTTCCTCTCTGCCTGTAAACGGTTATTAATCTGCAAACACAGATAAGAGACAAAAAGACAGACTGAGACATGACTCAGAGACAGATGACTGTCTCATCACATCATTCAGCAATTCGTCACAACATCTAGTATTTATGATTACACACACACAGTGTTTATAACTTAACCACCATGCAGACCGTATTCATTGGATTAAAAACACCAGCGGCCACGGTATCCTTTACAGCTGAAGCATTCAAAACAACAACTCTCATTTCCCATTTCCACAGCCATCACTCAACA
Source organism: Trachinotus anak (assembly GCF_046630095.1). Classification (NCBI taxonomy): domain Eukaryota; kingdom Metazoa; phylum Chordata; class Actinopteri; order Carangiformes; family Carangidae; genus Trachinotus; species Trachinotus anak. The sequence continues at coordinate 7,266,932 of NW_027273855.1, forward strand.
CCTCTGAGGAGAGTGGTTTGTGGACACTGAGAGCCTTCACATTAGAGATAAAACCCCTTTAATTATTGAAGAGGTTCCTCAGACCTTTTACTGACCTCACTGAGAAAGGTCACACAAGAATAAATAAATAACTCCTGTGCACCACTGAGTATGGACCAAGCTTCAAACAGGGCACATGTAAGAGCTCTATAGGAATAATACACACAGAATATTATCTGTATTGAAACCGAGCTAAGCCATGGTAAGCTAATTTATGCCCAGCAAACGTGTCGAGGATAAGTCTGTCTCAAAAAGTGTGATATTCAATATTGCGTACAATTACTCTGCAGTGTGAATAGATTGCTGAGACATTAGACATGCAGTGCCACCTCACCTAACTGTCTACCCCCTGGAGCTGCAATCAGGACAAAGACATGGCAGGGATGAAAGAGGCCGGGGATCTGTGTGTGTTTGGGTGTGGGTGTGGGTGTGAATATGGGTGTGTGTGTTTGTGCGTGTGTACATAACCAGCGGCCATCAAGGAGCAGGTGCATGTGTCTTAGTATCTGTCTGGTAAGTGGCTGAGTGTGTCTCAGGCCTCCTCTTTACTTATTCATGAGCAGAATAAGAAGTATAATAAGTAATAACCTCCACGCCCACTGTCAGAGGGTTTGTGGGTGTGTGGAGAGGGGAGGCCATTACACAGTCTATTAAACAAGGCTGAGAATTCACACAGTCCTTTGAGACAGTGGAGGAATAGTCTTTATGAAACATATAAAACAAACCAATTCCTTGCGTCTCATGTTTTATTGAGACAAATCTGCTCCAGCTGTCAGATACAGGTTCTTTGTAGCCGTGTTAGAAGTGTGGGTCTTAAGGGATGGAACTGTCAGTAGGTTGGCTGGTCAGCCGATCAGACTGGTCCACCCATTATCAATCTTATGTATGTAACAACTACTCATTGGATTGCCATGAAATTTTGTACAGATATGATCCTCTGGCATTTCACTCAGCGCCACTAGGAGGTTGATATGTTTATGGTTTTTAGAGAACTATTAAATGGACCATAAAAAAGTTGAATCATGCTGCAGTCACTGCAAATGGATATTACAGAGCAGATACTTTGGTCAAAAACAAGTACGTTATCTGTGAACATTTTACTGATATGCTCATTATCAACATATTTGCGACTTGCTAAAAATGTAAATTAACATTTCCACATTATTTTCATGGAAAATATAATCTAACAAGCATTACTAACATATTTGCTGTTGCTGTTTAATTTTAGGAGACTGGGGTTGAATGAGAATGCATGTTCACATTTTGATTGTGAGCATGTTAACATTTAGCTCAAAACAGCTAGCACAGTAGCTGCAGACTCCGAGGGCGTGGAGAAGAAAGCCTCTTGGTAATGCTGGCGGTGCTGTGCTAAATGGTGATGTGGCCTAAACAGGAGGCCAAATTGTTCATGTACAGCTCGGAAAATTCACAAGCCACAAGGAATTAATTTTTTGTCCACTTTTCAGCAAACCTCTGCTCCACTCAGTGCACCGTGGACATCCACACAGAGTTGTCGAAAAACACCACATACACAATAAAGGAGAAGCGCACACAAAGCTGTTTTTCCAGGAAAACGCTTTTAGTCTTATCCATCATAGATCATCACAAAGCGCAATCTACAGTTACAGGACAAGGCAAATGCCAAAATGTAGCATAATGCAAGCTTCTTTCAACAAAAGATGGCAGAAGTCAGAGTGTTGGATTTCAATTATTTATTTTGGGACCAACAAGCCACAGACAACAATAACTACAGCAATTCTGAGACTAGAGGGGTTAATCTTTGTTTCACAGCTGGATGCAATTAGATCATTTAACACTTTCTGAAGCTAATCGACTTCCATTCAGTAGATTCAATTCTAATACAACTAAAAACAGTTACTGTGTCCAGTACTGAAGCCACTAGCTTGTTAATCTGGATATTTTCTGCTTCGTCCTGCCTCTGTGACAGAGCCTGAGAACAATCTGAGACAAATTCTCACTGGTACTCGGAGCAGGCGTCCTCACCTGCTCTTTGACCGGCCATCATGGCGCGGTCAAATTATTTATAGCCTCAAGTGACCCTCATCACCATGGGAACTTCCTCTTACCAACCAGCAATGATGGCTTCCTATGAGTTACCATGAGATCAAACTGGCTGTGGTGTGGGACAAAGTGGAGATGGAGGGGAAGAACAGATGCACGAGAAATAAAGCTGTGGTTGATGTAAACAAAGAGGGGAAAGTCCAATCTGGAATATTTCTCTTGAAATCTAAGACCTTTTATGGCGATGCGACATTTTCACTTCATCCATCAAATAAATAACTACTCTTTAACTTAGATTCCTCTTTAACCATGAGTGAAGGAAGTTTGTGGATTTCCAGGAGCATAAATCAGCCGGTTTACTTTTAAGATTTTCAAGCCAATAGAAGAACAAGGCTTTTTTTTTTTTGTTTTGGATCCTGATGTTTGCCCCAGTCTCCTGGAAGTAAAACATCTACTTTTCCTCTTAATGTGGAAGCAGTTTCAGAGCAACACGGACACCACTGCCACCCTTTAGAGGAGCAGAGGGGCGGTTTCTCCCATGCTGTTCAAGCAACAATCTCCAGAGTTCATCAGTCGTGTCTGGTATGCAGCATGTTCGGCCATGGGGCACAGTCCAACAATCTATAAATAACCTCTAGTAGCCCATTAGACTGTCAAATGAATTGGGGAGAAGAGACGGTGGTCATAAAGCAACTATGGAGTAAATATTCACATGCAAGCAAAGATGTATGATTGATTTCCTCAGTTCTGCCACAGTGGGGAAAAGAATTTGACTGAATTCTCCACTTAAACCCAGAATTATGACTTTCATTCAGCTGCTGACAGCAGGGGGACCTACCCATCCCAATCAACACTGGGTGTGAGCCATCAAGTGTATTTGTTTACTTCTATAAACTCCTCAGAATGTGGTCCCATCAGTGAACTTTCACCCTAGCCATTCCTATCTGCCTCACATTCTTCTCTCTGTCCATGTTAATTAATCACTGAGAAAGTCTGCTGCGCAAGTTCATTTCTAAAGCTCTTAATGAGCCATGACAGCCCACTGAACGCCTAAGACCTCATAAAATATGTGGGGTCAGCAGCACGGGGACAGTGCACCCACAACCGGCCCGGAGCCATTACCGCCTTGCATTGTTATATTCTGGTGGGTCGGCTGGCGTCTCGCCCAGGGCACCAGACTCTGCAACACTAGCATCTGTGGCTCCCAGCCAGAGAGTACAGTAGAGAGAGTATATGCATAGGGTCTGTTTGAAATCAGGGATGACTTTAATGACAACACACAGGACACGACTGAGAAGAGAAAGAACAGGCACATGCATTTGCTGGTAAACACTTGTAACTGATTTAAAAGTAGGGAGTGGAAAGAGTTGGCATGTGTGTTCGGATGACATTAATGACACTGATAGAGTTACGCTCAGAATAATGTCACTGAAAAGCCTGAAAATCCAATTCCCGGTGCCGTCCCAGGAATAACTGCAGTTTGCTGTTTTTTCTCCAAAAAGTTTCTCATGCTGAAGGAGATTGTTGATAGTGAAGACAACATAAATAAAGTTTAACAAAAAAAAAACACAAACACACTATAATCTGGTGTTTTTCAGTAACAAACATCGAGCAAAGACATTGCCACTGCTGACTTTCTGCTCGCTGCAATCACTACTCTCTTTTACAGTAACTATTCTATGAGTACATGCATCCTCCAGCATTACTCTGCATCACAAAGTAAATGAAAGAACGTAAACACGCTGTCACTGATCACATGTAGTGATGCAGCGGTGCCGTCAGTGGGTGAGTTCTGACGCTAACGGCTAATTATTACATTGTACTATTTACCAGAAACCAATTCTACAGTAGTTGCCAGTGGCTGCACAGCGCAACTTCCTGTGTAGGATACTCGTTTAGAGCAGTGAAGGAGAATTGACTGGAAATTATGGCTATTTTATTCAGGTGTGAAACCAAGTCTTAACAGTCTTATTAAAAGATTACTATTGCTATACTATCAGTGACTGACAACTGACTTGCTGATGTACTCGCTGATACCTAATACAGTATTTTAGCCAGTATCTGAATCAGTATCGGAACAACTCTAGCACCAACATAAATCCAGCTTTAGTGTAAACTTTTGGTCAATGCACGGATTACACTGAGTTTTGTTTGTGGCAAATGAATGACAAAAAAGGAAGCTGGTTACTCAAAGGTTAGTACTGCCTGATTACAGTTGGTGGGCATGTTGAAGTCAAACCTTAAACAAAAGCAACGAGAGAATTTACCTCGACAGATGCCCACTGGTCACTGTGATTCCACTGATGTAAACTGATCACCACAAAATTGCTGCTGTGCAAAAGGCCCTAAAGGCTGAATCTGACAGTCAGAAGATCCTCAAGCTTGAAACACAACAAAAAGAGGACTGAACTAATGCTAAACGCTGAGCTGAGCCAAGAGAACAGACAAAGCTAAAATTATAATAAATATTGTCTGTCATATCTGGACCCCCGTTCTGCCAAGAAATCATTAACCTGGCGGGACGAGAGGCGACTACAACTCCAATAAAAAAAAAAAGAAGCTACTGTGAGTCAGTTAACACACAGATATTTAATTTCACTTCCCCACTGAAACACAACAAACTGGTGGTGCGATCACACCCTTCATGTCACTTCCACTCTACATTCACATCCAGTAACTACACCCACGTACAGTGGAGTTGCTGGTTGTGTGTGTGTGTCCCTACTTAGATGGTTAGATCAGTCAAAGCGCTAATATTATGAGAGCCAGATGTACACGTTTGGCCTCTCTCCATTTCCGTCGCCTTCTTTAGGGTCAATGGCAATCTTTCTCCCCTCAGTTCACATGCAGACACAGAGGGTCTCTCTCTCAGTCCCTCCGGTGGGCTGAAGGGGCTCTCTGTCTGCTGCTGGAGGGAATAGTGTCCCTTTCACTGCTCCAAGACCAAGTGGCTGCGCTGAACGGACACAGGATAAAAGCCACTTCCCTTGGAAAGAGAGTCCACACACACATATCTACATGAGTGCCGAGACACAACTCACTTTTTCATGTTCCCACACACACACACACACACACACACACACACCCACCCACACACACACACACACACCCACCCACCCACCCACACACACACACACTCACTTAGCTCGTTTTATGACAGGATCCTTTCACCCTGGAGACAGTAACGCTCTCCCTGGAAAAAGCAGGTGTTAAGCCGAGCTGCTTGGTACAGCATGACACGCACGACCTGAGAGCCACTGTAAGACCAAAGGGCTTTCATCCGCTGTGATCTGTGCTGATGTTTCATTCTATCATTCAACAAACCAGCTAATTTTTACAAACAGCATTATCACTTAAGACCATTCTCTACCCTTTAACCTGTCAACCTAGCACAAGCAGCGGTGGTGGGCAGGGCCTGATGCAGAATTTCTCAATGAGGAAGTAGGCATAGTAGTAGTAATAATAATAATAATAATAATAATAATACATTTTATTCATAGGAGCCATTCAAGGACACCTTACAACACACAGTAAGAGAAATCAAATATACAGTAGCAACAGACAGTAATCCAACAAGGCATAAAATGCTAAATGAATTAGAATAAATATAACTGTAGCGCTGGAGTCAGTCGGAATAGCCAAGTTTGAAGAGGTGTGTTTGAGTTGGGATTTGAAGGTAGGAAGAGAGTCAATTTTGCCGATGTCTTGTGGAAGTGAGGGACGGCACGGCTAGAGGCTCTGAACCCCATCATAGTCGGACCGACAGGAGCCAGAGTGAGATAAATGGAAGAGGATGATCTGAGAGCACGGGCAGGTGTGAGTAGATCAGAGAGATACGGTGGTTCGAGGCTGTGAAGTGACATGAAAGTGAGAAGCTCTTGAAATCAATATGGTGTTTAACAGGGAGCCAGTGCAGTATACAGTCTAACAGATAAATGAACCAATAAACTGTGATATAATCTAAGAAATGATCAAAAGTCAACTTGATATAATTCATTGTTTTGAATCATTTCATTGTTGTTGGAGTTCTAGGTGGTTAATTCAGTTACCTCATAAGGGTTCTTAGTCTATAGATGTTTCTCAGAGTAAGACACAGAATTCTTTCTCTCGCTAACGGGAGCTAGCTAAAGACTGCAGCTGGCAGTTGTGGAAGTTGCTGAGAAGGAACTTGCAACTGGCGGAAAATTGAGGGGGTGTTAACCATAAATTGTTAATAAAGATAGACATAGCCTCGGTGACATCACTGTGGGTTTCTGAAGAGGGGTTTTGAGGATCAGGGTGGGTTGCCCCACTGTCGCCATCTCGGCACTGCCTGACTCCGCCTAACAAAGAGGTGGGTCATGTGTGGAGCCGAGATTTTGGTTCATGTTGGTTTCTGGCAAGCATACGCTCACCCACCCGTTACTCAAAGTCACCATGGCCTCAATTATGCATAATTTTAAGCCTTGATACGATTTAAACATTTGAGTTATAAAAAAATTCACCCCCTGTACAGTTGTCATGAAGGGGGAAATTAGCTATAGAGACCCATACCATTTATGTACCATTTTAACATCTTTGGGATTGACTCATGTCTGGAGTGAGCCTCCAGTGGCCATTCGAGGAACTGCAGTTTTTGGCACTTCTGTGTTGACTTTGCGGTAGAGTATACCACAGTCATGAAAACTGACATTATGTAATAAAGGTGTTTAAAATGAAACAAAAACAAAACGCAAAACAAAACAGAATCATGAACCAGACACTGGAATAACATTTCATAATAATGACTTGAGATTTACTTTATGAAATTATTTCTCAATTTATTGGTTCTTTTTTCACAATTAATCAAAATATTATTGAAATCACAATGAGGCCAAATGCAATATCAAAATCGTAGCAGCTGTAGTAGCATTTTTTTTTGATAAAGGTAAATGTGTCACAGCATTCCATAAATTAAGCATTGTGGTGGTACAGAGATGCCCCAGCCTACATTATATTCTCCTTGTTTGGTACAAGCCCCAACAAAAATCACATCATCATCATTGCTTTCTTTTTTTCCGTTTTTTTTCCCCAGTAAAAGTCAAATGCCAAAATTACCATTCCAACTCAAATCATGACTCAAATCGCAATTACAACATCTGACAAAATAATCAAAATATGATTTCTTTTGCATATCATTCAGCCCTAGTTATTTCATATATTTGTATATACTTTTTACTCACTATATTAATTTCTAATTCATTTCATAATCCTTCTGATTGGCTCACCAGCCCGTTCATGCTATAGCTCCAGAGAGAAGCCCAAAAAAGAAGATGTAAAACTACACTGAGATGGTTTTTGGCACTTAAAACCACAAATATATCTTCTTATGGATATCAAAACTTCAGATAAAACACCAGAAAAGTGTAAAATATGGGACCTTTAATTTTTTAACTCCATATGGATGGCGGTCTAAGAGTAGAGTAGGTTGAGAGTTTCATTTCACAACTGGTTTCAAGTGCAACTGGTTTCTCTGAGCATATGACCACGAAGCCTTTGACCCTCTGACCCTGACTAGGTGGGAGAAAGGGGAGACTGGTGCTGTCATGGAAATATGACAGACTGGAACTGATGGTGCTGTAATTCTTCAGTTCAACATTCAACAGGCACAGGGATCAAAGAGCAGTCAGGAGGAAACAGAGGCAGGGGGTGGACAGGCTTAATGAGACGGGGAGAGAGACAGAGAGAGAGAGAGAGAGAGACAGAGTGAATGACAATGATTGACAATAGCAGCTGAGGCCTGATTTAACATTTTAACCAGTTAAAGGCAAATGCCTATGGGACTGAAGTGGCCCCTGCAGTGCAGTAAAATATGGCCACTTAATAAGCATGTCCTTTATAAATCTAAAAGTGCCTGTTTGAATATAGTTTGATGGGAATACATGGTCCTCACAATCCAGCCTACCTCAAATAGCACATTGTGAACCAAATCTAAAATAGGACCATAAAGTTAAATTAGGGTGCAGAAATGAATGTGCTTTTGTGAGCGGGTGTTGGTAGTGTGCTTTCATTATCTTGTGTGTGTGTATGTGTGAGACGCAGTGCGTTAAGTGGCCAGTGGTCAGATCCTTAGAAAGAGCCTCTGCTGACAGGGTTGGACCACAACAGCGTGGACAGCAGCCAGCAAATCCTGCCACAATTACAGACCTCAGTTCTCTGGCCTCCTGTAGGAGAGGCAGCCAGTTGGCCTCGCCGAGAATGACAATGTGAGAAAAAGGGAGGAACGGATGACAAAGCAAAAAAATATTCTTCTTTTGAAATTTCTGAAAGTACAGTAGTCTGTGTTTACTTAGTGGACCAAACTCTGCTTTTTCAGGTTAACACTGAAATACAGTACACCCAGCATATCTTTACATAAAAAGCAAATGTGGCAGGGATGTACCTGGTTATTCAGAAATGAACAAACTATCCTTTCCAAATAAATAGCATCCACAGTGGACTGTAATGCAGCAGGTGGAGGCAGAGAGGGGACTGGTTTCCCTCCCACCACCTCCTCTTTTGCACCTGTTCAGACTCAGGTACTGTAGTTTTAGTATGGAGACACCCTACTTATTTTGCAATTTTGTGCGTTAATAAATGGACAAATTGTGAATAAAAAAAATGACTGTTTTTGATATTAAACTCAACAATATACAATATACTCATATGTGGTTCAATGTGGCCAGAGAGTGTGAGCTACAACTGTCTTTGCCTCCCCCCCCAAATCCTTTCCTCTTGTCCTCATGTCCCTGCATTTATAGCTTTAACCTCTGTTATCAAAATACAACCCAACTTTGACTTGCCCTTTTCTTCAGGAACAGTTCAACATTTTGGAAAACATGATTCATCACTTTTTGCCAAGAGAGGAGGCTGGAAAACACTTTATATTTAAAGAACAGATGTTGGAGTGGTTAAGATCTTCTCATCTACTTGTCATCTCATTCTCAAGACAGCAAATAAGCACAAAGTATTGTTGAACAACTCCTTTAAATTCAAGCAAATCCGAAATGAAAATAAAGCAACTGGAAACCAAAGTAATGTACAGTAATCTTGCCTAAACCATCAAATATGCCAAGACCACTGCTGAGTTCAGCAGTTAGAAGAAACAAATGTTCATTCCACCAAGTATTTGAGGGTTAAAGTCACTATCAAATACAACAAATCTGTCCTGATCATTTTCAGAGCTATAAACACAGGAAGTAGGAAAAACAACTGGTAAAATGAATAGACAGAGGCATCTCCATTCTGTTTACAAAAAGACATAGCAGGCTTAAATAGCTTCTCTGTGGCTGGTTTGGAGTTTGAATACAGATTGGCCATATGCTCGAACTAAGCATCACGTCATCGAGGACGCGCTGGTATTGTCATTGTGTGGCAGAATGCTAAGGAGGTGGCAGTGGGACGTGCATGTGTATTCATTTGTTTGTGGATGGTCTGCATACATTACCACCTACAGCTTGTACAGCCACAAGACACAAGAGACACACACACACACACACACACACACACACACACACACACACACACACACACACTGTTGCCTGTTCTTTCACAGCACTCAATAGCCTGAGAAAGCCCTTTGTGGTTCTTCGTTGTCGTGACGACGTGCCTGGGTCGAGTGAATAGAGAGAGGAGGTCCAGCTCTCTCAGTCTGTGGGCATTTTAATCAGCTTGTCACACTGTCTGTGGTCTAACAACACTTGTGCTCGTCTCTGTCCCTCTCTGAGGCCGGAGATACTCCTCAGCTTTTTTTTTTTTTTTTTTTTGAATGAGCACATCTTCAGCAAAATCACTTCAGTCTCATTTTATGATTCAGAGAGCTCTGGGAAACGTCAAGCCTGATTTTCTGCTCTATTATTGAATTACATATTTGACCAGAAAAAAAAGTGCCATATCCAGCCACAAGACCAATGATAGCGAACCAGCGTATTATTGCTAATAAGCCTGGACTGAGGGTGGAAAATCTGGTCTGCTGTCTACCCGTCCTCCAGTTTAATAAGTTTTATGGTTATGAAACATGCAGCATGTCTTCTCACAAGCCCAGAATAAGCCTAAAGAAACCCCCATCTATTCCCAGAGGGACTCACTGCTGGATGTTTGAGTTTGGACCAGGGCTCGGAGAACATGATTTGTTTTATTCATGAATGAGTTTGCAGCTCATGACCCATGGCGAACCTTTGACTCATAACATGCTAAGTGGAGCCAGTTCTGCGTCCCCCTTTTGTCTCAACCTTCTCAACAAATCCCATCGCCTGTCTCTCCCTCTCTCTCTCCCTCTCTCCCTCTCTCCCTGCACCAGGCCTGGTATCTCAGGCGCCTATCTGGATGCCACGCATTTTCTAAATATTTAGTCAGGGATTCTTTGCGGCTGTTGTCCCTCGCTGGTGATAGACACTGCAGTTTTAAATCATTACATCATTCCTTAAGTAGGAAAATATACTCTAGACATCAGAACAGTCCATGTATCTCTTTAAAAGTGAAGCTGAAATTTGGACACTTTTTGTATAAGGAAATTAAGAACTAAAACCATCCTGCAGATATTGTGCATATTTCTCTTTTTTTTTGTTTGGGAAATATTTATAGAAACACAACTAAGGTTCAGGCCTCTGGGTGGGTGTGCCTATTTTCAATGGCAGCAGTTGACTGACATTTGAATGCCAGCAATGCCAGGGGTGTCACTGTAAACTACTATACTATTCTGGTCATAGGTTTCAAACACTTTCTGTGATAAAACATCTAAAAGCAAAATTCTTGTCAGAGGGGAGGCATGGGACAAAATCGTATCAAATGGGCCTTCCGTAGTCTAATTTGTGTGAGTTTAGGGGTCCTTCATGTAAAAAGTTTGAGAAGCACTGCTATAGAGAGCCATGACACCACGTGCAGGATACATTCAGTTTAATTCAATGGTGTTTTATTGGCCTGTCAGTTTGAGAAAAACAATACTGCCAAAGCATCAAAATACAATTTAAAAAGAATACTAAACACAAAATGCAACAAACAACATCAAGATCGATGTATACATGTATACGTTAATCATATATTCACAGTATGTTATTTATGTGTGTGTGTTGTCGAGGTCATTCATAGCCCCTCACTGGTTGTGGCATGTTGATATATATCGGGCAATACTTTTAATTTTGAGATGTCATTTCATTCATTGAAATCTGGGATGACAGAGCTGAACTGGTTAAAGTAAAAGTTCCTTCCTTTCACTGAATGATTTTAGAATGTAGTGTATCTCTGTCTCAGGCTCACCTGTCGGACGATGACCACATGTTCTGTTTTCTTTGGGTTGCATAGCTTGTTTTCCCTTAGCTGTTGAACTGTAATACAGAATTTCCTACATCTGTCTTTCTGAAAAAATAAAGTGTGTTCCTGGGGGCTACTTTCCATACCTCCACTGCAACACTTGCCAAAAATAATTGAAAACTTTGTAATTTAAACAAAGTTAAACAACAAATAGTCTGTAAGCACAGAAAAAAAAACTACAGCTCCCATGAAAAAAAACTACACACCAAGCATGACAGATACTTAGATTACTTTAACTTGATTTGCTCTCTGCCATCTGCAGACATCTGCAGCATTCAGTGCTCTTTTGTCATGCTGTTGTTGCGAACATGACTGAGCTAACCGCTAACCCCTCGACTCACTCACTGACTCCTCTTTTCTGCTGAGCCATGTAATTTACCCCCCAGATGTCGAGGGCTTTTATGAAATTTTGTCCATTAAAGCAGGTAAAAATCATAAATATTGAATAAACTATTTTAGATGATTTATCAAGAAACTAACTGAAGCTGAATCTTTTTAGTTATTAACATAGTCACAAATGCTAACTGGACTTTTGATGCATTTGTCTTACTTCTGGGTTTACTTCAGCTCTCTATAAACACTGATTCAAGACCTTATTTTCCCTTTTTTCCACAAATGTGTACTTTACAACAATAAACATACACCAAAACAACATGCTGTTAAATTAGCGAGCTATGCTAACACCTCCACTCAGCTAGTTAACTTAGCTTGCTTACGTTACCTGTAAGCTTAGCACTCGGTACATTAGACTGTAATGTATCAGCAAATGTTTTTGATCTGATGAAACATTATAAGCTGCAGCCTGTAGATAAATGACCTTCAGATGTTGTAACTGTTATATACTCCAAGGGAAACTGAGATACTTAAGTTAATTTGCTTATTAGCTTTATGTATTTTGAAGCGGTGCCAACTGGAGCTTGCAGTCAGCAGAGTTGGGTGTGGTGACCTAAACTTGCAACCATATAGGCGGCCTGGTGAAAGAAGCTGTTGTAGGGTCAGTTCTACAACCACACTGACTGCTCTGTCTGTCTGATGAAAAATCAAATATCACCGTGGGAGTCTGCAACTTTTTCGGGTGTTTTTGAGTGTGTGTGTGTGTGTGTGTGTGTGTGTGTGTGTCAGACCTGAAATACATTAAAATTTGCATCAACTTCTTGGTTCTTGGGTACTACCTGACTGTTAAATCGGCAAAAACAATACGACAAAGCCATCACGCCTTAATACCTCACTGGCATGGCTGGTCACCGCGGTGTGCATGCATGCAAACACTGCCTACTTTCATCCCAGTCGTGCTTTATCTGCAGCCAGGGCACCCATGCAGACATAATCTCACTGAATCACTAAAAAGGGACCAGTGACAGGCGTTCCTAATTCACATTTCATTTTGAATCACACTCCACAGTGCAGGAGTCCAACAGGATTTTTGCTCATTGGGTGGCTACTGGTGGGCACTTCCTCATCCCAGTGTAGTTGTAGAAACGGCTGGTTAAACTGCTTTAAAATCATGATGCTTTCATGAACGTTAACAAAGGCCACCTGGAAACAGCTGAGTAGAAAGAAATCCATAAACTGATTGAGGTGTTTATTGAGAAACAATCATATTTGCTTTAAAAGCCAGGCTATCATAGTAAATAAGAAATTGTTCTTAATGTCTTGCCTGATAAAATAAAGGCAAATAAATATGATAGATAAATAAAGGTGAGTCTTCATTGATCTCCAATGAAAAGAACAGGATTTAGACGGATGCAACTCCTACAAATATTATAGGAGATTTAAAAAAGAGGTAAATAAAAAATAAAAAATAAAAAACTGATCCAGGAAACAACACACACACACACTATCAAATATATATTAATATAGAATAATATATAATACAAAGTTCAATGAGACTTGGAGTCTACATCCATGTTAGCAGCCCTCTGAAGCTGTACTCATGCTACTGTATACTACCAGGCTAACAGTCACAATGCTAATATGTGGATGTTGGCAGGTATAATGTTTAAAAATGTTCATGGTTCTCAGACAATAACTACCGTTTTAGTGTAGTGTGTTAGGATGCTAACATTTGCTAATTAATATAAGTTGTGGAACTTGATGAAAAGTTATGGAATCAACAAAGTCATTTGGACATGTTGTCTGGGAACCATGGATAACTGGACCAAAATGTATGGCTGGACCAAACAATCAATGGGCACATTAATCAATAATCATAACTAGTTGCAGCCCTAATAAGAATACTCTACAACTCAGACCTTTTTGTCAATGAAAAAAAAATCAATGACTATTAAAACACATGTAATTTAAAGACTTCAAACTTAAACATCTTAAACATCAGAATTGGTAGATTTTGTATTGTGTTTCCTTCAGTATGGAGCTTGTAGCAGGATTTAGCTGTGGAAGGTGAAGCAGTTCTTGCACTGCTGATGCTAAATGAAGACTGCCTACGAAATACCCCATCATAATATTTTGACCAATCCCTATTTCCTCTTCCGTCTTTATATGCAAAATGACTTCAGCTCATTTAACTCCCAAACTGGTGGTTTTGGAGTGGAGGCAGGTGGGAGTGATATCCTGGCCTTCTGTCAACAAGCCGTGTGACGGACAGCTTCATTAGAGAGAAAATGGACGCCCCCCTCACCACCCCACTCCGACTGGAGACACGCCTTTGACCCCCCTCCCTCCCCGCCTCAGCTTCCTGGGATTGGGAGAGTGGACAATCTGAGCAGGTCTTTTAGAGTGGGAGGTCTTCAATTGTCAAATGCTTAATAGACTGTGCTCTCTCCATCTTGCTCAGGAACAAGCGGACCTGCACACAATGAATACACACACACACACACACACACACACACACACACACACACACACACACACACAGTATCCACACTTACAGACATCACCCCACTATCTGAAGCTGTGGCAGAAAATCAAAGATGATTGATGAGTGGAGCCTGGCTGTGTTGAAGGTCTGAGGTGTGTTATTGTGATCCGGGGACAAAGAATTCATTGACAAAGGTTAAGCATACGATAAAACCCTCAGGAAAGCAGGGAGAGGATCCTAGATGTCATTAATCACGTGGACCTACTCTTTTCATTCAGTTGTCATCTTTTTCAGTCAGTGACCACAGCGTGCTGTGGGAATCAGTGTAGTAATATTCACTGTGGTAAAATCCACCTGGAGGTCCAGTATAGACAGCTGAACCACTCCATTCTGGTCAGGGCGGAATGAAAATGCTTTCTTTAGTGCATGTTAAAGCGTAATTAAATATGACGCTAGCACCTCAGACAATGCGCTACATTATAAGACGGCCATGCTGCCACCGCCAACTGTGTCTCCAAGAGGGTGCGTGGCTACAAATCAGCAAATCTAGACAAATGCCAACCAAACTGCTCCAGGAAGCATTGAGGGGTCTTTGTCTGAGAAGGGGCACGGGCATGGACCCAACACTAATATGGCTAATGGCTTAGGGCACCCCACTGCTTCTTTAATTGAAGCTGGCTCTCCGTCGTCCAGTGGGGAGAGAGCGGAGAGAGTGAGATAAGACACAGCAAAGGAGAGCGAGAGATTGGGATGAGGGTAAGGAGTAAGGTTTAACTGATCTTGAAAAGCTCGGAGGGAGCTGTGAGGGGGATGCAAGAGGTGTGTGTGTGTGTGCGTGTGGTGGGGGTGGGTGAGGGGGGTCTACATAAGGACTAGGTAGCCAATCAGGACTTCCCCTGAGGTCTCAGGACACCTGGGATCATCAATGATTGATCAAACTGGAGGCTTTAACCATGGGAGAGGTGGGTAAAAAAACAAGGACTGAAGGGCAAGAAATACAAAGGAGAGAGAGAGAGAGAGAGAGAGAGAGAGAGAGAGAGAGAGAGAGAGAGAGAGAGTGAGTGAGTGAGTGAGTGAGTGAGTGAGTGAGTGAGTGAGTGAGTGAGTGAGTGAGTGAGTGTGTGTGTGTGTGTGTGTGTGTGTGTGTGTGTGTGTGTGTGTGTGTGTGTGTGTCTGTGTGATAATGAGAAAGAAAGAGAGAGGGGGGAAGTAAATCTAACAAGAGAAAGGACAGGAATGAACAGAGAAAACATTAAATTTGGCCAAAACAAAACAAAACCTGCTCAGAACAAAAGACTACAGCATAAAGAAGCCAGATTCAGTTCACTGTATCTGAACCTAAGAGAAGCCACGGTGGAAGCAAACACACCCATCAAAGCCAAACCGCTGCAGCTCTGTAGAGACCCTGCTGCCTGCCCACATGGTTTTGGCTGTGCTCAGACCAGCGAAAGACAAACACGACCTCAAACCGATCCACACAGACTGGAACATAATGCTTAGGTATACAAACTGACTCACACACACACACACAAACACACACACACACACCAGTGCCCTTTCAGTGACATACTGTATATGCTGTCATCTTTAAAATGGAAATGTTGTTTGGGCCAGAAAACTATAATCAGTTAACTGTTAACTCTCTTTGGAGGGGTCCAAACTATATATAAACTGCTAAACTATATTTAAGGTAGTTATCTATGAAGTAGCCCCACCTCAATCAGCTACAGCAGCAAAATGCTGCTAACACATGAAGGCATCAATATGAATCTAATAATGTAATGCATAATATTAATAATTCAGCTACAGGAACACTGCTTTTTTCTTTCTGATACTCAATGTACATTTTGTATTTTTGTTTATGTACTATTACTTAAGAAAGACTTTGAATGCAGGGCTTTTTTTTAACTTGTACATTTTGACATGGTTATAGATCTGAGCATTTCTTCCAGTAGAAGTCCCTATTTCAAAGCTTCCAAGTGTTCATTTGTCTACTCATGCTACAGTAGTTACATTCAAGCAATAGTGCAGTTTTGTTTAGGGCTTAGCTTGACTTAAGCTAAAATTTTAAATTCTAATTCTTGTAAAAGTTGACTATTCATCAGTTTTACAATGATGGTACAATCTTCAGTGGCATGTGTATTTGTATTTAAATGCATAATAAGACTAAGAAAACTATGTGTGAGTGCATCATTTGTTGTTATTATTATTTGGAACCCTGACACTCGTTTGATTCTGGTGTTTTGCTTTTATATGAAGACATTATGGACTGGTATGGATTTACCCATCCTCCTCATTGTTTCAGAAGCTAAAACGTGTCTGAGGAATGAAACATGTTGTCTCTTGGTGGCTCTCGAGTAAAGCAGATTGGCTCCGAGGGTCT
The DNA here is from genome assembly GCF_046630095.1 of Trachinotus anak. Taxonomy (NCBI): domain Eukaryota; kingdom Metazoa; phylum Chordata; class Actinopteri; order Carangiformes; family Carangidae; genus Trachinotus; species Trachinotus anak. The sequence continues at coordinate 7,283,500 of NW_027273855.1, forward strand.
CCTGGCATTGTTGCAGAATCTTTGAATAAAGACCTGAATCCACTCCCTATGTCGGGACTGCTGCTTCGAAATGCATTATTAATGAGAATAGTCAGACTGATGCTTGGGATTAATTACAGTAGCTCCCCCCTCCTTTTTTTTTTTTTTTTTTTTTTTAAACACTCAAAACAACCAAGCCAGCAATATTTTTTCTTCTCATTCAAGATCAGAAAGAAACCGTGCAAGTGGAGTCTTGTTAGTGAAAACACTCTGACAGACTTTGCTGTCTGGCTAAATAATTTATACTTCACACTCTATAAAGCATGCCCTACACTTTTTATTCCACATTAGGCAGAGCCACGGTTCCACTGGGTTGTTGTCACCTGCTTGGTCACAGAGAGAAAAGCTACAGGCTAAGGCTTCTTTGTCATCCACGATGTGTTCACTGACAAGTGCAGCTGCTGCGTCACAGTAACACAGCTAACAGGTTAAAGTCCCGTCAGTGAACAGGATCTCATTTATGATTTAAAGATGTCTTTTCATGTATTTATGAATAATAAATCACGTCATGTCATGTAAGGCAGTAACTGTACAAACCAACTGCATGAAGCTATAAATCATGAGCTCATGTGAATTTCAGTTCCAGTAGCTTTACAGTTGTTTGAGCTTCATTTCATTCATAAATATATATATATATATATATATATATATATATATATATATATATATATATATATATATATATATATATATATTCATTCATATGCTCATCTTTGTTTTTTGCCATTCTTCATGTGCTATTTGGCTCATTTGGCGGAAACACAGACAATTAAGACCAATGTAAACATGATGAAAGAAAACAAACAATCAATAAACAAGAAGATTCTCCAACTACAAACCACTCATTAATAACACGTATCATCTACACTAGACTGACAAGAGATTAACAAGAGATTGTTTTTTATGAGTTTATGTTTTGTTAATGATTACTCTTGATGTTCTTCTTCTTCTTCTTATTATTATTATTATTATTATTATTATTATTATTATTATTATTATTATTATTATTATTATTATTATTATTATTATTTAGTATTTTTCTTGGTTTTGTGCTGATGTCTTCATTGCTTGGGTGGGGCTGGGGGGCGTATTTCCTTATTTATTCAAACAAAATAATAATAATAATAATAATAAAGTGAATATTTTAGAGGGTTTTTTTATTTCTGGTAACTGATGAGAACAGTCTTATATTTGCTGGTTGTGAAGCATCTTTAAAAATGCCTAAAAGGACAAGGATGGTGATATTTTTGTTATTAAGAAAACACTGCATGACAAGACCAAAACCAACGCTGAACATTGTCTAAATTCTAAACCTTTATTCCTTTGCCATGGAGCTCCACTGTTGTCCAAAAACTGAGAAAAAAACAAAAGAGTCACCTTGTTGCACTGACTCACATCTTCCTTCAGCAGCAAGAACACACACACTGTGGTTTATTTTTGCAGTGATCCAACATATGTAGTTCTGGTGCTGTAAATACTCACTTGTGTGTACAAATCCGCAGCTGAAATTAGTCCCCAACAAATCGACTGTTTATTCCACTTAGAGTAACATTTAATAAAAACTACAGTGCTCAGCTGTTTTAGGAAATTATCTTTTATCTTTTTTAAATGAAATATTATTAATGAGCCATTTTTAAGGATCTGCATCATCACAGACAGGGTAGGGAAGTCACAAAGCTTGAGAGACAGACTAACACGTTGCTGTTTTTTTTTCCTTTCATGGGATTTGTGGAGAATAAAGAGGTGAATAATATCAGCCTTGTCCTTTAATTGAGATGCTATTAGTATTTCTTGAATCCATAATTCTCGGCCCACATTCATCTGTCATTGCTGTCATACAGATGACATGATTGCGGTACAATTTTTCTCGCTAATCTTGCAAAACCGAATGTCTCAACAATAGCTGATGACTGACTGATCACCATGTGAATGTGGCACATCCTCCATCCTCCTCATTCATCATCCCAACGCACACATGCATGCAAAAAAAAAAAAATTTAAAAAAAAAAAAGCTCATTCTCGCTCACCATGGGTTGTTGTTGGTTTCAATTAGTGGACCCAACATCTGACACCGGGCCACAGGAGTCTCTATTGATTGGCTGGAGCTATAGAAATTCATGTGTCAAGGGCAACTGGGGTCAAACTGTGCACCCCGGAAAAAGAAAAGACGCAAAGGATGACAGGAGGGAGGGACAGAGGGAGGAGAAAGAGGCAGACAGACATGGCCTATCTGGACATGCCTCTGTAAGGAGAGGGGGAGAGCAAGATCCATTTAGTCCAGACTGAAAGCCAGAAGGCTGCAGGATGTGTGTGTGTGTGTGTGTGTGTGTGTGTGTGTGTGTGTGTGTGTGTGTGTGTGTGTGTGTGTGTGTGTATAGCGGGAATGGGATTACCTGCTTTGTGAAAACCAGTTAGACATTCAAAGAAAGAACTAGACTTTTGCTGGGGTTTCAGTGAGGTTAGCCAAGGGTTAAAGTTAAAGTTTCTTTAGGACTGGGAAGGACTTTAGCCACTGCAACAGTGTGTGTCTGTGTGCGTGTGTGAGCCTGGTAGGGGGTGATTCAGCAGCTGGACAAACAGACTTGATCCAACTACTGTTCAACTAATGGAGACCACTGACAGCCTGGAACACACACACACAAACACACACACACACACACACACACACACACACACACACACACACACACACACACACACACACAAACACACACACACACACACACCCAATAACATAACTTCTGGTCTGTTTCTCATATTGCCGTCACCCACTTTCATGTGAAAGCATGATATTATAATAACAAGCATGGTGCATAGCTTGTGGGCTGAACCTGGTGGGAGGTATCATTTGTTTAAACCCAGAGCAACAGAAGGGGGGCGGACCCCACCTGGAGACAGACACACAGTTAGCGCCTACCATCTGTTTATTACCAAGGGCAGAGTAGTCAAGTTCAGTAAATGAAATGTCTCTATGGCAATGACCTTGGGGGAAACAGTGAGACTGGCTCCGTCCAAAGGTAACAAAACCCACCAACCAGAACCTCTGACAAAAAGGAAGAGGAATATAATGAGTTAGTCACTGAGTTTCAGCAAGAAAGCAAATAAGTCTATTTCCCAAAATATCACTTTATTAGTTTAAGAGAACCTGACCTGAACCTGAGAGTTATAGCTATGCTATAATGTGAATGAATTTGGATTTCAACTACGTTACCGAGGCAAACAAATAACTGACATAAACTTTTAAAATTGATACTGTGTCCATGTCATCATCATCATGATCGTGGTTTTTGAAGCTTACTATCAGGGATTTTATGTAGGTCGCTGGCCAAGTTGCCTGTTGCATCCGACATCGGCTACTAAATTACATTATCTCCTCCATATCTGAAATTTTCCATTTCAGAAGCTGAGTGATGTGCTGCTGTGGACGGGGTCAGCAGAGAAAATGTGTTTTAGAGACTTTCAAAAGATGCTCACCAAAACAATCCAATATCCGTTTAAATGTACGCTTCATTTACAATGTTTTCAGCACTTTATCTTCCCGTCAAAACAAAGTGAAATATAGCTCTTTCTGATTCACTCTGCTGACCTGCGGCTGCGATGTAATACAGTGTTTGTGCTTGTTCGTTGGAATATGGTAGTTCACTTGCTTTCAACCTAACGCTAGAGAAAAGAATCTGTTTCATTTCCTTCATACAACTGTAGTGGTCTGAAGTTGAATTATTTCCCCTGATGGCAAAATATTTGAATGTGTAGGACTGAAGACATTTATGCAACTTTTTTTTTTTTTTTTTTTACAGTGTGGTGGCTTTTCCAACCGCTGACTCTGCTCTGCAGATGAGCACAGAGGAGAAGAATGACAGAAATGTCAAGCTGTCGCACATTCAGGTGTCTATAAAGATCTGGTTACTCAGTTTGTCTCATTTCCTCCTGTTTTCTCACTGTGTGGTCAGCTGTGCTGTATCCACCGTGGAAATCTATACTCCCCCTCTCCACCCAGACCCACTGTACTCTTGTTTGGTTGTGGACTGCTGCTGACATCTGAAAAATCTAAACAAAGCACTGAACATAAATGTCTTCACTTCTTTAAGCAGGGAATAAGATTTCTGACGTCTTGTAGCCGAGAAACTGAACCTCATGTGTATTTCATTAGGCAGCGGAGGTGATGCTGATCAGCACTAATGAATGAACCATTACTCAACTCCCTGCTGAGCAACAGCAACAAAAATAAATGCAAAAATGCTAATCTGTTCAATGCAATGTTACTAATGTGGATAAAAATAGCAACATACACCACAGTAGGACATTTTTAATTGTGGTCTCATCGTAGGCAGATTTCAAGGCCTGTCTCCTTGGCCGAGCTTTTACTGACAGCCTGCCACCCTGTCTATTGTGCTACATATGGCTGTTCATTTACAATTTCAGTGTATTAAATGACAATATGATATCATGTGAAAGGGTCACTCGTAATGATGAACCAACAGAGAATCATCACCCGACTGTTCTAGCATCTTTCAGCCTGCTGCTGTGTGGCACTGTACTACTGTTGACTAAGACTAAACTATTATGCAGTTGATAAAAATTAATCAGCACATCACTCAATAATGAAAATAATTGTTAGTTGTAGTAGGGCTTGGCAATGAACTGAAAACCGTATATAAAATCTCTAACCCACTTCATCTCGCTCATGTCAGTGAATTTGGTTAATACTTTCCCAAATGCTGCATTCACGAACCGTCCGCCGTCCTTGCGTTCAGTCATGTGCCTCCGCCCCGTTCAACTAACATTACTCTGCCTTCACTCAAAGCGAAGCTGGTGACATGGATGAAACAAGGGCAAACACTGCACCTCAGTCTACGTTTCATTAACACGTTTCAGTTTTAAAACGCACCAATCAAGAGATCTTTTAAAAACTACTCCTGAGTTTTTGAGAGTTTTGGAAACACAGCCAGCCCTGTTATAGTTTAAAAACTCTGGGGTTGCAGGTAGAAACTGAGACTTTTGGAAACGGTGACGTGGACACCTACCTCGCCTCCTGATTGGGTCTAACGCTGGTCAAATTGGTAACACCACAGATTATTTTAATCACTTGGAGCAGAATCACATTGCTGAATATGAAAAGTTCATGGCTAAAAAAAGAGAGACACTGATAAATGCCAAAGTAACTGTTCATTAATCATAATCACGGTAAATAGTTGTCATATTGATTTGAAGTCATATCGCTCAGCCCTAAATTGCAGTGCTAATTTGCAAAACTATGCAAAACCACAATCATCTAATTCCATCTTATCAGTACAAATAATTTAAAGTCATACATCATTCAATGTCTCTTTAACACAAAACAGGAAGTGAGTGAAAATAACTTCACAGGTTTTCAGTTGAACTAAAGCAACTCAACCTTTTTTTTTTTTGCTTGTACAGTGAACCACCCTGTTTCAAAATGCTATTTAGTGTTTCAAGAATAGATTTGTGAATCATCACAAGACCCAAAAAAATCTCTTATTTCATGAAGCAATTCAGAAGGATGACAGAGGAAGTCCAAACACAATGGTGAGAGGTACGATCTGTACAGCACATAACTATGGTACTGACCCAGACGTGAACATACACAAATCCAGCATAAAAACAATTTCCATAGGGCCTCTAGGTTCCTTATGTCAATAATCTCGGCTTCATGTTAATAAGCAGGCATGTTTTTATTGTGGCCCGCAGCCAACTGGATCACAGAAATGAGGCAGACTTTTTCACTGCCGTGGTCAAACCGGTCAAACAAACCATCTAAATCATTTCCTCCTCTTTCTGCTGCAGCTGCTCCATTTGGAGCAAACACACACAAACTCGTGGTTTTCTCTGCTACATTCTGCCCACGGGCCGAGGTCCTTTACTAAATTATACCAATCAGCACAGAACAGTATCCCTCTCCACTCCTCTCCTCATCTAATAAACACTGAGTGAGCAGCAACTCACAAAGGCTCCGAGTAATTTGGCAGGAAAGCATCTATCTGTCAGTTCCTGTGAGCCAGAGAACGGGGTAATTTAAAGCCACTTTTCAGGTTCAATACCAACCTTCCGGATAAATCTCACATAAAGTGAGATCAGCATTTCCCGTTGAGCTACTGTTTAACAATAAGTGGAATTCCAGCATTTGTAACACAACTCAACAAAATGAGACAGGGAGGACCGCTAGGATCACATCGTTTTAAATGGTTACGCCACTTAATAAAAGAGGGACTTTGTTTAATAGAAAGAAATCAAGATAATTGGCAGTCATAAACTTTACATTTGATATTGTGAAAATATTGTACATGCTAGGAAATATACTGATATTCAATATTATTGAATATCACAATATTTCCCGCTGGGTGTCATGGCCCGTAAATAATATTGTGATATTTTCAGGCTATATCGGGATTCACAATATAAATCTGGATATTTTGAAATCTCCTCTAAAGCACTTCATAAATGCACGATTTAACCCTTTGGTTCATAAAATCCCACCTGTATCATGATTCTTGTCCCTGCAACATTTCTCTGCATTAAAACATTCTTGTTTACTGAATATTTGTCAGTGGTTTCTGTTGGAACAGTTAGATCTGACCAGAGCACGAAAAAGTGCATTCAACACTACATTTAACCCAGTGCAGTTTCTTTTCTGAACCCATTCATCCGCCTCCATCTTCAGTTACCGTTTCTGAACACGTATGAACTCGCTGTGGCCCTTCACTCTCCAGACTTTCTCCAGTTCCGTCCGCTCCAGATACAAAAACCTGCGCACCACGCCTAAGTCATACACACGCCCAGAAGAGTTTTCTGGATGGGTGGGGTGGCGGAGTGTGTTGCCTGTGAGAGGGAGAGGGAAACAGCCATAGAAGAAAGCAAGAGAAGCGAATGCCCGTGTCTCAAAACAATTATGTGACAGTTTGTACTCAATGTTCGCTACATAGTCATTTACTACATCCCACATGGAACAAGCCGCAATACATTGAGTATATTTGTCATATCGCCCACTCCTTTATCAGCCCAAGCCTAGCTGACAGACAATCAAAATATGTCAAATGACTTCACTTACTGTAGCATCAGCATTTATTTTTCATAAATCAAAATGCTAATTTTCAAGACCAATGCAGCTCATGAAGTACACAAACCTCTCTGTGAAAAAGCACTGACAATCATATACATGTAAGATACACAGATGTTTCTGTTCATAAAAAAAAAGAAAGGCAGAACTAATTACTCTCAACTGACCCTACTGAGAAAAATAGGTGTGTGAGTGCAGTTTGAATGTAGCAAATTTGAAAATTTAGAAAATTTAAATCCAAGTGGTGCAGCATCACGGTCAATGCATCTTGACAAGAAGTCAATAATTACCAAAAGTCAATATCTGCCAGCCAATCATGTGGCAGAGAACCACTCTGGGTCACAGTCTAATCTAGAGCTGTGGTAAAGGCATGGACATCAGGATTTAAAACAACAAACTTTTGTGTAAAAATCAATTCATTTCAATTGAATTGACACAATTAGCAGATTTGCCTGCAGGGGCAAACTAAATCTGTCGAAAATTTCTCAACAAGTTGGCTTTAGTGAGCAGATCTATTGTAGCTTGTTAACCGTGCTACACCATCCAATTTTATTTAAACTCTGTCGGGGTATAGGCAGTTCCACAAAAGGGACATGGTTTACAGATAGTTGAGACTGGCAGTTAGCGAGCTCATTAACTGTGGAAGCCCTTTTCACCCTCTTCAATATAACTTCTTATAGAGTCAAACAATCCTCAGAACAAAATGCCACAGTTCAAAGAAAATAGACAGAAGCCTGGAGAACTATAGTGACCTGCTAGCGCTAATTTCGATTCAATTCAAGAAACTTTATTTGTCACCAGGGGGCAATTTAAAGGGCACATAGAGTAAACATTGACACACATAAAAAAGGAAAAACGAAAAGAACACACAACCAGTGCAAGGCAAACTGTACACATTCAGTACACAAGACAAAAAGAAAAACGACAATACCAAAAAAAAAAAAAAAACACAACAATGACCGGTGCAAAACAAAACCTGTAATATTATAATAAGAATGACAATAACATGGGAGACCCAGCTGGCTAGTGCGTTAGCTTTTAGCTTAACAGCTACAGTACTTCACCAACTAGCCTTGCGCAAGTAGTTGCCATGTCAACAAGATTCTACAACCAAATACATATGATGGAGATGTGCGGGTAAGTTTCACTGTGCCACTTTCTGGTGTGACCAGGCCTTTAAAAGGTTTTCTGAAGTGCTTCACTGTAGGTTGAGAATGATAGTCCAGCACTTTCAAGGACAATATCAGTTTTATATGGGATTTAATTCCTTGATTCTCTATTGGGGGGAGATAAAACTTTGTTTGTACGTTTTGTTTGTTCTGAGATATTTGGAAACAATTTTACATCGGTTCTTGCATCCTGTGGTTTCAGAGCGGATGAAGGCAGATAACAGTTTCCCAATGAATCTGACATCACAAAATGTAGCTACACATGTGTTTTGACATGCAGCATTAACCAGCAGCCAGCTTTATCTGCCCGAGACAGTGAGTGGACTTCATACTGGGTGGCCAGCAGACTCACCCTGGAGGTATTATGGTTTAATCTTCAACCTTATTACTTTCCCTCAGCTTTTCATTAATCAGCGGGGGGCTTAAGAGGATTTTACTATCACTAATAACATCACAATATAAAAATCTGAAGTACAGAGTGAGCTGATTCAACAGTAAAAAAAAAAACTTTGAGAATGAGCCTAAAATAGAAGTGCATGAAAAGAGCAACAAGAAGCAGCATGGGTTGATCCAGTGAAGTCGTTGGAAAGAATAGAAGTAATGTCCTACACTGGAAGTAACTGAGGTAGAATTGATATTTTTAATGTAAAAACTAAATAGGATGCAAAACTTTAGAAAAATTCAGCCCTGTCAAATACACAGTTACAGCTCAAATAACCCAGCGACTGTTTAACACAAAGTAAATGCCAACAACGTGGTTTACAGGTAATAAATGGACTAATCAACAGTCCCAGACAGATGAGGCCCTGCAGGAAAAGATTCTTCTCATTTCATCCCCTTCTCTTGAGCAGCCTAAGGGGATTTAACCCATCCACTATCTATCGGGATCTACACTGACACTCTGCAAATCCCCTTCACTGCTGATAAACCTGAGGATCAGATGAACACCCATACAACAGTGAGCCCCTGCAGACAATGAGGAAGGCAAAGCTGACTTAGCAGTAGCCTCTGGACCTGCTTCCTGTGTGTACAAACAAGTAATCCTAAATCCATTAGCTGGATTGACAGCAGAGTAAAGCAGTTGAGTTGGGTTTGTTTGATCAATCAATTCCCTAGAATGTTATCTTGACAACTGTGCAAATGATATTGATCATCTATTGACCAGTGGGATTATCAGTCCTTGTTAGCAGAAGTTATTAATTCAAACCCGATCTTGAAAAGCAACAAGACTAATAAAATGTTGATTGTGTCAGCAGGGGGAGAGGGAGAGTATGATTACATTTCAGGACATTAATGACAGTTGCCAGTAGCAGCCTACAGGCCCTCAGCTCACATCAGACACCTCACAGACAAACGCAGAGGCATTTCTTCAGGAAAGGGAATGCTCCACCTGTGCATCAGTCAGATCGCTAGCATAACTCTACTGGGCCCAAAGGCAACTGTCCAGGGGCCTGTGGCTGGGTGTCAGGGGCAACAGCGTAGGGGTAAGAGAGTTTATGTTTCTTGGCTACAGGCAACTGGACCCACACATGTAACTCTCTGGCAGAATAGGGGGTCAAATATAGACAGAAGTAAAACAGACAGAATGGGAACTGCAGTTCAAATTAACAAATGGCTGGTGATTTGGCGAGGACTGCCGGTTCAGCAATCAATCAGACCCTGATTACTATCAAACAATGCACGGTCATCAGTGATGTACCAGACACCTGGAGAACGTGACAAAAAAAAACTGTATTTCCATTTCAAGGGGAGTGTATTCAAAAATCAGAGGTGGCATGAAAATTATCCATCATACTGTGTTGAAAAAAAATCTGCAGATTGAATTGGTTGTAATATGGTACGTGAGGGTGAAACACTTTGAGCCACCACTGCAGCGGGAACAGTTCACTGAGCTGTCAATGTGGAATTTACATGGAACTTAAATTTGTCAGCAATTGGGAAATATCACATATAAAACACCACATCTTTCAAAATTAACAAGATCAAGGTTTTATGTCAGTTATCTTAGGTATTGCAATGCATTACCTTGATTACACAAAAGGAGCATCTATTTACTCTAATTATATAGTGGACAGGGAGCGTTGGTGCCTGAGGCAGCAATATAGAAAAGGGCAGCTGGGGGTTTAAGGTTTTGTCTAGAGGCTGAGCTGAGGCTCTCCAGGGAGATGGGTAAGGGGGCAGGGGCTGTGGCTGAGCCCAGGCGCTGGTGGCATGGCACATACACAACTGTCCCACAGCTGAGGGCTGCTTCAGAACAATAAAAACCACACCCTCCTGGTTTTATATGGCATAGCCTTCTTCTGACCTAATGTAAGAAGATTACATTTTCAAAAAGGATCGCATTAGTGAGGATTAATCCTTACCGTATTGTTGTATTAGCTACTTACTGTTAGCATCCAATCAGCAACTTATCTTGCTGATGAAATTAAATGGATTCTGTCTTACTTGGGATGTTGCTGCAATTCATCTGTCCTCATGTGAAATCAGCCGGGATAACGGGGTAACAATATTACCACTCCTGTGGTGAGGGCAGGCCTTCGGGCTAAGGTAGGCACCTCCCCAAAAAACATCAAATACAACGCTGCTGTCAAAGTACTCAAGAGGCCAGATGACAGTACATTACCTAGACAACTACATCCAAGCAGGACAGAGAAAGGACAAAGACGGAGGAGGGCAAGAAGCAAAATGTTCTGAGAGCACAGAGGTGCTAAACAACATTGCGGGTAGCACAACTGTGACAGATTTGGACGGTAACATTAGTGCATTCATCATAATGTTTACCTCATCACTACGTGGTAAACAACACCATGAGGTAAACACTATGATGATGGAAATTCATGAAGCTGAAGGTAAGCAGTGTAAATGCTTGCAACAGTACAAGCCAATGGCAGAGCTTAAACTTTACATGCTTATGTTTATAAAAAGCAAACTGTGTACTGAGACACATTATATTGCAGAAGACTTTGCAGGAGATCATGGATCCAGCATCCCAAAACACTAAGTCTACCACAGAACATGGGGAAGCTTATCTTAGACATCACATTGCTGCAGGAGTCAGAAGCTTCTTGCACTGACAGAACCCTTTTCAGGTGCCTTCTCACATGCTTTTTTGTAGCCCTTCCATTTATGGCTTCAAAAGTACTTGTCCCAGGTGACCAAAGTGTACCTTTGAACATATGAAGCAATACTGAGAAAACAATTTTTAAACCTATTCAAAATAGACATGTTCTTCTGCACTGGAGTCCTCGTCGCTGCGACAAGCAGGTTAACTCCCCCTTTGGCCTGGGGAGGGTGTAAACAAAAAGAGACACAGTGCAGAGAGACCAACCACAGTGAGAATCCACCATCCAAGGATCCCCTTTAACAACTTCCTACCTGTGAACTCTGTAAAATGTGTTAAAAGGGAGGAAGAAAGCTGAGGAATGAACCCTGATCTGTGGAGTGGTGGTTATTCAGGCACCCCCATCAGTGTGCTACTTTAACTGTCTTTAGTAATTGTACCATCAGTTCAGGTCGATTTCATACCAATAAGTACCATTAACTGTCAGGAACTACACTGTACCACTATGGTGGATCCAAAGCTATGGATCTAGTTTCATGAGGGGACTTTATGTGACTGTCACAATACATCTGCAAAGATGTACTTTAAAAGTCTACCCTTCCTGTACCTCTGTTGTAGAGTGTGTATGGTCAATAGGATAAGAGGATGAAGGGGATTTCAGTTTAAGTACAGTGGATAGAAGCCGCTGCTAATGAAAAGAAGCATTTATTAGGCTGCCAATCTGACCGTCAGCCAAACTCCCTCAAGGGCTTATTGAGGCCTGGGATCCAATCTACCCACCAGATAGCGAGCATATCTGAACCAGGGTCAACCACTCTGAAGCATTTTGACTATGCTTGCAAAAATAATAAAAGTAGCAGCTTGACATTACAAAGGAGACAGAAATATGGAGTTAGGATTCACACAATGCTGCCCATTTCCTTTATCTTCCATGGGATGCCTGTGGCCACAGTGGTGCCCCAGCAAATGCTCTCTGCACAATCTCCATTCCCACACCCCTGTGCAACACAAACACAGCCCATACACACACACACACACAGAAGAATGCACCATGAGGGACCACCAGCTGTTGCAGTGACCAATATGGGAAACACCCTAAATACTTCTATCATCAAAATCTGTCATGCACATACTCTCTCTTTCATACACTTACACACCTAAGATCAACCATGTTCAGCCACTTTACACTATATGCTTCCTTTTTCCAAGAGGAAATATAGGGGTTAAACAAACAATTCCAGTGATATCATACCAGACTCATTCAACAAGGCCCCAACAGACATTTACTAACAAGACAAGAGCTAATCAAGACTCAGCATTTGTTCACATCCCAACCCTGTCGTCTCTTTCTCATTTCATGATTACACACGAGCCAGCTGATGCCTGTAGGACAAAAGTGCTGCAAACACATCTCACATCCTACTACAGTATGTGACACCTGAGATGAAGAGGTGAGAAAGCCTGCTGAGGAGGAGTGACTTTCAAAAGCATTAACACTCCTCTCCCTTTATTGTTCCCACTCATTTCCAGTTCTCACACTGTTGAATGGCAAGCTACTTAAATCTACAGCGTGTCCGACACTTGACACCTATAAATCATAACACCCCGTCCTTGCAGCAAACATGCCCAGCAGTCTTACTTTTATGATTCAGAAGAAAGGGCTGGAAAAAGGTCGTTTCAGCTGCGGAGCATCGCTTTTCAATGACCAGCTGCAGCTGAAGTGGCCTTCGACCCGTTCCTCTGTGTGTGTCTGAGAGGTTTGAGGTCACTTCCTGTATGCCACCTAATGAGTATAATCAGCCCACAGTTTGATTTCAAAAGCTCTGCAAAAAAAATGGCAACAGTCCTGTAATATTGTTTTACTGCTCCAAGGGGATTTTGAGGCAGAAAATGTTTGGTTATATGGAGACTTGAAACTGACAAAATGTTGTAAAAGGTTGTCAGACAGGTAAAAATTATAACTGAGTGCATCAATTAATAATTTTGTTTGTTAAATAATTAAAATGGGCTTTCTCATTGAAGTTTTCGTTGTAATGTAATTTTTTTTATAGACTGTGTATAAAAAATGGACCAAGACTACGGGTCTAAAAAGTTAAGGCAATGCGGAAGAGCCTTAAACCTGCAGTCTAACTAATGACCATAAGTGGGCAACTCCACTGGTTGCAAAAAGAAGTGAGATTATATTGAAGTCTATGGGAAAACGGCCCTACTTCTCACTTAATTTATTACCTCAGTAAACATTTTCCAGATGAGTTTATGGTCTTAGTCACTAGTTTTAAGTTTTATTCAATATAACATGGTGTTCATTTTTTTAATTATGGTCCCATATTGAGGAAAATAGATGATAAAGCAGGGTATGCATTAGGGCGGGGCTACCGTGTGATTGAAAGACTGGACTAAGAGCAACCCGCTTGACAATCAGGAGAGAGTACAGAGCAGGTAAGACCCACGCATCACTCCTCCTCAGCTCCACCTTCTCATCCCAATATGGTTTCTTCTGGTTTCAAAAAACCAGGATGCTGAGGACAAAATCGCAAACTCACAAAGTTCACAAACCAATGGGTGACGTCACGGTGGTTGCCACTTGAATTTTCCTCTACCACATTTTTTCATATGATAATGTGGATGACTTTAACTAGTCATACGCTGTACTTCATATTGAGGTGGCATCCCAAACTGTTCCTGGAGGTCCCTGGCAAAAGGGAGAATCACTTACTTTCACTATAATTCCATCCATAAGTAACACAGTGACAGAAATATGACTAGTTTGGTCATGGTTTTTTTTAACACTTTCTGAAATAAAACATCTAAAAACAAAAATCTTATCAGATGGAGCTGCATTGTCTAATTTGTGTCCGTTTGGGAGTCAATGATGAATGAATGAGAAATTAAGCTGCATTTTATAAAGTGACTGGTAAAGAAAAAAAAATATTGACAGCTTCTTGCTTTTTCTACTGGGACATAAAGTAAACATATAAAGTTGTATATTTCTTTTTACAATCCATTTCAAAAAATTTAACGATTATTATTTACTGATGTATTCAGTTGTATTTTTGACCTTTTAATGCTCACTTTGTCAGTTTTGGGGCCCCACATAGTTATCTTGCTTCAGTAAAAGTGACAAATTGGACTGAAGTCTGTGAACAATCTAAACACTACTGTCTCGATAATGCCATAACCATGCTCACTTTCATTCACCCCCCCACAGTCAAGTGTGGGTAATGTGATATCGAGCTTCTTGAACAGACCCTCAGCAAGCAGATGGCCAGCTATTCAAAAACGTCTGGATGCTGGAACTCCGAAAAAAGAACAGAGAAAAGAGAAAATTGAGGTTCAAGGCTGGGCTATACAACTACAAGAATCTTTAAAAGGTTGTATATGAAAAGTGCTATCAATACATTTGACCCTCTTGGAATATATTTGAGAAGAAACCTTCTTTTCCACAGCACTGAGTGCCTCTCAATGAGACCAGGATAATACTTGGATGTTCGAAAGGAAATTACATGTGGAGAGGCTTTGATTTTGATCAGTTTCTAAGCTGTATCTCATGTTGCAAGATACAATCTGACAGCTGTTATGAAAGAAGAGAACCAGCTGCTGAACTCAACTCCATCTTCCTTTTTTAGCCATTTCAACAAAATCATGAACGCAGCCCTCACTTTCGAGACTTGCTGACTTCAGATCCAGCGCGCTCACACACTGCTGGCTCATCAGGTGCAACACAGACAGAGAGGGATCCTCTGAAAGTCAAGCCTCGCCTGGTGTCTGCGCAGCCAAAATCATTGAACATGACTGTCTCCGGACACGCACTCCCTCCATGACAGAAGCATTTCATCTGTCCTCTGCTAAGTCTAGGGAGAGGTTAAACTGGCTATGACACCTTGCCTTGAAATGTAGGCTAAGGCAAATAAGCGGAGAGGGCCATCTTCATTATTTTCTGAGGGGTGATAGAGCTGTTTCATCCCTCTTCGTATTTCACCACAAGTAGTATTCCGAATGTTGTCCATCATCACAAGAACCACAAAACTTCAGGACAGAACTCAATTTGCCAAGTTCAGTGAACACGGTCGAAAAGCAGCTCATTTCTGTTTTCTAAGTCAGGCTATAAATTGGCAGTTGTGTGTGTCCAGCAGAATGCTAGCAGGTGAACTGGGCATCTGACATTTGGCTCACACAGCTCAAACACATTCCTATATCAGCTGACAAAAAGAGTGTGTGCGCGGTGCGTGTGTGTGGCCTGACTGATCCCAGTGGTTCAAAGCTACTGCACATGAAGTCCAGCCTGAGTGTGTGTGTGTGTGTGTGTGTGTGTGTGTGTGTGTGTGTGTGTGTGTGTGTGTGTGTGTGTGTGTGTGTGTGTGTGTGTGTGTGTGTGTGTGTGCTAAGCAAACTGGCATCATACTGATAAATTCTGACTGTGTTACACTGAAAAAAAAAAAAAGAGATTTACTTATAAAGCTTTATCATAACTACACAGTGTAGAGGCGACCACTGATCCCATTTGGATGTAATGGCGTCACACTGAGCAGCAGAACTTGCTCTCCATGTCAGACTCACAAAACACTTTATTATATGAAGTGCGACTGATGCAACAACGTGAGCTGATGTGGTTAAATATCTAAATTAAAACTGAAGACACGCGTTTGTTTTTTTTTTTTTTTTGGTTTTTTTTGCTCATAAACGCCCATCTTTTTTTTTTATTTATTTGCTTATTTCCTATTTTAACAAAAATCGAAGCCTTGAGCCTACCTGTTGGGGCAGTGCAGCGGGTGAATCAGCCGTCCATGATGTTGAGGGAATCACAGCCTCGCATCCACGCCAACCAGCGCGAAGTACTTGGTACCGACACCGTCACTTTTGCCTCAAAAAAAAAAAGAAAAAACCCCAAAAACAAAACAAAACAGCGCAATTGTGGAAAAGTTACCGCTCTAAAAGTAGAAACAAACTCCAGAGAGTGTGTCTGTGCGCTTGTTTCCCCCCCCCACGGAACCCACTGGTAGATTCTGTTGTTCAGCCGCGGCGAGCACCCCAGGCCGGGCAGGACGCTACATCTGAAGCGGCTCAGCAGAACGTCAGGGGGAGCGGACAGCCGAAGGCAAGGCGCGCCGCGGCGAGGCCGGAAATGCGAGGGCGCCGCCTTCAAAATAAAATCCGAAA